>NW_018397275.1:24523-29831 GCF_002168275.2 Theobroma umbraticum
TTAAAAATAAAATCCACATAATAAAAAAAACCATGACAAGTAAAAAATATAACTTATATAACAAAAAAAAATATGGTTGATGATCCGTAAAAGTTTAAAAAAAAACTCTAGAAACTTAAAATATATGAACAAATGAAACAGAATTGAAACATAATAATAATAATAATAATATAAATAAATAAAATACATAAAAAGTTTATTTTTTTATAATTGTGTAATACAAGGACAAAAAAAAAAGAGAAAAATATGAGTGGAGAAACTTAAAAAATAAAATAAAAATAAAAATTTGAATAAAATTGAATGAGACTTGTAAAATCATTTTACTATTTTTTAATTATATTAATTATTTAATTAAAAATTATTTTAAAAGATCATTAAAAAATATATAATATATAAAAAATTTCATAAATTTTGAAGGAGGCATGGTCGCTCATTAAAAAGGGATGCTCCGCCCCTTAATGCACAAGGTATTATTAATTATTACATCAGTATCTCTCTCATCTGAACATGTAGTTTTGGTCACACTGTCTCAAATAATTTTGAGTTTCCTTTTTGCCTTTTGGGAGGGGTTCGGGGGTTATTTATTTTCACCTTTCTGGACAAGAATTTTATTTTATTCATCTTTCAAAGTCATTAGTTGGTCAAAAAAGACATAAAGCTACTACCCTCGAGTTGACTTATCTTTGCAATTCAATGCAACTGAATGGATAATTAAATGATCAATCAATAAAATAAATACAAAAAAAATAGGAAAAGAAAGAGTGATGGGATTAGATCCAGGCTTGAATTAATGATAGTAGTAATTAATACGTCTTATTTTCATTGCAAATTCTGTGCTTCCTTGATTAGGGTTAATCATTGTTTTTGTATCATGTTCATTCACATTATATTGGTTTTAACAATTTCAGTAATGTTTTTTATTAAAAGAATTTTCATTTAGGATGTATCACCAAGTGTTTTTATTACTACATTTAAAATGATCACATTAAGTAATATTTTTTGTTTCAAATTAAATATCTATATTTGTAAAATAAAAAACAAAATAACTCATTGTTAAAATTTTTTGATTTTTCAAAAATTAATATTCAATTTGAAACAAAAAAATAATATTTTATTTTCAATCAATACAATTAAAATTGGTCAAACTATCTAAGAAGTCCTTGTATTATGGCTTTTCTTCAAATTAGTCACTTTATCCAAAAACTAGTCAATTCAATTAACGTATTTTGACATTTTATGCAATTGGGCCCTCTTACCTGATGTCTTCTAAATTAACTGTTTATGTTACTGATGTGATGTTGATATGTTAAATAATATTGACGTAATATTGACATGTTAAAAAAAATTTTGACAAAAATTTTTTTCTTCACATTAGTTTTTTAGTGCCACGTCATAAAGATTGAAATAAACAAATCATTATAGTATAAAGACTAAATTAAACAAAATGCTATAATACAGGGATTAAATTGAACAAAGCTCTATAATATATAGATTTCGTAAATACTTTTACCATTATTTATGTCACATTACATATAGGAATGTTAATCCTTACTATAAGTTGAAATAGTGTATAAAGTGTATGAAAATTTTGAAACACCGCTGTTGAATGCAATTTTTACCTACAATATGAAATGTTGTAGCATTGTTTGTAATTTTTACATATAGTATGACTACCATGCCAACATGTGATAAAACCTATCATTTATGAAGAAGAGGATCCAACAAGTTATTAGGCTAATTGTTATAAGAGAAGTGAATACTTGAAGGTTTATGAGTGGATGCTCCATCTTGTTAAAGGCTCAATGTTTTAGCCTAAAAGGAATGTGGAAGTTACATTACCTTCATATGTGAAGAGATCTGTTAAAAGATCCAGATGGATAATAGAAGAGAATCATGTGAAGGTCAAAAAAAGACAAACATGTCGAGGATTGGAAGATGAAATGTAGTGTTTGCCGTCAAGAAGGTCACAATAGGCCAAAGCGTCCAATGTTGGGATCCTTCAACTTATAGGTTAATGAATGGCATTAGGCAGGGGGATCTAATTGCACAATATGTCAAAATATATAAATTAAATTAATTAGTTTTAAGTAAAGGGAATAAAATGAAAAAAACTTTATACTACAAAGACTCTGTGTATAGTTTGACCAATCACAATTTATGATCATAATTAGGAAGGATTGCATTTAACATAAAAATAATATTTTTTGTGAAATGTATGGTGTAATTGTGGGAGAATATTTGTGTAATAGTAAAAGAAAGAAGAAATCCCTCACCGCCGTTATGTTTGACTAGGAGCACAAACAAGAACAAGAATGCTCCGAGCAAAGTCCATCATTTAGATAGGCCCACGTGGCAATGTGGTTGGCACAAGATATTAGATATTTAGTTCCCTCATCCCACCAACAGATTTTCAAGCTGTGTGTCCTTTGAAGAGGATCAAGGCACTGGTAATGATCATTGGGTGTGCAACATAATTTGTAAATAAATTAAATATTTTAAAAGTAAAAAATAATTATTATTTTATATGTATAACATTCAAATATGATATCAGACAATAAGTGCCATCCACTTTAATGTATTTTCCATTTGGTTTTGTTTTGCCAAAATGCATACAGATATATTAATCATGTACTCAGAGGTGATATCTACTTGCATGCATATATTTATATATATATATGGGTCCCATTTGCCCCGCACCATAGCTACAGTGTTCACCAAATTACTAAACCTTTGATGAGCAATCCACATGCACCCACCTCCCCCCCAAAAGGGGATTCTACTTGTTCCTCAATATTCCATCCCAAAATTCTCTGCTGAAACATTCTTACTACTTCCACGTTATTAATTTAAGAACAGATTACGTATAGTTACGATCATCCCATATCACTCATGCCCTGTCTGCAATACGTTATGCATGTCATGTTTTTTGGTCCAACTACATATATATATATATATATAATTGTATTTGATGAGCTTTTCTTTTCTTTAATTACTTAAGTTGAGATTAGGTGATTTGATTTATCTTTTGATATGGTTCTTTCCCTTTGATTTTGTATGTTGAATGAGCTACATATGAATAAATACTAAGAAAGAATAAGAATAATAGATTTACACCAATGAATTAAACAAATTTCGTTTTGGTTATGGCAGATGAAAATGATGGTCAATTGATCATAGCAATAACAGTAGCAGCATGAATGCGACCTTTTGCTTTTGTTAGATACCCTGATAGGTGATATAACCACGTATACTTGATTGCTGCGTAAATTCTCATGTCTACCTATGGAAACATGAATACATGCAGTTGTAGGAATCCTAATAATTTACTGTAACAATCATGCATTCATGCTTTAATTTTGTTTTTCTTTCTTAACGAGTAAGTTGTTGGTTTTAATCCGGGTTGCGCCGCCTTACCAGTAAACTCTTGGGATCAATCTAAACTTAGACAAGGTAGGTAGCCATAGCCTTTTTTTTTCTGAATTGTTTCTTTCAATGAACAGAGAAAATTCAGTTTGTTTTCCAAGCATATGGAATTCATTTTGAATACCTCAAAGTGCCTCCATTATCTTTTCTTCCAAAATGCTTTTCTAGCCAATACATTTCTCAAAAGCTCTATCGCTTACACATCCGACACTCAAACTCACTTTAAACAAGAAACAGTTACTCCATTCATAAAAAATATACTGGAATTTCTTTTACTGATTGCAACTCCTGAGTGTTGTGGAGGTTCTAAAATGACTGATCAAATTTTTGTTGATCAAACAGTATTGATAAATAAGTTGAAATCAACCCAAACTTTAGGGACCTAACGTGTTTTGAGGGGGACTAGAATCAAACAATACAAATTGGAGACTAAGTGCAGATGCAGCAAGAATTATGGACTTAATTAGTCAAGGAGAAAGAATGAAACATTTTTGTTCACAATTCATGTGGAAAAAAAAAAACCTGAATCAAGACATAATGGCCACATCCTTACCAAACAAACAATAGG
This sequence comes from Theobroma umbraticum, assembly GCF_002168275.2. Lineage (NCBI taxonomy): Eukaryota > Viridiplantae > Streptophyta > Magnoliopsida > Malvales > Malvaceae > Theobroma > Theobroma umbraticum. Next base: position 28,515 of record NW_018397275.1, read on the forward strand.
GAAATTTTGGCAGGCTCTTTGATTTGGTGTCTTCAGCCTTTTTTTGGTTTCAAAGCAGACATGCAACCCCTTAAGCCCACAAGATTGATTATTTTCCATGTGCTCTTGATTTCTATTTGCACTGCACCGTGGATAGAATTGAATTATAGGTGAGGACCTAGCTGTATGTATGAATCATTCAATTAAGGATGAAAGTTCTGGGGTCAGTTAGCAACACCTCATCGATAACGATAACAGTAGGTCCCTGGAAATGACTTGCAAAACATGTAAGATGTCAAGTATTTCTACCATTATTCACCAACATAAATCAAGAAGAGAGGGACAAAATTCCATATTTATGACTCTGTCCCGAACCATAAATTTCCATTGTTATGATTATTATAGCAGCCGTTAGTTTGTTGTGCCAGTTCATTTTTCTGCAATTATGCTTATGCAGCACACTAATCAAAGATTAAGAGAGGGGAGCTTTCATGAAAAACATAATTGATTTGCACTTAAATGTGGTTAATGAAGGCTTAAGTAAGCTAACAAAAAGCATTTCGTAAAGCATAAGTGACAGTTTGAATGCAGCATGTTTACTCATTAATGTTCAAGGACAACGATGTGAACCTAATTATGCTGCATGACAGAACAAAAATATGGCAAGGATTTTTGAGCCAGGCTAAGCCATATAAATGCATCTTCATTGTCAAAGTTAGCCGCCAACTCTAACCAGAAGGTTTGTTAATTTAAAATCACTGGTGAGCTGCTGTTAAACAATACATTGTTATTCAGATTCATTTAAATAATATGATTAATCTACATTGTTTAGTGCAGTGCATTTGGCACAAGAATCTACTATCGGATCTGCATCCTGATGAATTAGTGTATTTCCATTAAAGACAAAAGGGCTTTTAATTTAGATTTTAGGCTAATATATATCCGCCATTCCAAACAAACAGCATTATTATTCAAAGAAGTGCAATGTTCATATTAGAGAAAATTTTGTGAAACATATTATGGCGCTGCCATAATATTGTTTTGGCTTCTGCAACTTATAATCTCCATATTAAAGATGGCTTGGTTGAGGGGTAAATATCAGGAATTATTATCATAAAATGGTTAGGACATGAAAATATATGTCACGCATTAAGATCTGGGAATATTTTGCAGATGGACCATGCATGAATGGAATTCTAGATATTCTGCTTAAGCATGTTGATCGTTTTGACCATTTGATATGGCAAAATCAATCAATGAAAAGAACAAAAGAAAACCTATAAAGGAATGCTATATACTGAGAAGTGGTTACAGTTTTAAATGAGATATATATATATA
>NW_018397275.1:29931-87556 GCF_002168275.2 Theobroma umbraticum
ATATATATATATATATATATATATATATAGTTTGGTGAGTTGAATAATTGCACAAGTATAGAGAAAGCATGATAATATGAAATTATCAAAACCATCATACCCTAACCCTAAAGCCCCAAAAAACAATCCCAAGGTACCACCCCAAATCAAGGAAGTAAGCTCGTAGAGGCCAATAGTTTAAGGACTGAAAACACAGCCCACCAGCTTTTCTGCCCCACTTTATAATAAAGCAAAAGCAAAGAATAAAAAAGAATACTACATAAATGAAAGAAAATGGAAAGAGAGGAAACATAGGCAAAGCGCCCCAACCCCACCGCTCCTATAAAAATTCTTTCAAGGGCATAGACTCAAAGTTTCCTCAGCCTCATCTGAGAAAGCAAACAGGGAACTCCTAAACCTTTAGCAAAGGCCTGTTTGGTTGGGTGCGTAAACAAGGAAAACTTAGCAAAGTGAAGAGAGAAAGTGAAAGGGAAAGGGAAAGGAAAGGAGAGAAAGATTTTTCTTTCTTGTGTGTATGTGTGTGAGTGGGGGGGACTTCTTTTTGGAGGAGAGGCATATGAAACTGAAGAGTTTGTTTTTTGCAGCTCATATCAGTGCAACAAATGATGGCAGGAAACCCTAGCTGGTGGAGCATGCATCCACCTTCTCAACAATCTTCTGCTTTGTTAACTCCATCCCCTTCTCTCTTCCCTCCTCAATATGTTCTCGGATCTTCTACTCTTCCTCCTAATTCTTTGGCTGATAACCAAGAGCTTCCACAGTCATGGAGCCAACTACTCTTGTGAGCTCTCTCTGTCTCCCCTTCTCGACTTCATCTCTACTTTTTTATTGTAGTTACTACTCTCTTTAACCTGCGTTCATGGTCTTCTTGATCCATAAACCATCTCTTTACGGTCTCGCCCTATACTAGATATCTTCTCTATAGTTATCTCTTTTTTTTCTGTCAGCTCCTTTTCAAGATGCCTTTACAAATTAACTATCTCAACTTTTTTTTGTTTCCTTATTACTGTTTACAAATTGAGCCTCTCCCTCTCCCTCTCCCTCTCCATCTTTCATCTAGCTAACTTCTCTCTGATCTAACCTTAAACGTATTTCTTAATGTGTGCTTTTTATTGCTTCTCTTGGTTGTCTTAGTAAGATAGCTTTTTTTTGCATACAAATTCTAAGGCAATAATAATTATGGTTCTGGGGGTTCTTATTTGGTGGTTAGGTGTGGATTATCAGGCGAAGAAGAAAGGTTTGGTCCAAGTCATTTTCACACAAAAAAGTTGGAAAATTGGGAAAACCAAATCCTAAATCCGTCTTCGAGGGTTCCAGTTGTTGACGTAAAGCAAGAGGTTACTCAAAATAGCAACTTGTACGGTCATGGTGATGAAGAATTTCAAGCATCTAGGCCGCCTGCTGCTGCTGCTTGGTCCCATATCATGCCAGTTTCTTCTCCTAGGTCTTGTATTACTAGTTTAAGTGGTAGTAATATATTAGACTTCTCTTATAACAAGGCGGCAGATGGGACTAATACTCAACCCCTAGATCATTCTTCTGAGGTAAGAAAGAGAAAACAACACCTCCCCCAACCTTTTTAAATTTTCTTTCCTTCTTTTTCCTGGCAAATCTAACAGATAAAAGTTCTTTTCTTTTTTTTTTCTGGTTTTTTTTTCTCATTTTCTTCTTTGCTGCTACATCTTTTTTTGTTTTCGTTTTCATAGTGTAATAGCACGGCCACGGGTGGGCTGTGCAAGAAGGCTAGGGTTCAGCCGTCTTCAAGCCAACCACCTCTAAAGGTAACACAGAGAATCTTTCTCTCTCTCTCCTTTTTTTTTTAACTTTCTTTAATTCTGTGTGCTTGTGCATTTGCGTCTGTGTAGAATATTATGTCGTTCTTGATTGTCTATTTTCAAGCATGTCTTATTCTTTTCAGCTACTACTACCAGCCATAACCATTTATCAAAACCCAAAAAAAAGGAAAGCTATTAAAACATTGTGTGCTGATTGTCCTGCATTATATTTATGCTGAATCCAGGTGAGAAAAGAGAAGCTAGGAGATAGGATAACAGCACTTCACCAGTTAGTTTCCCCATTTGGAAAGGTAAAAGAAAATTCTCTTTAACTTGTTCATCAGCTAGCACAAAAACTGAACGCAAGGAATAGTCCAAGATTACAGAAGCCGTTTTATTCTATAATAAAACCCATATCCTTTGATGTTTTTATTTCCTTATTTTATGTGTGTGCACTGATCAAGGCTCTTTTTCCTCCTTTATCTCTTTTTATTTGGCTTTTCTCTTTTAACATTAAAGGAGGATCTGAAAGACGACTTGGGGGTTTGTGTTGTGTTTGTGTGCTCTTTTGCAGACTGACACTGCTTCTGTCTTGTTAGAAGCTATTGGGTATATCAGATTCCTTCAGGGTCAAATTGAGGTGATGTTTCTTCCACATTTTATACTCTCTGCTAGCAGCTCAGGAATCAGTGAGAAGCATGTAGTTTAAAGTTTCAATAATTCATGCTATTCTTTATCATTCTTTAGTTATGGAAGTCATAAAATTTTATTCTCTTTTCCCCACTTTAAACGCAGGCGCTTAGCTCCCCTTACTTGGGCACTGCATCTACAAACATGAGAAACCAACAATCTGTAAGTACCCGTTCATACATTTATATATATATATATATATATATATATTCTCTTTTCCCAAAGCGAGACCAAACCTTTCTCTCTCTCTCTCTCTCTTTTAGTTTATGTATATATGGTTAACTGCATATTATACTTGACATGATATACTTAGTATTTAATTGATAGGTAATTTTGATTTAATTTTTTAGGTACAACGAGAAAGGAATTGTGCATTTCCTGAAGAACAAGGACAGGTATGCTTTATTGGATCCATCACCTCACAAAAGCAAAGTAGGGGGAGGGTTTTGTACATGGAAAGCATCTGTTTTTAACTACTATTTTATTCTTAAAGAAAGCCATTCAAAGAACAAGGTTCTCAGCTTTAAAACACTTTTACAAGTGAATAAAAGTTAATCGAAAGCATAATTAGGGATTGCATAAGATTAGTATGTAATTTAAAACAAAAAAAGAAATGAAAAGAAAAGGAGTTGAAGATAGAAATAGTAATGCTTTTTCCCTGTCCTTTTCCATTTCTCTCGTTTTAAAAATTAGCCGTTGAAAGACACCAACTAGAAAAGCGAAGGAGGCTCCTTAACCAGGAATGCTTTCTTGATATGACACACCTCTGTCTGTCTGTCTGTCTCTCTCACTCATTTGACTAATTGTTCATTTATACGGCATTATTTATTATCATCATCGTTATCCTCCTCATCATTACTGCTATTATTACAACTTCATTTTGAAAAATGAAACAGTACCCTTTCAGACACCACCATTATCCATTTACATATACATACATATAAGTTATGAAAACCATTGCACTCATACTGTTTTTCTTTACCTTTTCCTTTTCCAATTAATGGAGATTTACTTCTTTCGATTATAATAACAGGATATCCAAGATAAGCCAAAGGACTTAAGGAGTAGAGGGCTGTGCTTGGTTCCAGTATCTTGCACTCAACAAGTTGGAAGTGATAATGGTGCTGATTACTGGGCACCGGCTTTCGGCGGCGGGTTTTAAGGAGGCAATTTACTTTTGATTAGATTGCAGCAACTGCTCTGCTTGAAGCAATTTCAATGGAATGGAATGATATAACATCATGAGCAGTCACTCTGCTGAATTCTATAAGGCTGATTGCTCATGATGCTATTGCATTCTCCACCAGATGATAAACTATGGTTCTTGTACCTTTCTATTAATTAGGATAGCTTTGTATTGTAGCTTTTCTTTGAGCTATGAACTAGAGCTTCGTCTATGCGAAGTTCACTTCTATTATTGTTCATCTCAAAAGAAAAAAAAAAAAGAAGAAAAAACTAGTTGGGAAAGCACCATTCTTTCTTGAGGAAAGAATCTTGACTCTCACAAATGAACTAGCTCATTTCTTCTCTTTCCTTTTTCCCTTTTTATTTTTCTTGTTAATCTTTTCATTGCTATCTTTTAGAAGGATCCTTGCAAGCTTAAAAAGAATAAACAATGGCCTGCCGTTATAGATAAGGCTAACGAAAATGAATATATATGTCCAAAATTAAAACATGTTCATGGTTGCACAAAATTGCACATAAAATGTTAAACTTTCATATTGGCCCAAGGCCATACAAGAATCACTTCTTCACAAATCTTTATACAGGGATTTTATTTTATTTATTGTGAAGAACAGAAGAGGAAAACGTGCATACATAGCCAGTTACATTGTCTTTATGGTGTTCTAACTAGTTTTTTTGTTTTTTTGAAAAGCTTTAAAGGTGATTTCATTACTTGAAGAAAAGTGCACAAAAACTACCCTTTTTCTGGTAGTAGAATGGCCAAATCATGTAGGACAAGTCCCTAGCATGAAATGTGCAATGCATATGTCAAAGTAACAACAAAACCCGACAAACAGCCACTGAATGATGAAGAAAAAAGCTAGAGCGATCACCCCAGCATCCAGTCGAGTAACAGCTCCGCAAAAGCAGCTTTCAGGCTGACCAAAAACACTTGGTATTTATATATATATTTATAATTTTTTTGAACGCAGTGTTGATCAACTAATACAAAGACAATGAGTCAATGGGATGAGATTAAATTAGTTGATTTGCATGTTGATTTTCTGGGATGTATATGCACACCATCTTGTACATATTTCCTCCTTGCCGGCTTTTCTCTCTCTCGCAGTAGTGTTGGAAACACTTGCAAATTACACCGGTGTATACGAAAAGCTGATTTGACCTAGTGGTAATCAACCCTTGGTGGTAGGGCAACAATTGTTCCAGCTTCCAATTTAAGCTTTTGCTTTATACTAATCAAGGATGGAAAGAGAAAATTTGAATGGAAAATTTTTGAATCTAATTAGGTTTTCATAACTATTTGGACAAAAAACTCTCAAAAGTCATAAACCTCCTCTTCCCTTCCTCCAAATTTCGCATTATATAAAAAAAAAGATTTAAAATCTCTATCTATGTTATTCATAATTTTTCTCGGCACTTGCTTAATTTGGGTTCATGATGTTCATTCACCTGTTGTTGTATGGTGCAAGTTCTCCACTTTCAGATAGCAGTAGATCTTTTGCTTAATGGTGTCTCATAAAATTTTGTTAGCTATGAACTCTTCATTCTGTTCGCTGCATAAACTGCCTTTTGCATCCTCCAATTAACATGTAATACAATTGCATGCAAACTTCAAACACAAATGCAATCATACATATATAACTAAACCTAATTTATAAAATAAAATACATTGATTCTCTTGACTTTTGATTATAATTGCACGTGAATCTATTAATTTTTAAAATGAACAATCCGTCTCAAAAGAATATTTTTTTTGAATACATAAATTATGTTGTTAGTTAAGTCAATATTTTTATTAGTTTGATGACCTAGAATTATTTTTAAGATAATTTTATTCTTCATTAATTTTAAAAATTATCACTATATAAATTATAATTTTTTATTTTAATTTTTTTCTCTTTTTTTAAAAAAATAAATTCTTTCCACCCGACCACCAGTGACCGACAACGCTTCCTAAAAGTGTAATAATCTGGGGCTCTTAGAAAGATCAGGCTGGATTTGGCATTCCATGACCAAATTTAACTGTGAGATAATCGACCGATGTAAGAAAGTATTATCGATTGGCTTGAAAAAAAGGAAAAAAGTGAAAAAAAGGCATTTTAAACGTTTCACATTTACGCATTAATGTCATTTACATTATTGGAATGAAATATTCATTTTGAACATTAATGGATTCACGTATAATTATTATCAAAAGTTGAGGGGTCAATATATTTTAGCCTAATCTATAACATACAAAGGCTACATATATATACTTGATTTTTATTTTTATTTATTTTTTGTTTAATATCTAAGTTATATAATTATTAATGATAGTCCTCTTTTTTCTTTCTTTGGAAACATCCAAAGTTGAAAAACGTAAAATTATGGAGAGTAACCTGCATATTTTAAAATACAAATAGATAAGTAAAGTGATAATATATTTAAATAATTTCAATCTAAAATGTGAAACACATTTGATTGTACTCACCCACCTTTAACTAAAATTTTGTTTTTCTTTATTTTTTAATTAATTTTGGGATGTTTGCTATAGAGTGGATGAAATAGAAGAGCTATATACATATCAATATATTAAAAGCAATAAATAAACTGTTAATTCAAATATGAAAAGGATTGAATCTCTTTGAATGGGAAAAGTAATGCTTAGAATGCAATCATGGTGATGAAAAAGCAAACCAAAGCAATCCCCTTCAACATTGGACATTGGCATGGCCCCTTTGACAGACTTAAAATAACTTTACAACTGACAATAATGAGGCATTTGACAATGAGAGTACAATCCATGTGTACCATTCATGTTAATAGCTTTTTTCCTCTTTCCCCCTTTTTTTTTTCCTATTCCCCCTTTTCAATGTTCAGGGCATAAGGCATCTTAGCTAGATCACTATTATCATTACCATTATTTTATATGTTAAGAATAATCCTAATAATTGATATTTTCCTACTTCATCAAAGCACATGAATCATGAAAAGTAGACTCAAAAAACTTTTGCTAATTAAGTTATAAGCTGGGTTCTAAGTTAAATTTCTTATACCGACACATTAAAACTAATTGTCGTCATATGATTCATTAATTATATAATTAATATGTTAATATGTACATCATATGTAACATGAATGAAATGAAAAAATGATTGTTTTTGTTGAAGAAAAGAGTAAAAAAAAAATGTTTCTTTTTTCAATAATTTATCTTTGGGGTTGAAGGGGAACTTTGCATCAGTACTCATTATAGCAATCCATATTTGTTTCTTAGCCATATCTAACTGGAAAGCTTGAAATATGAGCAACTGGGTGGCATGGCCGGGTGCCAGTGCCAGACCACTCATGTGGTGAAGCAGACCCGAATATGCCAAAATGGACCCCATTGCTTTCGGGTCTTTCTAGACCCCTTTTGAGATTTCACTCAATTCACATGCCCCACTCCCACGTAATCCTCACGTAATTTATTGCATCACCCCCTCCCGAGCGCCCGCCCCTCATCAATAACTCTTGCAATATTATAAAAAAAAAAAAAGAATTAACTAAAATTTCTTATAGAAGTTAAAATTAAATCTGAACGTTTATATTGAATTTTTATATAAATCAAATATTTTAATTAATTTGAATGTTGTTTTATATTTTATTAAATTGATAGTTTTTACTGTTGAATAATATTAATCTAATGTTACTTATAAATATCAATTTTAAATTTTATTAATTTATTGATTTTGATTCTCAAATAATAATATTTATTTGATTAATTTTAACAAACTTAATTTAAAGAATTTTATCTAAATTTCTTTTAATAAAAAATATTAATCTAAAGTAATAACCAATCAAATATTGTATTATCCGCAGACTTTAGCGTCATGTTTTTCACCCATTTTCAGATTATTTAAAACAACTTTAATCTTATTTTCTTGTGTAAAGGATTGAAGTTGGATTTTGTTGATCTATATTGAGCCCAAGCTCATCTTTCATTTTGTTTTTTCTTATGAGAGTAACCCTCTTTATTCATGAAATCATATATATTATTTCAAAACTTTATTTTATTTAACAAAATTATAATAACAAAATCAAAGCCATTGGATATCATTTTCAAAAAATAGGCCATCTCATTAGTAGGGTTATTTTAAAACAATGATGAATTCAAGATTTTGTATGAGAAGTTAAAAGATCATTATAAAAATAATCATAAAATTAAAAATTAACGAGTTTGGGGAAATAACTTTTGAATTTTTTCCTACACTTTTGGTTAGGTCCCAAACTTATTTTCACTTTGAAAATTTTTTAGAAAATGGCCACTCCCAATTCTCCTAAAAATTCTCTTTTTTAAAAGATTTCTCTGTAGATAATTGTAATTTAAATATCAAATTTAGTTACTTGGGGATTTGATTTTATCATGTATGCATTTTTAAAAAATTTCTCAAATTAAAATATGCACATAAAAGAAAATAAGAAAAGAAATTAAAAGGACAAATAATTAAAGAGTAGGAAAATACGACTTCAATAGGTTGTGCTCAAATCTGTCCAAAGCGGATTGGGGCTTTAGCTGAGCTTGGGTTGAGTGGCCCAATATTCCTTCTTTTTCCTCATTAATGGATCCTTTTAATCTTTGGGTCCACAGTTGGGCCAACGACTTAAAGTGGGCTGTTCGGCCTACTTTAGCTCTTGCTTTTTTTTATTTTCCATAATTTTACTTACTACTTACCCCCAAAAATCCTAACAATAAAGTCACTTGTTTTATAGAGAAAGGGGTTTTTTGCTTTCTTTTTTATAATTTCCTTTCTTTGTTTGAACGTTTGTCTTTGTCATTTTTCTTCTTTTCCTTTTGGTTTCGTTTTTGCTGGGTTGACTCTAGTATCGCCATTAAAACAAGTTCCCTATCTCAACAACTAGGAGGACTAGGATTAAACCAAGCTATGCTGCCAGCTTTAATGTCATGTGAGTAATGTTTTCATCAGCGACTAGGATATGATGTTGTAGGAGCTGATGGCTTCAAAAGCATCATGCATCTGTCATGCAACGATTAAGACAGTGAAAATGCATCGTTAAAAATTTTTAGCTTGCATCCACTGCTACTACCAGTCCAAACCAAACAGTTGCATAGCCTAAAGATTGTCAGGAAGAAAGCATGGCAAACAAATGGAAGCAGACGGCTCTCATAGTAATTGACATGCAGGTCCTTTCTTTCTTCATCATCTTGTCTTGGATTTACTTGGATTTTTTCTTTGTGTGGAAAATTGGTATTGTGTCTTTTTGCAGAAAGATTATATTTTAGAGGATAAAATAATGAGTGTGAAAGGAGGCAAAGCCATAGTCCCTAATGTCATAAAGGCTGTTCAAATCGCCAGGCAGCGTGGCATTCTTGTCGTGTGGGTAAATTTTCTAGCCTTTTTCCTCTTACTAGTACTTTCACTTTCTCTTTCAGTTGTATCCATCCTCTTCTCTTTGGAAGCGTCTCCTAGGATGTTCAATTTATCAAGAAAATGAAAAAAGAATTAAGTCTTTGATGTAAATTGTTTTCCTTATTCAACTTCCTTTTTCATTCTCCAGACAGCTTCTTTGGATAAGGGTTTTTTTTGGATAATGGGGTCTGCTTGTTTTGGCTAAAGCTATTTCCAGGGAATCTCTTAGAGCAAGTTAATTGAAGATCTGATCAATCTTCTTAAGTTTGATGATGGAAGCTCTTTTCCATCCTGAAACTACTTCTGAGAAATGGAGAAATGAAACATTTGAAACTATTTTCCTTTTTTTTTTTTGGAAATTACTATAAGGGTGTTGATATTTTAGAAGATTGATCCTGCCTCCTGGAAATAGAAAAATTGCTTTAATCAATCAATCACAACTCATTATCTGTAACAGATCAGAGTACCTTATGTAGACTTATCCAGAATAAAATTGGCATTTTGAAATTTGGTGGTGATTTAGTTAGAGATGGTATTTACAAAGGGCTTTTGGGTTGTTTGTAAATTGGACATTATTGTGAAAAACGTTTGGGGTTTAGGTTGTTCGAGAACATGACTATTTCGGAAGAGATGTTGAACTCTTTCGCCGGCACTTTTACTCTCCTGAGAAGGGGGGTCCGACCACAGAGGGAAGTGTAGGTGCAGAACTGGTGGATGGCCTTGTGATAAAAGAAGAAGATTACAAGTTGGTGAAGACTCGTTTCAGTGCATTCTTTAATACCAATCTCCATGGATTCCTTCAGAGTAATGGGGTCAATAATCTAGTGGTTGTTGGTATGGCAACTCAAGACTTGTAAACTTGCAAATATAAGTGGTTTTGTGAGAGCCATTTGTTTCTTTAAGTTTTTGTGGCATTTAACTATCAAAGAGTAGTTGTTCATTAAGAGTTTAATATTCTTTAATCTCTATGTCTAGGTGTTCAAACTCCAAATTGCATTAGACAAACTGTCTTTGATGCAGTAGCACATGATTACCAATCTGTTGCTGTAATCGTTGATGCCACAGCTGCTGCTACACCTGAGGTACATGATGGTATGTAGTTCTTAACCACTTGAATCTTAATCACAATGTCTTTTGGGAACTGCTATGTTATGCTTCGAAATTTGACTTCTACCTATATAATTGATTAATCCATACAGCATTTGCTTGTTTACTTTTCATGCATATAGTGTAATACACTTGCTTTGTGCTCCTGGCAATATGTGAGTGCCTGCATGCCATTTTCTTTGGTATTTTATTCATCCAAGTTCTAGAGATATTAATAAAGACAACAAATTTTATACTTCCTCCATAAAATTTTTTATGTGGAGATTATGCTAGGTCAAATGGGGAAATTCTAGGTGTATGAAACTAGATTGTATCATTTGCTCCATCTATCTATGGGATATATGCCTATGGAAATTTTCATCTTATCTTAAACTTATTAACTTCTATAGAGGTAGTAGCATAAAATAGGAGAGATGAGCAGGTGATAGACTCTGTAGGAGATTATTCAAATACACGTATGTAACAAGCAGGCATATAATTAAATGAGAATGTGAATGTAGTTATATATGCAATATGTGGGTCAACAAGTTAAGAGTTGGCGATTGTTCTGAATGTCTTGCTTAAGTTGTGTCGAAGCGGTTCTTCTAGAAGGAGAAGTAATGTTGCAAACAAGTAAAGCAGACATGTCCTGAGAGTGGCAAAAAGGAAGATTGGAGCAGACCCTAAAGTACCAAATACTGTGGTAGGTGGTGGAACAGTGTATAGGGAATAGGAAGTAGGGAATTAGGGAAGAATAAGGGAAGAGAGAGATGTAGAGGGAACATTGAGGGGGGAGAGGAGTGTAGATAGGGAGTGTGTGAACCTCCAAAAGGCCCCAAATGAGTTGCCAAAACCCCATATATACATAGGCTAGCGGGTGTCGCTAATGCGACCAATAGAAAGATGCCAAGTGGTTGAGCATTAAAGCCTTTTCAAGTAGGTGTTAAGGTTACTAGTGGTTATTCTAAGTTCTATGACAGCACAATTGAAGTGTGGTATTAGGAGAAGGGGAAGCACTCTTGCAATTCAAAGAAAAGTTAAGAGGAAGACCTCTAAACTACTTCTATTCAGAGATACCAAGCCAAACTCTGAAAAATCTCAAGAGTGGAATTAACTCAAGAACTTACCACTTGTTTCGTGGTTTCTTTCATTGCTTCTAATGTAAAATAACCTTGTCAGTTGTTCTAAATTACTTTTGCTACTTCATGCAGTGACGCAACTTGGCTTCCTGTTTTTAGATTACTTTCACTATTGTATGTGGTAATGTAATCGCGATAAGACAACTTCACTGATATTGGAGAGAATATGTTTGTAGCCAAAATCAAGTATCTATAGGGTACAAGAGAATAGAGGTTGTTAATGTATTTCCTTAAGTTGTTGGAAGATGAAAGTAATTCAAAACATAATAAGAGCCTTAGAACCTTTGGAATTTACTACTCAAGACTGGTTTAAGAGTCAGCTAACTTTGCTGAACATAATTCATGAAGGACTACATAAAAATTTGGGTAGAAGGGGCAAACTTTAATTCTTTGTCATTTCAAATTTAAAGAGTTATAAGCTTCTTGGTGAGATTGGGATAATGATATTGAATGTGAAATTAATTCAAAAGATTGCTAAGGGGGGAAACATTTGCACTCACCTTTTGAGAAAAAGAGTGTAGATAGAAGGCAGGGAAATGAAGCAGACAAGGGTTAGGGGGAGAGGGAGGGCTGAATGGGGGAAAAATTATACAAAAGTCCAATTTTTTTTCAATTCTCTTATTTGTTTCGCTTGAAAACTTTAATAGACAATTCTCTTTGTTCTTTTGTCTTGGTATCATTGACATATTAGAAGAATTTACTTCAATATTTTAACGTTTATCTTTGAGAGAGAAAAATAAGAATATTTTTTTCTGCAAAATGGCATTTATACTGATAAAGAGCTTTAAATTATGTGAACCAGCCAATATCTTTGACATGAAAAATATTGGAGTTGCAACACCAACACTGCAGGAGTGGTGCGAAACCAATGCTTGATCCATCAAATGATTGAACTGGGATGCATTCTACCCGGTGGCTCTCCCTTCTCTATTAGACTACATGCATTCTGTCTCTATAAAACTGTGTGTCTTAATGTATATGTTTTGTGTGAGTGATAGTCATTACTATGCTCATTTTTATGTTACCAATACGGCTTGCTAGTTTTCTTAACTGGTTCCATTCAGGGAAATGTTCATGATTGAATCTGGCAAGTTCACTTTTTAATAGCTTTTTACTTGGATTGCGTACATGTGGGTTCTTTTTCAATAGAATGGACAAGCAATTCCGATGCATTGTGAAGGTATGGAACTAATCCGGAAACGAGAGAAGGGTCTAGCATTGCATGGGATTGAGTGTAAGTTTGGGTTCTATATTGTCAGGCTCCAACTCTGCTCATTTAAATTGGACGCAAGTGGGATTTGTCGGCCTAATGTCATAAAACTGTATCAAACAATTAGCTTGATCCAGTGACCCGCTGCTTAAGCCCAAGCATAATAAGCATAAACTTAGACCACAGAAAACTTTGATCTTAAACTTGGTGTTGCACCCAATGAAAGCAAAGAAGAAAAATAACCCATATCATGTTATTAGAATGAATAAGCCTATCTAAATTGGTTTGCAATACAAGAATATATGAAGATTTTCATTGTTTTCTCCGGATATTTTCATCTTTGGTTTTTGCTTTTTACTTTTATTCTTTATTCTTCACTCAAATAAGAGAACTGAAATCTCCCAACCCGTTGTAGGATCACGCATCCTATTACTCAAACTCTATGCCACTCAATTATTGAATTTAAAGCTTGAGATTTTCAATTCGAAAATAAGTTCAAATATCTACAAAAAGGGTAACATATATGGGAAACTGGATCATATATAAGTTGATTTCTAGATTCTCTCATCTCAAACTTGTGATGTCCTTAGTTTTGACAACAAGAGGGATATTTTTAATGGAGAAAGGGAATTTGTTCTAGTTTTCAACTTCTTTACCGCTAGACTTGGGTAGCTGGATTCTGTCTATCGTCTGTCCGATACAGTCGACCTTAACTGTGGTTGAATAATGAATTCTGATGAATGAGGCCTGAGGTGTCTTGAAGACTATCCAAAACTCAATCAGCAAGATGTCTACTTGGCTTAAGCTTGGTCATGGAAAACGAATCAGCTTGTATGCATCACGGACCACGCGCTATACAGCTCCATATTTTTGTCCATTCCAATCCTCCAGGCATAGCAAATGGAAGCATGATTTAACGTTTGTTTCAAAATTTGCTTTTGACTAAAGAAAAACCGAATCTAAAACCCAACAAAACTAAGGGTCCTAGCTTAAGTCAGAAATTGATTGACACTGATCAATCTGGGTTTGTAGGCCGCTTAAGCTTTTCAAGGTAAGCATTTTTCCATTTATATAATGTTTGAGATCAAATCTCAAGCTATCATACAGGAAACAAAATATCAAAAATTTCCTAGTTGTGTCTTATCCTTGCCTCTTTTCTTTTGGCTTTACCTTTCACTTGAACGCTTGATTAAAAGGCAGTCAAGTAATTGAGCTTCAAGTGTCTGATTTAAAGTGGTGATGGATCTATTAATTAAGCAATGCTGATGCTAATGCTCATCCTCTTGGATTGTCATAACCCAATTCCAGCATAGCATTTTAACTTACACAATTCGAGAACGCAACGAAGGGAGTTGATGCGTTCCTGCTAGGAGAGGAAATTCCCAACAACGTGATTTTGTTCGTTCTGATGTGACTCCTGGATTTTTCTTTGAAAGTAGTTTGTGTGGAGATGCTTTAGGTGTGACTAAACTTCATTCTGTAAACTCTATGCAATCCCCAATTTTAACCAAAAAAAGATGTGTTTGGTCTATTGTATGATAGATGCAAGCATTGGTCTAGGTCAACATAGCCACGAGTATATCAACCAGAGTTAAGGTGGCCAGGAAAAGAGGCAGTCACTGAGATAACATCAGAGTTGTTCAGATGTCATGAAGATGTGATAACAACACCCAAAGTCTTGAAAGATTTTGGGATGAGAAGTAACCATCACATACAAGATAATGTCTGAATGTACCTGAAAGCAACATGTCGATAAGAAGTAGCAGTGATTCATGACGACCAAAGAAGCTTCATGAAAGAATATTTCTTTGCTAAAGCTAAGAAAAAAAGAAAATGACCTCATCGGCAAGCATTTAATGAGCTATGGCCTTTCATTCTCTTTTTTGAGAGAAAGATATTGAAATATCAGAGCATAGGTATGTAAAATTCGAAAAGTTTAATGGTAACAATGAGTTTAAAGAATTCTGATAGTATAAAATTAAAATCGCTATGAGACTGCTCAAGATGCTACTAGTTTCGTGAAGGCTCTTCAGACCAACACGGAGACAACAAGAATGGCCAGAATAGCTGATGCGGTGCATGGCCCCACGGAAAAAGTTCAAAGAGCATGCTCCCTATCAGACACCCAAACTTGAAAGGAATACATAAGCTGAAGTAAAAGTTATACGCTAACCTGGTCGATCATACAGATATCCGAGGTGAAACAAGGGTAAATAAATATTGGTAGCAAGATTTGTTGATGATTTAGTCATGATTAATTAATTATCCTTTTTTAAAGAATAAAAAATCATGATCCGAATCTTTTATCTCTTGAAATTTTTTTACATTGCAAATCCAATCACATACGTGTGGAGATCCTTGACCAAGGGAAAATTTTACTTCTATTTTCTCTTCCATGCCAATAGCGGATCCAATATTTTATATGAGAGATGGTTAAAGATCAATCATACAAAATCATAAATTGAGTTAATGATTTGATTCAAAGTAAAAAATTAATCATTTTTAAAATAACATAAAATTATAATGAAAAATTTCATTAATAATTTGAATAGAAATTTTTAAATTCATCAATATAAATGAACATAAAGTAAAAAAAAATATTAATAGTAGATTTTCATATTAGGCAATATAAGCTATAGTGAACGTACTTTGATGCTTTCAAATTCATCGATAATTAAATCCGTGCTAATGTTTCTAACAATCACTTTATACCTATTTAATTTGAAAAAGTAAGATAATACTATTGAAATTTTTTAAATATTTTAATCACATTCTTGTTTAGTTTTTCATGTTAACATATGATATACTGCATAATTACTTAAACCGAATCAACAGATTATAAGAAAAATCAAAGTAAAAAATTAGACTATTTAAGAAATTAAGTAATGCATCTTTTACTCCATAAGACTATAAAATATTTTATATAGTGATACAAAATATTCTAGTAAAGGTACACTAAAAAAATGAAGAATTTTTAAGAAAAATAGATTTTGTATAAATGTTTAAATTAAATCTTCAAGTAATTATACTTTTTAGACAGAGTTAAGTAATGTATCCTTTACTTTATAAGAAAAGAAATAACAAAAATAATTTTAAAATTTGAGTTTACTCTTTTAGTTAAACAATGCATCTTTTACTCTATAGGAAAAAAGAAATATTAGAAAAATAATTTTAAAATTTAAGTTTTCCTTTATAAGAAAAAAAGAAAAATAATCTCAAATTTTGGACGTCAAAGGAATTGAACCCAGCCTGTAAAATTTTATATAAATGACTTATCATTATGTCAAATCAATTTATTTGAATTAAATAGGAGTGGTAAACTTATATATTTATAATTTTATATCCATAAAAATAAAAAAAAATTAAAAACTGAGGGGTGGCTTACCTCTGCCACTGGATACGGCCATGTTCTTACTTGGTCTGTTTAAATTTGAAGACAAATTAGAAATTGCGTGAGGGGAAGGGATGATATTGAATTGGATGAATGTATACATATAAAGCCTTGTTATATAGGAATGGTTGTTAAGAAGTCAGCACAAGAAATTTGAATTTGTGCTTGTACATTTTCTATTGTGGAGACAATGGGGTGATTTTACTCATTATTACTACATCTAATTTCATGTTAAAACCAAATTAATTACCAAAAACTTTCATCTCTTTCATATTCCCATGCACAAACCAAATGCTTTTTGGCATTTTCCCAAGCAAGTTGGAATTCCAAAGCAAGTGATGCAACGGGGACATTACATCAAAATGGGACATTTGCATCGTATGGCTTAAGAATATTCATTCTTTTTTGACAAAATCGTCTTTCAATATCTAGTTAAAATAATTTATTTTTTTTCAATATTCTTTTTCTTCCATAGAGATATGGTTGTTATTGAATTATATTAATACTTTTGTACAATTTTAAAAGTTGGAGGACAAGTTAACTCAATTGACAAGGCCTTCTGACTCAACCAAAATGGTTTTGGATTAAAATCTTATCACTGATCCGAAGATTAGAATAACCCTTCCGAAATTTAGTTCACAAAAAAAAAGTGAAAAATAACAAGATAAGGAAGGTAGCCCAGGAGCCGATGGATAGGATTTGGGCCGCTGAGTTGGATACATGAAAACCAGCTGAATGCAAATACAATGCGCTACTTCCAAGTTCCTACTTTGCCTTAAACTTGGTAAAGAGGAAAGAAGATTTGATGCAACATAGAAAAGAGAAAAGTCAGAGACTATGCAGTTCCCATGGTTATATTAATTCCTTCCTTCCTTTCAAGGCACAGCAACTTAATTAATGGAGGCAGGATATGACGTTGCTTTTCAAATTTTCCTTTGACTAAAGAAAAACATACCTAAAATCCAACCCCAATGGTGGTCCTACTTTTAGTCAAATATAGATCGACAATGTATCAATCATCCGATGAGGAGTGTGGGCACCTGGGTCAATTTCTTTTAGCTTTTGAAAGCCAACCAATTTCCATGTTGGGATCAAATCTCTAGCTCATATTCAGAAGAAAAATATGAACATAAGTCTAGAAAAGTATTCTTCTACTTGCAAGCGTCTCTTTTTTTGGTTCATACGGCCAGTAAATGCCACCGAATTGGGTTACAAAGTGTTTGGTTTTCCCCTTTTTGCGTGGTAAAACCCAATTAAAGAGGAAGAATTCATATTTTAAAACTTTAATCTTTTGGCATTTTCTTTCCTTTGAGAATGGTTTGAAAGAAATAATTGAAACTGGCAAAATTACTGCAAATTTCAAGTTGTTTGATGCTGACTTTAAGGTCCCCTTTAATCACGTGAAATGTTTGTCCAAAGGGCCCATTCACAGCAACAATAGCATAATCATAATCATATATTTTTGTCAATAAAAAAACATTTTTATGACAGATCCGCAGGAGATCAACTGGGATTGTGACTTGTCTTCTTGTTTTCTACTTACGTTAATTCACAATAATGAAAGTGTAATTAAACAACATCTGATGTACGAAAAGAAAAAAAAAAGGAATTATCAAAGTATAAACATAAAGCAATCCTCATTCAGAAAGTAGTTAAAGCTAAAGGCAGTCATGTTTTTTATGTTTTGAAAAAGAAGTTTCCCTAACTATTAGATAAAGAAGTTTAAGGAATTATTCAAATATTTGAAATGGAACCAAGGCTGCCTTTATATGGTCTACTCTCATATTTCTCTTCATCCTTAAATGATTACTCCTATTTTGACTTCTTGATTAAAATTTCTTATTCTATGATTTATTTTTTTTAAAAAAAAATTATTTATAGCAATTTTCTTCTACCAAAGAAGATACTATGTATAAAATTTTAGTAATTTACTTAAAAAATTAAAATGCCATTGGAAAAATTTCCTAGAATTATTGACTTGTGATTTTTTTAGGACTTTTGTCCAACATTGCATCAAAAAAGACTCTCAAAAATCATAATTTTTCTTTTTTGAAAACCCATCAAATTAAAAAGGAAGAAGATGCACAAATAATGATCATATCAAAATAATGATTCGTCATATTGCAAGCTGTCACTTAACATGATTCGAATGAATGGCTTTGCAGAGATCGAAAATGAGACTAAAACCAATTTCCAAAGATTTTCTTTTGAATAGTTGAATGCTCATTAATTAGGCAGTTTAGATTGTCATTTTCTTAGCTTTTAGTGAACAAACGATAGAAGATAAGATGAAAAATCAGGGCCCAACTCTACCGGCATTTGTTGGGTGGCTCTTTCTCTTCTTCTCCCCCACAAAAACCCAAAAAAAAAAAAAAAGGATATGTGCCCACTTTTTCACATGAGAGGAGGTGTATTGGAATTGCTTTGCTTTGCTTCACATGATTGAAAACCACACCATTGAAAGAGTAGAGGAGAGGACTTTAGGGACACACTGCAGCACGCAAGGCCTAAATAGCTATAGAGGTATGGTTGTCCTTATTTCCCTGTCTCCTTCATGCAATGAATGTAAATTCCTTTGCAAATAATTTTGGGCCCTCCCTAAAAGCTCCAATTTTATTGACTATTTGAAAACATTTAAGTATATGTATGAGGTTGATGTCTTCATTAATGAGGGTGGTATAAGCTTCTCCCTTCTTCTCTTTAAACTGTTGTTTGCATTTCAAAACAAGGGAAATCACCATGTAAGATGTTACGGTTCTTTTCTTCCTTCTTCTTCACCACTTGTACTTTTAAGCTACCATTTAACTTTTTTTATCAGCCTAATTAGAAAGATAATTTATCGTTGGATAGGACAGGGGACAACAGGGTACAACTTGTTTTGTTTTTTAAAAATCAGAAGTAAATCGTTGGGAAGTGCAAACTAAAAGTAAGAATAAAAATTTCTATCGATAAATCGCGCAGTGCTATTATTATTTTTGGGTAAAAAAGGGCATATCCTTAGGCAGCAAAAATATCTAAGCACCTTTTGCCCATGGTCATCAGACATGAGATCTTTTAGAATTGTCATCGTATCAAATCTTTTCCATGTTACGTGATGTAACAAAATCGTCAAAATTACTCCATTAAGGATGCCCCAAAATTAAAAGAAAAAAAAATAAAAAACATTTAAGGGAGACCATGATTTTCCAAATTGCACTGCCATATCTGCCGCTGCCACCACCAATAGTTTTATTGTCCAATAGTTAACACTCGTGCAGCGGCCAGTGTCTACCAACTGCAGACGGAAAAACCTGCTCTAAAAAATCTAATATATACGAACCTGGGTCTGGGCTATGGGAAATTCTTTATCCTTTGGGGCTCAATAAATAAAAGAAAAGTTTCAATTTCCAAAAACGATGAGCTGTTGCTTCTACAGATCGGACGGCTGCCAGATGAAAACTGATGAGTGAGTCCGCCAACGGATAGGATTTGCGAAAATACTTGCTAATGTTGTTAAAACCCACGTGCAATGTGAATTGTCGTAAACCTAAATTCAGTGCTGGTGTTTTTCGGGGTTGGGGTTAGGGTTGGCTTTTTACTCTTTATCTCATCATTGGGACCCTTTGCTTTTCTTTTCTTTTCTTTCTTTCACCCCTCCAAAGAAAGAAAATGGCCCCTTTTCTGCAGTGATACTGACTCGTGATTGGAGAGAGTAGAGCAAAAGGACCGGTGGACCATCCTATTACAGTGAAACATGCTGCACCATATCCCGAAAGGGCATATGATTATTGTACTACCCCTACAATGTACTTTATTAGAAAAAGTGAATTTCTTTTTCAAAGAAATATAAATTAATTAATAAAGAAAGAGAAGGCTGAAGTTTGATGTAACCTGCAAGAAAAGGTATTAAGATCATGGTGTGTCTGTTCCCCAATTATTTATCTACCCTCTTTTATATTTTTTATTTTAATGTTTTTTTTGGGTTCAAGTGCCTTTCTGATTTATTTATCATTTGTAACACGCAAACACATCTTGCTTTTTGGTTTAAAAACTCACAACTCGAAACTCGAAACTCGAAACTTGAAACTTCACTTCCAAAACAGATATATATCGCGGCTCTCTCCGTCTTCGGTTTTTCAAACCTGTCTTGTAAGAAGCAAAAGCTAAACCTTCAGCTATGGAAGATAAAATGGAGGCCTCTTTAGATCAAAGAGAAACGACTCACCAAGATATTCCCAACAGACAGAAGGGTGGACTCATTACCATGCCATTCATAATAGGTACATTCGATGGATAATCACAAAAGTTCGTTTCCTTTGCATTCTCTAACTCAAGTGTTCCTATAAAGTTTACCATGTTTCTGGTGATCATTTTAGCTTTAGCTATGTCTTCGAATCTCTGTTTTTGAATATTCAGTAAAGCAGCAAACTATGGCATTCTATGCTTTTCTGGTACATGCAAAATACCCGCTTAAAGTACTTGTACTTTTTTTCAAAATAGAATTCTGGCATTGGTATTCTTAAAAGTTTTAGGTGAGCTCTCATGGTGATTTTGGTACCGTGTTTTGAGATTTTCGTTTTGAAATGTAGCCAATGAATCATTTGAGAAGGTGGCAAGTTATGGGCTGGTGCCAAACATGATACTGTACCTGATTAAAGACTATCACATGGGAGTTGCTAAAGGCACCAATACTCTCTTCTTCTGGCAAGCTGCTACCAATTTCACTCCTATCTTGTGTGCTTTCGTCGCTGATTCATATCTGGGTCGCTTCCTCACCATTGGCTTGGGCTCCATTTGCAGTCTCTTGGTAACTTTACTCCTGAAATCTTCTATCTTTTTAAGGCCATTTCCATTAAGTTCTATGATATTCTTGAGTTAATAGTCATATCATTTTCTTCTTAATGGTCATCGATTCCACGTGTAGTCTAGTTGGAAGTTGGAAGTCTAGCTTCCAAGTAAAACAATAATTTAATGTACTTGTTAACAAGTAAAGCAATTAATTAATTAGGTGATAATGGCCAGCTTTAGCTTAAGGAAGAATGTCCCTTCGGATCTTGTTTTAGTTTATTCCATTTGCTAAGTTAGCGCCTGTCACAAAGGGTTTGTCCCGGCAGCCCACGTGAATATAGGAAACATCTGACTTTTTGGCCCTGCCGCCCGAACGTACTACTATCAGTTCATCATTATTGGGAATAAAGCCTGGTGACAAAAATGGGTCATGGCCCTGGAGACTACTTTCTCTTCTTAATTCACTTTCTTGTTCATATTATAAAGTCTAATATACATGCCACCCGAGGTAAAGCTGGGGTGGTTGTGGTGGGTGGAGGTTGTTCGGTGTAGGCCTCGGACTTGAACAATAATGCTCCTTTCTTGTACCAAAACTTCTTTTTCAAACAATAAGACCAAAATATTCAGATAAAATGCAATTGTTCGAGTGTCTGTGGATCACAATAGCTTTGATGATTTATATATGCTTAGGGAGAGTGAATGGAAAAATTTAAGAAAATTTGATGTGGGCGTGATAATACCCATTTTTTTCTTTATTCCTCTAAAAAGAGTTTGCATTGATTTTTTTTCTCTTTACTAAAATTATAACTAAAAACCTAACGAAACCTAAAACTACCAAGAAAAAGGGGCAGTAAAGTTAGACATGTGTTTTTTTTTTTTTACCTTACCTTACAGAAGAGTGTACCTAGGCACAAAAGTGGTCTGTCTAATCAAAGGCGTCCTGCCCTATGGAGCCTAAGGCGCTTTAGTTGATTTATTCTGTGCCTCAGCACACGTCGGTGCAGGCTTTGACAACGCTGCTACCCATTAAAGACAAAAAATCTCTGAGGGTAAACATATCATGTTTATCAGCGTTGGACCGACTTGGTGCAAAAGTTTCCTTTGATGGACCCTGTTACCAGCCCTGACAAAGCTGCAACCAAAGCAAAAAATTGTGAAGGGATACATTTTTTGTTCAGCAGCACTGGACCGGCTTTTTGCAAAAGTTACCTTTGATTATCTGACCCCATTTTTTGGTTATTGAACAAAAATCTATACAAAGAGCCTTTTTCAGCACCGGTCCAGCCTGGTGCAATCCAATATATCTAAGTGATGGGAGGGTGTGAACAACGTGGCTTCCGAATCATTACATATTAGAGCTAGTTTGGTCTTCTAAGTTCATTTAGGCACGATTTGCTAATGGATTTGTGGTCCATTAATTAGCCTCCTAAGTTCACAAGAATTGAATGATGGCAATCCTATTGCCATTCATGATTTATTCATTTATAATTGAGAGAGTAGATTACTTCATTTGGGCCCGATTTGCTAGTGCACTTAATCGCCATTAGCATCTCATATCCACCAGAATGGGAAGAGGGTGATTCTATGACCATGCGTGTGTTATTTATTGATTTGTTTCATCAAGAAGGTAGCTTGTGCTTGCATATGTGTGTGTTTGAATATAGGACTCCATATCTTCTCAGAAGTGGCCGGTCAAGAGATGATTAATGCCTGCGATTAGGTTAAATTCTGAATTTCTAATTGCCTTCTTGATGCATGCCTATGGCATAAACTGGTAGACAAATGTAAATGATCTCATTATCTAAGAGTCAAATCTCAGACCATTCTTTTGGGTGAGATTCACTATTAAATCAAAGACTTTTCTGTTGGATATTTTTGTATGAACTAAACAGTAAAAGATTAATAAACTTTTAGGGTGTATGTTGCTTGGGTTTATGGGAAGGTGTGCATGTTTAACTAAATTAAGATGATTATGGATTTATGGCTAAGTGTCACAGACCTCCTAGAGAGTGACTTTTCCTTGAAGAAACTCGTGTGAAAACCGAATTACAACAATATTTCCATTTGATTTTAACTTGAATTTGGATAGTTAAATATATTGTGCTCTCTACCTTCTTGATATGTAGAGGTTTCAAAACTTTTTAGAATTCCTACACGAGATGCATTCATGCATATTATTCCATATATTCAATTCATTAATTTTTCAACAATTTCATGGTATATTATAAGTAACTTCAGCCAACGCCCTGCACCATATGTACGATTTGATTTAAATGCACTGTGTTGTGCTTAGTCATGAGAATCATCCTGACCTTCAATGCTACAGGGGATGATACTTTTGTGGTTAACAGCAATGATTCCACAGTCAAAGCCTTCCCCCTGCGATCTACTGACTCAGAGCTGCAGATCTCCAACAGCGGCTCAAATGACTCTATTGACCTGCTCATTTGTTCTCATATCCATTGGAGCTGGTGGTGTTAGACCATGCTCCTTGGCATTTGGAGCTGACCAATTGGACAGAAGAGATAACCCAAAAAATGACAGGGTCCTAGAAAGCTTCTTCGGCTGGTACTATGCTTCAGCAGCTATTTCTGTTCTAATTGCGTTGACAGGTATTGTCTACATTCAAGATCATCTTGGATGGAGAGTGGGCTTTGGAGTTCCAGCAATCGTAATGTTGCTCTCGGCTATCGTGTTTTTTCTTGCTTCTCCTCTCTATCTCAAGCAGAAAGCAAGCAGGAGCTTGTTAACTGGCTTTGTGCAAGTGGTTGTTGTTGCTTATAAAAACAGAAACCTGACATTTCCACTTCCAAACTCAAGTGAATGTTACCATCACAAAAGGGATTCAAAGATTGTTGCACCAACTGACAAGTTAAGGTACGACTCGATTATAGCACTATCCCTTTCCCTTATCATTTCGATATTGTGCTCGTATCTTTTTATAGACTTTGTTGCTTTTATGCTTATAGGTTTTTGAACAAAGCTTGCATCATCAGAAACCCCGAGCAAGACATAGCCCCGGACGGCTCAGCTTCGGACTCATGGGGTCTTTGCACAGTAGAGCAAGTAGAAGAGCTAAAAGCACTTATTAAGGTCTTACCAGTGTGGTCTACAGGGATCATCATGTCAATAAATTTAAGCCAAACTTCATTCCCTGTGCTCCAGGCTACCTCTATGGACAGATACCTTACAAAGAAGTTTCAGATTCCTGCTGGCTCTTATGCCATGTTCAACATCATTTCCCTAGCACTATGGGTCATTCTCTATGACCGTGCAATTCTTCCCATGGCATCGAAGATCAAGGGTAAACCGGTAAGGCTTGGTGTCAAACTAAGGATGGGGATTGGGCTATTCCTTACCTGCATGGCCATGGTAGTTTCAGCAATTGTTGAGAATGCCAGACGAAGAAAAGCAATTAGGGATGGGTTTCTAGACAATCCTCGTGCGGTTTTGGACATGTCTGCTATGTGGCTTGCGCCACAATTTTGCTTGAATGGCTTAGCTGAAGCTTTCACCGCGATAGGGCAGACAGAGTTCTTTTATTCTGAGGTCCCCAAGAGTATGTCAAGCATTGCTGCTGCTCTCTTTGGACTAGGATTGGCTGTGGCAAATGTGCTAGCTAGTGTTGTAGTGAGCATTATTGATGACATTACCGCAAGAGGCGGGAAAGAGAGTTGGGTTTCAAGTAATATAAACAAAGGTCGTATTGACAATTACTATTGGGTTCTCGCTGTATTGAGCTTTATCAATCTACTTTATTACTTTGTTTGTGCCTGGGCTTATGGACCTTGTGGTGAACAAGTAAAAAAAGTAAGCGATGCAGGGAATGGCGTGACGAAGGAAGAAGAGTCGTCTAATCTAGTGACCAAGGATAGAGATGAAGGGAATGGCTTGAAGGATGGAGAAGATCAGTGATCCAAGGGCCTGACATTTGCTAGCTTGATGAGTGTTTCAAGTCTTGGAATGACTGTTGCAGTTAAAATATGCCTGCATAGTCTGTGGTGTTAGTAGCTAGCTAGGAATATAGTTTTTGAAACCATCACTTCATTCCGCATCGTCTTTTTACTTGTGTGAATTTCTCTAAAATCTGTGCCATATACCATTCTTTACCCTCTTTTTACATTGTATTTTGTTACAGTATTTTACTAGATTGCAGAATATAGTGGTTGGTCTGATGATTGAGTCTTTGATTTACCTTCAACAATGTTTGCAGCTGCTTGATAACTAAATTTATTAAAAATGTCCTTTTCTTATTTTCTGGCCATCCCGCTATCTGTAAATATATATTTTTAAGCACCAATGTTGATCAGAAAGTAGTTCCCAATGGATTTTCAAATTTCAGTGCATTCAAAGCATGTTGGACTAAAAATATTGGCACTCTGAAACAGACTTAATTGTCGGTCTTGAACCCTTTGCGTCATCTGAAAAAGAAAGGCACCGGAATTACAATAAACATATCTATAATTATGATCTGGAAATTATTTAATTCCAGTACAAAATTATTGAGTAGTGTCTCATTTTGTTAGATCCTTTTGTTTGAAAAACCAGATGGAATCTTAAAAGTTAAAACCTCAATTATTCACTTTCAAGATTGTTTGCCGTTGTCACGACAAAGCTGGAAGGGCACCCTTGATGATGAACCGTTTCAGCAAGAACTCGTCTCTAGCATTAGAGT
Source organism: Theobroma umbraticum (assembly GCF_002168275.2). Taxonomy (NCBI): domain Eukaryota; kingdom Viridiplantae; phylum Streptophyta; class Magnoliopsida; order Malvales; family Malvaceae; genus Theobroma; species Theobroma umbraticum. Next base: position 55,237 of record NW_018397275.1, read on the forward strand.
CATGGTGAAATGATGGTTAAATCCTAGCACTGTTAAAAGTCAATCCCATTGGCGAAAGCATATACATACTACCATAATATATATATATATATGTCATTCCTACTCTCCTTGACTTGCTCTCCGTAATCAAAAGCCATGATAGACAAACATTCCCCACCTTCTTTCAGACCAAACACAATCATTAGTCCACATTCCCTTGTCTTTTTACTCATCGCTGCCCACCACCTTTGATTCCTTCCTTCCAACACACATTCTTCCTCTTTACATATACCGATATACGTTAAACATGCGACTTCATTCCCCCTTCCCCACCATCCATCCCTTTGCAAAAAGGGCAAAAAGAGAAGGGACAAAAAATGACTTGTACCGCGCTCGTGACACAATTCCCGATGGCACTCTCTCCTATGTTGATGAGGCTGATCAGATTCTAAACGTGTCCGTACACTCCCTTGCTGCCGGTAAACAGGTCATTCTCTTCGGAGTTCCCGGTGCCTTTACACCCACATGCAGGTAAAACCTTATTTAAATGCTTACGAGTTTACTTCTACTTTTTCTTTGTTTTTATTATGGTGTGGAAAAGTGCAAAGGGAAATTAATTTGCTTAGTGCTTATTCTTCTACTTATAAGTCTCTTTAGTTTCTTTTCCACCAAACATGTTGCCCTTTTGATTTGCTACTACAAAACGACTACAATCTAATTAAAGATTTGATCAAATAGTTATCTTAAAAACTTACGATTAAACTAATAGATATTCATTCTTAGTTCTAACATTCTCAGAATTTTTTACTGACTTTGAAGTTTGTTATAGGAAAATTTTCTATAGATGGGGCCTTAAATCTCATTTATATTGTCCTCATTTTGAAACTTCCAAAATGATTGGCAGCTTGAAGCATGTTCCAGGATTCATTGAAAGAGCAGAGGAGCTGAAGTCAAAAGGCATTAGTGAGATTTTCTTAATCAGTGGTATTAAGAATTGTTTGTTTTTCCTTCTTCCAACTTATGACAAAATTTGCACGACCAAATTATGCTTTAATTATTATGAAACTCCCAAAAAATTTTGGGCCCTGTTGCAGTAAATGACCCATATGTGATGAAGGCTTGGGCAAAGTCATATCCCGAAAACAAGCATGTCAAGTTTTTCTCTGATAGCTCTGCAGCTTACATCAAAACTCTTGGTCTTGAGCTTGACGTCTCTGACAGAGGTTTTGGAGTTCGGTCACAAAGGTTTGCTCTCCTGATTGATGATCTTAAAGTGAAAGTTGCTAACGTGGAATCTGGTGGCCAGTTCAAAGTTTCCAGTGCTGAAGACATGCTCAAATCTCTCTGATTACTTGCTGCCTCACAACTCTACTATTTTATTTGTGTGTTATATTCTGTAATAATAACTTCGGTCTTACAAAGATGTTTTCAATGTACATTCTCAAGAAAATAATTTCTTGCTACTTGAACTGCCGTTGCTTTTGTAACCTGGGGAATGTCATTTAGTTTGTTAAGTTTACAGAAAAAAGTTGTTCTATAAGGGGAAAAAAAAACTAATGAATTATTCATAATCGGAAATGTCATTTGGTGATGCAAGGAAGAGATATTGAACTGTTGAAAATTTATCAGCCTGTATATCTGGTTTTTGCTAAGTCATGAACTATTTCATTGATTCAATAATTCAATGGGGTCACATAAGTTTGTAGCCTTACGTAGGAAAGCACACAGTTTTGACCCATATAAACCACCCACCCTATATAACCATTGCCTGAAACCTCTCTTACACAATGAAAGCCCACCCTGTACAGCTCCAGTCAATACCAAAAACATTTCACCAAAAACATTTACTTAGCCGAAAAGAGTTCCTAAGTCATCAACAGCCTGTATATCTATGTTAATTTTTTTTAAAGATTTTATTCATTTCTACTTATATTATGTAAACGAGTTATCAACATATAAATATTGAAAATATAATAAAATTTAATGATTGATTGTGTTTTCAAAATCAATTCATTGAGCACTCATTGATGTATGACAAAATTATCAAACTCTTATAGAATTTTTTTACAATAAAACAGTATAGAAGCAATCTAAGAAGAATTCAAGATGATGGAGAGAATGATTGTGAATTGTTTCTAATTGTTCTTTTTCTTTTTCTTTTTTATTCCTATTCAGAAAACCAAAAAGTGATATTTATAGATAAAGATGTCTTTTCCCAAAAACACAAAGGCCTATTTCCAAAACACTCAATTGTCCATATTTCAACAAATATAATTGTTTGGTTCTCGACATAATTATTTGAACAAACATAACTCTTGAATAGACACATTTGTTTAAAGGACTTTTTTCTATAATTTCATTCTTCCATTATTATTATTGGCATCATATTTTCTGTCATGACCCAAATCCGGGCGTTCATGACTAGCATGCATGAGCTCGACAGACAACCTCACGAGACTTAAGGAAGCCTTCATCCATATAAGGCTTTATAGCCATCATCATTATCATAAATTCATCTTAGTACATCATATTCATTTATAACTCCTTTGGCTCATAAACACATATAGACTTAACGTAATATCATTCTCCGCCATACTTTGGTTAGTTCATTAAGTCATCCTGACTTTTCATACATTTAACATAGGGCATCACATTGCTAACATAATATATTAACATATAAACATTGTCTACACAGTGCGGAAGTGTAAAACTTGATTATGACTCAACGGAGTGACTTGTCAGCATGGTAACCTATGAATTTCCAAAATTACGTGCCTGTAGGAGACAACATTAAGTCACCCGGTTCTCAGTGTCTATTTATCTGCACATACAATTGAAGAGGGTGAGTCACACTAATGCTTAATGAGAAGGAGCATATAACAATTGTAAATATGAAGGATAGTTGCTACATGTATCCTTTAAACATACATACATAGTAGTAAGCTTAACGTAAAAATAGTAGAACAAGTCAGACATCACTTGTCATAAGCATTCTATCATTTTTTGAGCAGCCATACTATGCTGCATTCATACATACCTTTCTATCGTATAACAATAGTAAGCTATTAAAGCCAGCAAAGCCTTTGCTTTAGGCCTCACAATTTTATAGGCCCCATAATTTTATATAATACAATTAATTATATTAAATATATAAATATTAAAATAATTAATAAAATATTTCTTAAATTAAGTGTCTATTAAATATTTATTTTCTTTCACTGCTTATCTTTTATTAATTCTCAACTATTTATCTTACTTTTTCACTTTTGTGAAAGTCAAAATAATTAACAAAATTACATATTCTCTCATTTTCCCAATTAGGTGCTTAATAAATTTCTATTTTTTATCACTTCCCAATTCCCATAATGCTAATAATTCTTAATTATTTTTTCTATTTTTAATGAATGTAATATGCTTTTAATAATCTTTAACTAATGATAATTTTTTTTTAATTTCAATAAAAGGGCCTAATTTATTTATTTTTTGCTCAGTAAGGGCTTCATTTAAATATTTACTTGCTTTAGACCTTTAAAGGTATTGAATTGCCCCTGACTATTTCTACCTTGCCTGTCATAGTCATTATCATTATAGCCGCTATTGACTTCCATCTATTGTATGAACTAGCCCACCATATGACTGTCTACATACATATTCAATGTACTTACCTCATGAGGGATCAATATGAGCTCTAGTCCCTTACGCTTGATATGCTTGCATTTCATTTTTCATCATAAACATACATATATCCATAGCTCCTACCTCAAGCCTTTACATTTTCATTATTCATAAAAGCCAATATCATAACATAAATTCACATGTTTACATCCTAAGGCGTGCCACTAGATGGTCATAATATCATATCTTTAAGTGGTCTTCCCTAGACATAACATAGTCATGTGTGGTGGCTAAACGACGGACAACATTTCATCATAGTCATGCCTCATTGCAGACGCAAACGATGAAGGACATAGTCAGCATCTGGAAAAGACTCAACAGATGGCATCATGGCACTACGAGCAGGAATCACAAGTAGTACGAAACCATTATCCTTGCGTACCACTATTTTTACTGGAAGCATACATAGTTACAAGGATATGGGCATACTTAACCCCATAACATACATCATCCGAAATTATCCACAAATAGAATATATTTATCTAACATCATTTCATTATCTGGAATCTTCCATGGACAGATCATATTCATCATTCATAATCATATGACCATTGACTTATACATTACATATCATCATAATCGTAATTCAGTGTTAATCATATTCCACATTTTATAAATAGCCTAGGTATAACTATTTAAGGCTTCTTATGTAATTCTCATAACATTCACTAGTTTAAACATGACAGATTTAAACACATACAGTATAAACACATTAAACATAGCATCACTTTCCACATCAGTTAGATTCATAATCATATCAACATCATTTAGACTCGGTATGTTCTTCATTTCATGCACATATTGCTAATATTTAGCCTAGGCATAATCCTTTTAGGCACATCATATTACTTCCATAACATACATGAGACTACGAATTCTACTTCTAGACATGTACATATACATATAAGCATAGCAAACATTATTCATGTTATCATAGGGAGCAAACATGCACACTTAGTCATCATGCTCTTAGTTCGTAAATCCTTACCTTGACACTTCAAGTGTTCCTTTATCGACCTTGCACAATTTATCTCACCAAAGTCTTAATATCAGCTCAATAGTTTACCACTTACTTCTCATTGTCATCTAGCATTTACAATGCACATTCATCAACATTCATACATTAATTCTCTATTTCATAACTAAATTCCCAACTTTCAAAGCAATTCCAGCTTTTTAACATAGCACATTTCTAATAATTCATCATACAAACTCAAGTTTCTCATATTCTTCAACAATGACTGATTCTTTTACCTTAAACATCAATTTGGCTCATACCAACTTCAGATCTCCAGCCAACTACAACTCCAACAACCACTAAAATTGAAACATAAAATTTTCAACTTTCAAACCGTTCAAATTGAAAATCAATTGATAACAAGCTTTAAATTTACCTTTAGATTGATTTTTTAGCCTCCAAATGCCTATTTTCAAGCCTCAAATTCATGTGGGGGAAGAAGGTTATGAGAGCAAAGGGAGAGGGTTTTATTTGGCTTTTGTTTTAAATGGACGGATTGCCCAAGGTTCTTATATTGTTTTGCCAATCTGTATGTATGTATCAATACATTTAGCAATGTATCGATATATCTCCATGGGTTCCTTTTAATTTTATCAATACATGAGGCATTATTTCGATAATGTTTAGACAGAATGCTCTTTGCCACCAATGTATCGATACGTTTCATCCAAAATGTTTCGTTCTTTAAATCTATTGATACATTTGGATATGTATTGATAGAAATAACATTCATTGCTATGTTCTTCAAATCTATCGATACAAGAGGCAATGTATCGATACATATTTCCCAAAATACTTTCTTATCTTCTTCTTACCTTCAGTGTATCAATACATGGAGCCAATGTATCGATACTTCTTGTCTAGAATGCACTTTTCCAACACTTAGAGCATTCCTAGCTCAAACGTCTAACACTTATTTCCGTTCCAATTTACATTACCCATTAGAATTTATCAAAATTAACCAATATCAACACACAAGCTCATCACATAATTCAAATCCTCATTCTTGCTCTATGTCACATAATGCATAAATCACATAAATCACATCTAGCATAATTGCTCTTAGATTATATTCATTTAAGTGCCAAACACATGCACTATATCATGTATATGCTAAACGTATGCACACATCATTTTGGGCTTTTACACACCTGAACATTATATATATATATATATCTCTATGGACATAAGCATATCCTTGAATTTATAAGCATAGATTTAATAATTCACTTAAGCTTTTTCAATAGCTTAACATGCGTTAACATGTTCAACATCAAGATCAAGGGTATTATATCCTCTCCTCCTTATAAAAATTCATCCTTGAATTTAACTTAACATTATTACATCAAATTCATGCTCAACTTTCAAAGAGCTACGAATATTTAACTCTCATAGCATCCTTAAGTTCCCACATTGCTTCTTCAATCGTATGACTTTGCCACAATGCTTTCACTAAGGCAACATCCTTGGAGCAAAGCCCTTTCATTTGCTGATCTAATATTGCTATGGGCTGCTCCTTGTACCTCAGTCTATCGTGCAATTAGACTTCATCATAATGAAACACATGCAAAGGATCGGGGACATATTTCCTGAGCATGGATATGTGAAAAATTAGGTGTACATCAGACATATTTCACAGTAATGCCAATTGATAAACCTCTGTGCCTACACATTTGAAAATCTCAAATGGTTCGATGTATCTAAGGCTTAACTTTCCCTTCTTGCCAAACCTCTTAACTCCCTTGGTTGGTGAAGTCTTTAAAAACATGTAGTTGCCTATTTCAAATTTTAGGATCTTCTTTCTATTGTAAGCATACGACTTTTGCCAACTTTGAGTTGTTTGTATTTTTTCACGTATTATGAGGATGCCTTGCTCCACTTCTTGGACCATTTCTGACCTCATACATTTTATGTCCTTAAGTTTAAGCCATCTAATAGGCGATCTACATCTTCACTTGTACTATACTTTAAATGGAACCATTCTGATAGAGGCTTGATAGTTATTATTGTAAGCAAATTTCGGCCAACGAAAAATAGAGATTCCAAGAATCCCCAAAATCTAGCACAATGGCCTTTAACATGTTTTCATGCATTTGAATTGTTCACTACGATTGATCATTAGTTTGTGGTGCTAAAATTGATCCCAGTGCCCAAGGTTGCTTGCAATTTCTTCTAAAATTGATTGGTGAATTGTGATCCCTGTCGAACACTATAGTTACTGGCACACCATGTAATCTTACAATTTCATCAACATAAATATGAACATATAGTGCAGTTTCGTACATAACCTTAATGGGTAGAAAATGGGCTAACTTTGTTAGCCTATCAACTATTACCCATATAACATCATAACCTTCTCTAGCCCGACGCAAGTCCGTCACAACATGTATCATTACATGTTTCCAATTCCGTTTGAGATTTGATAACAGTTGCAATAGTTTGGAGAGCTGTTAATGTTTAGCTTTAGCTTGTTGACATACCAAACATGTGGAGACATATTTTGCTATGCCTCTCTTCATTCCTGACCACTAATAATTAGATTTCATATCATGGTACATTTTCGTGGCTTTAAGGTGAATAGCATAAGCTGTAACATGAGCTTCCTCTAGTATTTCATTTTGTAAACCATTAAAATTAGGTACATAGACTTGTGATCAATACCTCATTAAACCATCTGTGCCATAAGAAGATTTCAGACGTTGTCCTTGCTCATGTCTCCAAAAATTTTCACCAGATATTGATTTCGATCCAGGGCATCTTCCATTCTATCTAAAATCATCAATCGAAGCCTGAAATGTGCTATCAAGGTGTCTGAACCGTTATCCTCAAATTGAACTCCCATGTTGCCCAAATCATAAAGACTTTGTACAATTGATAGTCTCTCCACAATCATGTGTGCCAAACTTCCCATTGACTTATGGCTTAGGACATTTGCCACAACATTTGCCTTGCCTGGATAATAGAGGATGGTACAATCAAAGTCTTTCAATAGTTCTAACCACTTATATTGCCTCAAATTTAAGTCTCTGTGCAGAAATATATATTTCTAACTTTTGTGATTAGTATATATCTCACTGGTTTCTCCATAGAGATAATATCACCATATCTTTAAGGTGAATATGATCACAGCCATTTTTAGATCATGTGTAGGGTAGTTTTGTTCATGTTTCTTTAGCTTACGAGATTCATATGTTATGACTTTCCCATTTTGCATCAATACGCGACCCGAACCAACCCATGAGACTTCATAATACATAGTGTAGCCTTCAGTTCCACAAGATAAGCTCAATATGAGCGTAGAAGTGAGACAAGCCTTAAGCCTTTGAAAACTTGTCTCATAGACATTTTAACCATTCAAATCTAACTATTTTTTGAGTTAATTTTATTAAAGGAGATAATATCCTTGAGAAATCTTGCACAAAGCATCTATAGTAATTGGCCATACCCATAAAACTTCAAATCTTTATAACATTCTTGGGCCTTGGCCAATTCTCAACTGCCTTTATCTTTAAAAGATCAACATGCACTCCTCGTTTAGATATGACATGCCCTAGAAAGCTAACTTCATTTAGCCAAAATTCACATTTCTCAAACTTCACATGTAGCTGATGCTCTCTGAGGGTTTGTAGCATGATTCTCAAGTGTTATATGTGTTCTTCTGGGCTCTTGGAATACAACAATATATCATCTAGAAACACAACCATAAATTTGTCCAAGTACGCCCGAAAAACTTTATTAATTGAATCTATAAAAGTTGCAGGGGCATTAGTGAGTCCAAATGACATCACTAAAAACTTAGTGTCCGTAGCATGTGCAAAAAGTAATCTTGGGTATATCATTCTCTCTTATTTTTAACTAGTGATACACGGAGCACAAATAGATCTTTGAAAAGCAAACTGCTGTTGTTGATTTCTCAAGCAAGTATGCGTATCACAAACAAGTAATATAGTAGAAAGTAGAATTCGTTCCCATGGAGAATTGAGTTAATTCCTAATGTCAACTACTAAAATTAACACACCTTAATCTTATTCAAACAACCTATTTATTAAAAAGAAAAAAAAATTAAAACTAATAACTAAAACTAATCTAAAATTTATTAGTAAAATTACTTTATTAGATTTGAGTGACTACCAGACCTAAGATTATAATATTCTTCAATACTTCATCTGATTATGGTCTCTATCTCCCTTAACTTAGTTTAATAGATTAAGTTGCTAACCTAGAATCCTACTTTATTTATAAGTCTCTATCAAGTTTCTCATAAAAATATCTCTCCTAATTAATTTATTATATGTCGTTTATGCAAATTAGATTGAAGAAAGATTCATTAAGTTCGTGCTCTAATCATGGTTCCATATGACTTATAGGTGTTTGTTTACCCTATATGCAAATCAAACCACCTAATCAACTAAGTGCATTCAATCAAACGCTATTCTATTCAAGGTATACCTAAATATCTTTTATCAAGGTTTAAACTAAATTTTCAGTTCAATCTAATTGATGATCAGGTAATTAGATGTATTAAGAATAAAATAAAACAAACAACTTAAATCCATCAAACATAAGCAAATGAGAGATAAATAAATTAGACTACATATTGAGTTCAATCATAATCTTAGATAAATAATTTAGTTCCTCAACAAGTCAAGCATCATTATTAAGTCTAAACATTAGAACAAAAACCAAGAAAAGAATAACAAAAAGATAAAAGAACCCAAGAATTTGTGATCATGATTTTCCAAATCTTCTTAAATCCCTCAATTTCTTCTTAGCTCCAATGATACTTTTTCAATGACTTCGTAGCTTGATTCTTAACTTTCAATCTAGTGTTTCATTGTTCTTTCTAAAAGTCCTTCAAAAAGTTATTTTTATAGGGCTTTGAAGTTAAGCCAAGTTCCTTGAAGAAAGAAATCAATTCTAATTAGGATTTTCTCATTAGGCTATGTGAGCAGCGATTTGCCTCCACCAAGTGCATGGCCTTGACCATTTAATTAGCAAAAATCATAAGTGCTATAGGACTACTATAGTGCTTCAACTTTGACAAGATTTTTGACCATCTTACAGGTCGAACTGGGTGAAGTGGTAAACACAAAAGTAGTATATTTTTCTCTTAGCTTTCCAATGGTATAAGAATCATCTTATTTGGAGTTCAATATAAATAGTTATTATCAAACTATTGAAATATATATAATGGAAGTTTGCACCTTGAAATTGCTCTCTTTTTTCCATTAAAAATCTTCCTTCATTAAACACCTACAAAAGCACAAATAAATCAATAGCAACCAATCTTAATCATATTAACACTAAATTAAGCATGAAATTAACTAAGATTAGATTAACTCACCTCAAACTTAAAATAATTTAAGTAAAACCTACTACGTTCTATACATTACCATAAGAACAAAGCTAAAGTATTATCAAAATTAAGCCCAAATAACTTTATATCATAGAGTTATCAAGTGCCCCCTGCAATTGATCAAACAAATCATCTGTTCTTAAGAATGGATACTTATTCTTGATTGTAACTTTATTTAGTTCCCAATAATCTATACATAGTCTTAAACTCTCATCTTTCTTATTCACAAATAGCACTAGAGCACCCCAAGGCTAAACACTCAAGCAGATGAAGCCCTTATTCAGTAAATCATTCAACTGCTCTTAGTGTTTTCTCAACTTAACTAGAGCCATACGATAACGTCTCAAGATAAGTATTGTATATAGAGCTAAGTCAATGTAGAATTCAATCTCCCTCTTAAGAGGTAATCCAGGTAATTCATCTGGAAACACATTAACATACTCATCGACTATTGATATAGATTCCACACTCTTTTCATTTATCCAAGCATTATCCATCATAACTTGATGCTCTTGGCAATCTTGCCGTGACCTTCACTCTATAGTCAAAAATCACCATAACCTCATCTAATTTCGGACCATTGTGCCCATTAATGACATATGATGATTCCCTCGTAAACTTGAACTTTATTAGTTTATGGTAGTAATCTACCTTAGCAAAGTAGGATGCTAACCAGTCCATCCCCAATATCACAACGAAATCCAACGTCATTAGCAACACCAAGTTTGCTAAAGTGTCTTTATCCTTTATACGGACCACACAAGACTTATATCCATATTCTACCATAAACATTTCCTCTAAGGAGGTGGTCACAATTAGAGGCTCTTCCATTTCACAACAATATAAGTTCAATTTCAACACAAATTAAGGTGACACGAATGAATGTGTCGATTCGGGGTCAAACAACACTAAAGCTTAGCATCGTAAACATAGAGCATACTTGTAACTACTAGATTAGAGGCTTAAGCATCTCATGGTGTCAAAGTAAACACTCTTGCTGGACCACTTCCAATGTTACCCTGTTGTCTTGCCTTGCCTTTAGATATGTGGCTATTCACTTGCCCTTATCTTTCCTAGCATCTATCGTAGCATCTATCGTAGAGGGCGCCGCCCAAGGTAGTGTAGTTTCCATCAATTGCACATAGCCGCGATTATCTCCCATTGACTGTCTGGGCCTTGGACAATCTTTCATCATATGTCTTTACTGCCCACATTTGAAACATATCCTTGTTGATCTGAGGCGTGGTCCACCATGTGCTTTACATAGTTATTGCATATAATACCCCTTTGTTTGGGGCATGAATTCGATATTCCATTGAATAGCTCTTGCTCTCTTAGAGGGTTCAAAGAATCATTGTTTCGAGACGGTCTACATGTAGGAGTAGTCCTTTTCGACCTTGACGACCTACTAACATTAGACTTCCTGTCTTACTGGAATTCCGTTAAACTTATTGGCTCTTTGCCCTGGCCTTTCAACCTTTGTTATTTTCCATCATAGTCCTCAATTTATGACTCCTAATCAATCTAGTCACATCTACTACTACAAAGTAAGAAGTAAACTTCTAGGTGGCAATGACTCTAAATAATAACTCTATCAAACCTCTTACAATCCTTTTGATCCTCTTTTCCTCAATCAAGACCAAGTTAGGTGCATAGCAAGATAGTTAGTGAATCGTATATCATATTTCGTTATTGACATATTTAGGGTTTGCATCAAGGTCTTAAATTCTTGTGCTTGGTGTCTCTAACACTGTTAGGCAAAAATGGATGCAAAAATGCTTGGACAAATTCATCTCATGTAAGTGAAGTCGATCTTCCTCTCTTGATGGTCATAAACTAGATTCGAGCCACATCTTTCAACCAGAATCCCACTAATTCAATGAATCATTGGTTGGAACATCTCAACATTGAGCATATACATTCCATATCCTCTAAGAATCTTTGTGGATCCTCTTCGACATCTGAGCCAGTAAACATTAGGGGCTTAAGTTTCATGTAGTCTAATAAAGTTACCACAATTGCTCCACTCCCCAATTCCACCTTTGGCATATAATTTGGGTTCTCAAGACTAGAATCTATCCATTACTCTAGTTGTTTTCCCTTTACTATTGAACTCGATAAAGTCAAGTTCTAAGCTTTGCAGCCTTGCTGCTAGATCTTTTAAAGTGACACATTTCCCCATCGGGTGATCATCTCTACCTTCCTCATAATCCTCACTTGTAGGCACATCATTAGGCTCAACATTTTGAACGCATCCTGCAGCTATAGCTCTTCCATGACTCCTTGATGAAAACGTTTGTGGTCTAATTATAGTTTCATTAAGGACATCATATTCTGTCATAGCGCTTGAGGCAACCCTCATCTTAGGCTACATTTTTACCTAGATGAGGCTAAATCATGTTCAAAATTCATATTTCAAAATCGTGGGTGGGCTTACTACTAACTTTGGGATTCGCATAGCCTCTCGCTCATGAATTGTGCTATAGTCACAAAACATGAGCAAGACTCTACATTAGTTCCAACTATTCTACTAACAACATAGAAAAACTTAGGATTCTTTAGAGCCTACACGCTCTAATGCTAAGTTTGTCACAATCTAAACCCAGGGTCCATGATCTGCACGCATGAGTTAGGCAGGCAAATTCAGGGGTTCATGATTGGCATGCAAGAGCATAATAAACAAACCCGTAAGACTTAAGGAAGCTTTCATACATATGTCTTATTTAACTCATTTAATCCATATAAGGCTTTATAGCCATCATCATTATCATAAATTCATCTTAGTACATCATATTCATTTATAGCTCTTTGGCTCATAAACACATATAAGACTTAATGTAATACCATTCTCTACCATACTTTGGCTAGTTCATTAAGTCATCCTTACTTTTCATTCATTTAACATAGGGCAACATAGTGCCAACATAATATGTTAAGACATAAACATTGTCTACATAATGTAGAAGCATAAAACTTGACTATGACTAAACAAAGAGACTCGTCAGCATGATAACCTACCAATTTCCAAAATTACATGTCTGTTAGTGACAATGCAAAGCCACCCAATCCTCAGTGTCTATTTATCTTCGCATACAATTGAAGAGGGTGAGTCATACTAATACTCAGTGAACGAGAGCATGTAAAAATTGTAAATGTATAGGGATAACTGCTACACGTATCTTTTAAACATGAATACATAGTAGTAAGCTCAACGTAAACATAGTAGGACAGGTCAAAAATCACTTGTCATAAACATTCTATCATTTTTTGAGTAACCATACTATGTTGCATTGATACAAACTTTTCTATTATGTAATGTAGAGTATGCTATTTCGACCTTGCCTGTCATAATCATTATCATTATAGCCATCTATCAACTTCCATCTATCATATGAGCCGGCCCACCATATGGTCTTCTACATATGTATTCAATGTAGTACCTTGTGAGTAATCAATGTGGGCTCCAATCCCTTAAGCTCGATAATCAATGTAGTACCTTGTGAGTAATCAATGTGGGCTCTAATCCCTTAAGCTCGATACGCTTGCATTTCATCTTTCATCATAAACATACATAAATCCACGGCTCTTACCTCAAGCCTTTACATTTTCATAATTCATAAACGCTAATATCATAACATAAATTCACATGTTTACATCCTAAGGCATGCCACTACATGGTAATAACATCAAATCTATGAATGGTTCTTCCTAGACATAACATAGTCATGTATGGTGGCCAACTGATGGTCAACATATCATCATAGTCACTCCCCATTGTCGAAGCAAACGGTGGAGTATATAGTCATCATCCAAAAAAGTCTTAACGGATGGCATCATGACACTATGAACGGGAATCAAAACCGGGACGAAACCACCGTCCATGCTTACCACCATCCCCGGAGCCGAAACATAATCAATGCACAGTAAGTGGGAATCACAAGCAGGATGAAACCACCATCCCTGCTGGTAGCATACATAGTCACAAGGATATGCACACACTCAACCCCATAGTATACATCATCAGGAATTACCCACGGATGGAATATGTTTGTCTCACATCATTTCATCGTCCAGAATCTTCCACGGATAGATTGTATTCATCATTCATAATTATATAACCATGGACTTAGACATTATATATCATCATCCCCATCATCATAATTTAGTGTTAATCATATTCCACATTTTATAAATAGCCTAGGTATAACCTTTCTAGGCTTTTCATGTAATTCTCATAACATTCACTAATCAAGACATGACAACCCTAAACACATACATCATAAACACATTAAACATAACATCACTTTCCACATCATTTAGATTCATAATAATATCAACATCATTTAGTCTAGGTACAATATCTCTAGGCATTTCACATTATTCATTTCATGCACATATTTCTAATATTTGGCCTAGGCATAATCCTTCTAGGCACATCATATTACTTCCATGGCATACATGAGTCTGGGAATTCTACTTCTAGACGTGTACATATACATATAAGCACAACATACATTATTCATGCTATCATGTGGAGCATACATGCACACCTAGTCATCATGCTCCTAATTTGTAAATCCCCACTCACCTTGACACTTCAAGTGTTCCTTTTATCGACCTTGCACAATTTAGCTCACCAAAGCTTTAATTTTACCTCAACAGTTTAGTAGTCAAATATTGGGTAGAATTGTTACTTCTCATTGTCATCTAGCATTTACAATGCAAACTTATCAACATTCATACATTAATTCTTTATTTCATAACTAAATTCCTAGCTTTCAAAGCAATTTTAGCTTTTCAACATTGCGCATTTCTAATAATTTATCATACAAACTCAACTTTCTTATATTCTTCAACAATGACTAATTCCCTTACCTTAAACATGAATTTGGCTCAAACAACCTTTAAATCTCCAGCCAACTTCAACTCCAACAGCCATCAATACTAAAACATAAGATTTCCAACTTTCAAATCATTCAAATTGAAAAGCAATAAGTAACGAGCTTTAAATTTACTTTTAGATTGATTTTCTAGCTTCCAAATGCCTTTTTTGAAGCCTCAAATTTGTGTGGAAAAAAAGGGTTTTGAGAGCAAAGGGAGAGGGTTTTATTTAGCTTTTGTTTTAAGTGGGCAGAATGCTCAAGGTTCTTATAGTTTTTTTCCCAATCCACATGCATGTAATGATACATTTGGCAATGTATCGATATATCTCCATGGGTTCCTTTAATTCTATTGATACGTGAGGCATTGTATCGATACTTTTTAGATAGAATGCTTTTTGTCCCAAATATATCGATACATTTGGACAGTGTTATTTGTCCCAAATAACATGCAGCTTTAATATTGCCATATACATTGTTGCCTAGCAGCCCCTTACTTTTTTTTTTCAGAAAAAGGAAACCATATGTATATGGAATTGATTTAATTTAAATAAATCCTCATTGCAAAAATTAATTACAGTTCGGTTCATGAATCTCATGATGCTTCAGATTGTAGATGAGCTTGAAGATTTATATATTACCAAAAACAGAAAATTGTAGAATTGACAAGATTTGATGGATGCGAATTGTTGATTTTAAATTGGGTCCCCCCCTTTTTTTTTCCATAATATACGTGTTTTCCAAGAAAATTTCGTTATTTGTTTCGAAAACAAAAATTCTCCAAAGCTAATCAAGAAAGATTATGGTTTTACCCTTTATAGAAATTGAGGGTCTCACAAAAATCTTTTGCCTTTTTAATCCTTTTGCTTTTCTTCCTTATTTGTGGACAATATTCATCATTATTTTCAATTTATTCCAATGAAATATTCTTTAATTAATTGATTGTAGTAACTGTAATTGTTTGAAAAATTACATCTCTTGATTCAAACACAATGTTAACTCAATTTGAATCATTAAGTTCAATTTCCATAAACTTATATATCTTATTATGCTATGCCCATAACCTATCAATATGCATTATATACTTCTTTTACCCAATTTCCTTCTTTTAGATTTTAGAATTTTAACTACGACTCTACATCTTTAAACTTTCAAATAATTAATATTTGAAAATTTAGTATTAAAACTTGACGGACTATCTTGAAGAAGTTAAAATAATTTGAATTATAATATTCTCCTTTTTTATCTAATTTTGCATTTGATAAAATATTTACATTGTAATTTAACTTCTAATATGTAAAACTTAAATTTATCAAAAACTTTATCTTAAGAATACAAGAAATACACATTGTAATATCTAGAGAAATCACCAATGAATGTGATAAATATTTCTATCAAGCTAATGTAGGCATACTATGGATATTGCATACAATACTAATCATTTAACCACTTTCTTTATCAACATCAATAGGTCTTCACAAAATCCAAAGTTAATTCCCTTTGTGTTCCACTTGTAATAATCATTGTTGAATGGAATAAAAACTTAAAATTGTTCAAACACAAGGTTGGAAAAATGAAAATGTTAGGGAACGACTTTAAGGCGTTTACATATATGCCATTCTCCTTAAAGTTTTATTTATCCCCACTTATATCATGTGAAAGAGCTACTGGTGTATTAAACTCGAAGATATAATAAAGCCTAATGTTTGATTGCACTTTGCATTAACGAAATCAAATCCACTGAGCATTCATTGTTTTATGGCATCAAACTTATATAGAGTTTTTTTTTCTAACAAAACAATATAGATGCAATCTATGGGTCCATTTGTTCTAACGTAAAATATTTTTTGAAGAATATTTTTTAGACTTATATTTATTTGGAAGATGTAAAAGGTTTTATGAGTTACTAGGAAAAGCATTTGTTGGCTACATAAAATGTTTTACACCCTTAGGAGGTGTAAGCCATTTTCTGGAAAAAAAAAACCAAGGATATATGTTTGAAGAATATTAATATTTAAGTTAGGATATTAAAAAACTTAAAAACATTAATATTTAACTTCAAATATTAAAAAAATTAAAAAATACTTATATTGAACTTAAAAATTTTTAACTTACAATATTAATATTTAAATTATTCAATACTATTAAAATGAAAAAAATATTTTTTAATAAAATCATTCGATGCAATTAAAATTTTTATTTTTAAATTGAATAAATCTTACTAATAAATATAATAAAGAATATTTTAATAATCGTCATTTGATGAATACACATTTATAAGTATAGGTTTTAAATGTCTTACACAATTAGTGAATATTGATATTTTTATAGTTATGGTAAAAATTTGATGAGATAGAAAATTTTTGAAAATTAAAGCTTGCTTTCATTACAAATATGTGGTTAAATACTTTGGCAAATATCATTATTCATTTTGCTGATTTTTATTTTCATTCCTAATTTTGATCCTAAATTAGTGAAAACTAAATGACACTGTTGTTTTATAAGAGATTGTGGAAAATATTTTTCACATGATGATTCAAACAACAAAAAATGTTTTCGACAACATATCCAAATAATTAAAAACATTAAATTTTTGTATAAAATATTTTCTACAAAATTTTTCCCCAATAAATTATTTTTTTGTTATCAAATGGGCCCTTAAGAAAAACTTGAAACAGGTGGAGAGAATAATTGTGAATTGTTTCTATTTATAGACGAAAATGTCTTTTCCCAAAAAACACAATTGTCTATATTTTAACAAATATAATTATTTGATTTTCGACATAATTATTTGAATAAATATAACTGTTAAATAATCATAATTATTCAAAAGATTTTCTTTCTATTATTCTTTTATTGTTATTGTTGAAACTGTCCAACATAATCAAAATACAGTGAAGTATTATACATCTCCATCATTCTAATTCTGTTGAGCTGATAATAATTTATATCTAGAATAGAACTAGTTTGGCGCAAATGATAAACGATCAGAATCATCCACAAAGTCCAAAAATGAACAGGAAAAGTGAGGGGAACAGTGATTATCAGACTAAATACCAAAATTAAAAAGAAAAATGCTGAACAAATTAAAAAGCATTAAAGATTTTGGAGGATTTATCCACTCTTTAATTTAATTTGAAGTACTCGAAATTAAAAAAAATTACAATAATTGCAAATAATACTAGGCTTAGATCTATGTTTTTTATTTTAGTTTCTGAAAACAAGAGTAACAATAAAGCTCAGACCCATTATATGTGGCCACAATGCTGCCTTTATTCTACCAGCTAATAGTTTGGGTACGGTCAAGACTCAACTATACAGCAACAATGCGTCGATCCCGTATTGTTAGGAACACATATGGCACCAGACTCAAATTCCTGACCGGAGCATATTTTTGTGCAATCAGCATTGACCTTGCAAGTTTCTTCAATGTAGTGACAAGTTTGGCCGCTCACACCAATACCTATAAAACAAACATATATACACTTGCTTGCATCATTATTTTTTTTAATTGTAAAAAAAAAATATTGAACAGGATATATGCATCGTGTATACTAAATATTGTTATTTAATTACCTGACGAAAGCCAGAGGCATATGATGAGAGCAGCAAAAGCCACCGTTGCTTGCTTTGAGGCCATTATAATTACAGGAACAGAAGGCAGGTTTTCAAGGGGAAAGTGAAGTAGGTAGCCTTGGACAAGGCAGGGTTTTATAACACGCAGCTTTAATATTTGCCATATCCATAGTTGCCTAGCAGCCGCTTATTTTTTTTTTAAACGGAAACCATATATGTGCATATGGAATTGAAGATATCATTACCAAAAACAGAAAATTGTAGATTTGTTTAAATATGTCTATTTTTGTTGAGATACTTGTGAGAAATAACTCTTCTCATAAGGTGATTTCAAAAATAATCACTCATATAAAATTATCCATTTTCACCCAAAAACAAGCATGAGTAGATCAAAATGCTTTTAAAAACATCTTGACAAATTAATCTCCTGATATCTCCCTCCTGCCATAGAGAAAATAAATGCTCAGCATTTTTAGCTCGCTTAACTCTCTCAGCTCTATCAACTCTGTTGAGCATCATCGTCATCAGCTCTCTCAACTCTTTGAACTATATCAGTTCTATGAACTCTTTGTTGAGCACCATCGTCATCGTGCAGTGGTCTATCTCTCAGCATCTGGCCATATCATCATCAATAAACAAACCCTAGAGTAGATATAACATCAATGTATGTTGTTGGGTTTATTGTTGCAACACATTAATTTCTGAAACTTTTTGTGTAAATTAAAACATGGTTTAGAAACATTGCCTAGAGTTGTTACATGCCATGCATCTCTAATGCACATGGCATATAAAATAATATATTGAAATAACATGTGTTAGCAATGGTGTGTAACATGTTTATTGAACGTGGCGTGTATCATTTTTTAAACATAGCATATAACAGTATGACTGACAAATTTTAGAATACGACATGTAATGTGTAAAATGATTAACAAATTTTTTATTTTCAAAATTTCAGTGGGGTTCCAATGGTGCGAGTTGTGATAAGATACAGTGGTCAGTGGGTGGATGGCATATACAAAGGTGGTGAGTCATGAATGTGGGGGACTAGGAGTGATTTGTCTTTTGCGGGCTCAATGAAGCTGGTTGAAGATGTTGTTAGGGTAAACTTAGAAATTCACGATATTAAGTTACATGCATTGATTAGTACACCAGAAAGCTATCATGCCCAATTATCAAGAACAATGAGGATGCTGTATTAATTTTGCGAAAACAGAGGAATGTTCTGGCTATGTATGTCACCATTAAGGAATGCCATACAAATGTTATGTCATATGAAGAAGTTGTACAACATGGTAATCAGCTTAATCAAAATTAGATTTACAGTGCTTCACATATACCACAACATTCAGTTTGTAACCCACAACAATGGTAATTGACGTATGCATAAGAGTTTGTGTAGCCCGATAGACACAAGACATTCACAGAACAGTTGGCTGCATAATTCCAATCAGCATGTGCATCGAACTAATTACTTGTTTCTGTCCAACAAATGCAACGATAAGGTGAAAGTGTAGAGCGTGTACTGCCATTTTCAAATGAGATTGCAACACTTGAGGTCAACACTGTGACGTTGGAAGATGACATTGCGATACTCAGGGATAATACTACATTTGATGAGGAAAATGAGGATTTGTTCCCAGTCGGCGAAGATAGATTTAATGACAATTTATATGACGAGCCTGTTGAAGGCATGATTACAGTTTAGATGATGATTGGCCTTATAATAGTGACATTCCAATTCGTAAAAATATTGAAGACGAAAAGGAACTTGTTAGTGGTGTTGATGTAGCAGATGTTTAGTGTGATGACATCATATACAATAACTCCATCGATGGTGAGAACGAGATTCGTTTTCTTGAGACATTACTCAATGATAATTATCAAAAAGGGGAAATGCAAGGACATCTTGTATGTAGCTAATTCTAAGTGCAAAAAGGTTATCCTTCCAAACAATTACCTCTAAGGAGTCGACATGTGCTGATGATTGCTTATACAAAGGAAGAATCTTTTCCTCAAAGGTTGAGTTAAAATGAGCTTCGAACATGTTGGCTCTAAAAAAGTAGTTTGAGATAAGAATAAAAAGGTTATGTAAAGGTCGTTTTGAGGTTGGTTGCAAGGATAAGGCATGCAAGTTCAGTGTGCGTGCAATGAAGGTACCTAAAGGAGAGTATTGGCAAGTTCGAACGTTCCACAAAGTGCACACATATACTATTGATGGTTTGCAAGGGCGATTTCAAATTGCGAGTGCAAAGATAAGTAGTGAACTTATGTCACATAAGCTTCAAGCTAATGGAGTAGCATTAATACTTAAAGACATAATTGGTGAGATGAAGGTTCAGTGGGGATTGGAATATTTGTATGGTAAGGCTTGACAAGTGAAGGAGTATGGGGAGAGGCTTGTTTCCAATCCTTCAGAAGAGTCATTTCAACTATTACCTTTGTATTTTTATATATTGGAATGAGAAAATCCAGACATAGTCACTACAATGGCTACTGATGAGGCACAAAGATTCAAATATTATTTATGGTTATATGGGGCTTGTATCTGGGGTTCAGGGATGTAATGCATCATACAGTTGCAATTGATACAACACATCTGAAAGGTAGGCTTAAGGTTGTTTTGTATGTCACTGTATGCAAAGATTCAAACGAGTGTATATGTTTAGTTGCACTTGGTATAAGGCATGTTGAGGACGAAGACTTGTGGATGTGGTTTCTTAGCAAATTGCATGATATGGTTGGTTGTCTTAAAAACACTAGGTTCATTTATGATCAACATCTCAGCATTAAGAAAGCAATCCAAAATGCATACCCAAAAGCACACCATGGTTTATGTGATTGCCCCTTGAAGAAAAACTTTAAAAATAAGTTCAAGTATGACGACGTTTCTATGATTTTCACCTTTGCTTGAGACTACTATAAGGTTTCTGATTTCAATAGACATATGAAGCAACTCAAGCAAATTCATGTAGGAGACTACTTTGACTTTATGAGAATAGGCCTTGAGAGATGGGCACGTGCACGTTCACCAATAATACCAACTCATGACATCCAACATTGTGGAATGTATTAACTCATGCTTGAAGCATGCAAGACAAATGCCAATAATTGTTTTGATCGAGTTCATTAGAGACATGTTCTAGTATTGGTTCTATGATCGATAAGAGGAGGCCGTCAAGGTGACCACGCTTCTCAACCCTTAGGTTGTCAGGTAGTTGAGCAAACGATTTAATGATGCACATCGCTTTGGAGTTAAACTTATCAATCGAATGGAGTTCAAAGTTAAAGATGGGAGGATGGACAAACTTGTAAACCTGTCTAAGAAGACGTGTTCAGGTTGTGGGTTCTCGACAGATCTACTACCATGCCACCATGCCATTGTAGCAATAAAGTTAGGATATCTTTATTTTTTATTTGAACCCTAATTAACATAGCTTTTACATTGTGCTTGAACATTGAGTTCATTGTATTTTTCAATAAATGAAAATGTGAAGCCGTTGAATTCTATGCTGAATGCTACAAGACAATCATTTGTGGAGGGTTATGTGGGTCCATTCGGCCAGTAGGGCATCCTAGTGATTGGAACATTCTCCTTCATGTGAAACAAATCGTCGTTTTGCCATTACCTTGGCAAGGCCAAGCGGGAACAATAGGAGGAAAAGGATTCCATCAGCTGGTGAATGTAGTTGACCATGGAGATGTTCGCAATGTAAGAGGTACGGGCATAATAGATAGAATTGCCCATCCTTGTTTGCAATTCCATACACAAATCCAGCACCATCTCCAAGTCAATCGGTGCCTCTATGAGTGCGACAACTGAAAGCATGTTCAACTTGTAGACAAATCGGTCACACACACAACACTTGTCTAATATGAAGGATAATGTTTGAGAACATAGGGTGTCTTGTTGATGAAGACAGTTTGTCAGCCTAACTAAATGTGAGTCATGTCTAATACCTTTTTTACAATTTCTTCTTGGACTTTCTCACATTCATTCATATTTTGTGTTTGTTAGTTAATAATGGACTGAGAGAATGTCGTGATTGTATCCATAGGTGGACCCACATTGGAAGGAGTGGTGTAGATATATTATGAGTTTTCTTTTTATTTATTTTGTAGATATATTATTTGATTATTGGAATTTTATATTTAGTTTTGATCAGTAAATAGAAAATTTCATATTGTTTGTTACTGAACCTGGTAATTTGCTATGTAAGATCATATATTATTTAATTCAAAATTTTTAATTTAATTTATGTCGATGAGTAGAAATTTTAATAAGTTTTATAATTAATTTTAGATAAATAAGTTATGAAAAAATACTGTACAAAAAAATTATCTCACAAGACTCAGATTTTGGGCAGCAATAACATTCTATTAAGTCATATTATATTGTTACATGATCCAATTGTAAGATGTCGTTTACATCTTGTGGTGAAACGCCATGTCATTGTAGTATTTTAAGGTGAGACGCCATGCTTGTTAGATGTCGTTGACATCTTGTGGTGACACATGAGTGGTTGCAGTATTATGGGGTGATACTAAACGCTCCAATTGTTAGATGTCGTTGACATCTTATGGTGACACGCTGAGTAGTTGTAGTATCATGGGGTGAAAGGTCATGCTCCAATTGTTAGATGTCGTTGACATCTTATGGTGACACATTGAGTGGTTGTAGTATTATGGGTGACACATCACACTCCAATTGTTTGATGTCATTGTCATCTTGTGGTTACATGCTGAGTTGTTGCAATATTATAGGGTGACACACCATGCTCCAATTGTTAGATGTCGTTGACATCTTGTAATGGCACGTTGCGTCATTGTAGTATTATGGGGTGGCACTCGACTCTCTAATTGTTAGATGTCGTTGACATCTTATGGTGACATGCTAAGTAATTGTAGTATTATGGGGTGACATGTCGTGCCCTAATTGTTAGACATTGTTGAAATCTTGTGGTGACACATTGAGTCATTGTAGTGTTATAGGATGACATGCCACACTCCAATTGTTAGATGTCGTTGACATCTTGTGGTGACACGTTGACTGGTAGTAGTATTATAGGGTGACATGCCACAATCCAATTGTTAGATGTCGTTGACATCTTATGGTGACACTCTGAGTGGTTGTTGTGTTATTGGGTGGCACGGTACGCTCCAATTGTTAGATGTCGTTGACATCTTATGGTGACACGCTGAGTGGTTGTTGTGTTATTGGGTGGCACGGTACGCTCCAATTGTTAGATGTTATTGACATCTTATGGTGACATGCTGAGTTGTTATAGTATTATGGAGGGACACGTCATGTTTCAATTGTTAGATGTCATCGATATCTTGTGGTAACACTTTGAGTCATTGTAGTATTATGGGGTGACATGCCACACTTGTTAGATGTCATTTAGGGCTTGTTGTGACACACCATTAATAAAAAACCCATAGGTTAAAGGTAAAACAACCAATTAATTTAATTTACATCAACTTCTGATGGCACTGTATCTGAATTTAAAAATGAATGTATAAAATGTACAAATATTAAAATTAATTGTATCTACCAAAAATATACATACAATTCCTAATATGTTCATGGTGTAGGGTTTAGGGTTCGCTTTCACAACTGTTGCTAAAAATTTTTAAAGCGTATTGGCGACCATATTAGCAATCAGCTTTTGGTTAACTTTAATTGGTTACGATTGCAAAATATCGTTAATGTACCCTATGGTAAACATACCACAACTGACGCTATCATTGTAGCCATGCACTAATGATTTTGGAAAATGAATTTTCAATGGCATCGACGTGGAATCTCGTGTCTTGCGGCTCGTTTTGTTGAAATAACAAGATTGGTGGCAAATAATGGGCATCATCATCGTAAAGGATATTATCTGAGTCACACGCATTCCATTATCCTTAGCAGCTAAAGTTTTTATGGAGTCCACCACATTGATCATCTCCTTGGCTAAGTAGATCTTCGCAACCACCCAGTGCCCACCCACATGACAAGGCACAAGGATGAAATCGACATCTTCCCATTTTTTCCCACCGTATGTCAACCTATCACCCTCCACATACCCCCACAACTCATCTAGAATTTTCATAGTCAACTGTTTAGCTTGAGCGGGATATGTGATGTAGAGCATACGGATGGTGTCTTGTGAAATATGTATACATTAGCTTACACATCATGCAATCCAAAATTTTAGTATTTTGCATAATTGAAAAATGTGCAAATAAACTTACAAAGAATATCGTATCAACCACGCATGCACGAGTGTTGTACAACTTGGACTTGAAGCTAGTCATATGTTTACATAGTATGAGGAGGCATGTGCCAATTTGCTCACTTGTCATTTCCTCTTTGAGATCCTCGAATGTTGTGAAAAAGTTAGGCCCTTGATCCCTTAAGATCCCAACGTTACGCTTGCACATGTAACAGAATGAATTTTAAGAGGCTTGCTAGATTAATATTTCATTCAAAAGCAGTATTTACAATGTTATTTATAAGCTTACCTCGGACACTTGTCTTTCTTGAAAGCTTTGTACGCTTCCACCATTGTGTTCTTCAAATCTTGACTGCTCACCAATGAGTTGACATATGGGCTTGCCATGTATTTATTGGCCATTAACCCGTGCCCGTTTAGTTGGGTTTAAAATGAGTGTTTCACAATGATGAACATCAGACAACTCTAGTGATGACAACCATGACTCTCAGCCTTCAAGAGTGTTTTAAGGAACATAGTTCCCTTCAGCCTGAACTGATGCAAGGTGCCTATCCCTTCCCACAACTGCCTTGACTATCGTATCAACCAAAGGAACATGGTCTCCTTTAAGTTGAACTAATGCAAGGTTCCCATCCCTTCCCATAACTGCCTCGACTATCACATTGGCTTGAGGAACATGGTCTCTTTCAGCCTCAACTAAGTGAAGGTCCCCTTCCCTTCTCACAGATTCATCAACAACCGTGTTGACAATCGCATAAGTCAAAGGAACATGGTCTCCTTCAACCTCAATTGAGTGAAGGTCCTCCTCTCCTCCCGCAAATGCATCAACAATCGCATTGACCTAAGAAACACGGTCTCCTTAAACCTCAAGTGAGTGAAGGTCCCCCTCCTCTCTAGTAGATGCATCGACAATTGCATCGGCTTGAGGAACATGGTCTCTTTCAGCATCAATTGATTGAAGGTCACATCCCTTGCTACAGCATCATCGAAAACGTCATTGATATGAGTTACATTCTCTCCGTCAACACCAACAATGTCATGGTCAATATGAATACTAGGTTCATCATGTTGCCCATCATTAGCATCATTGTAGTGCTCACCATAATGGGGAAATGAAGCACCACACTATAGAACAAGATAAATGGGAAAATTCGTTAACTCATAAAATACCCTAAACCATAAATCAAAAGTATAAAATAAGACTACACCTGTTAAATGTAAACCTCCAATATATAAGCGAAGCTAGAATAATGTACTTGTAATTTAAGGCTATCTAGAATCTAACCAACAATACGTTCCTCAAATGTCTGCATTGCGTCCTTCAATGATTGAATTGAAGCTTTCAGCTCCAACATGTCTCTTCCAAGCTTACGCATGATCCGTCGTAGTTGACATTTGGTGACTACACAGTCATTGACTTTCGTCAAATTGGTGAACTGCAATAACAAATATTACTAGGTTATTTGATAATTATATATGGAATTGTTGAACAAACAGTTAGAACTTTAATATTATTACGGGCAGCTCGTTAGCATTGTGCGTCTAAGCAAGTCTTGTTATTGGTTGATGAGCTATCGTCACATCAGTCAACTGTAATAACAGAAATTACTATGTTATTCAATAATCATATATGGAATTGTTAAAGCCATTTTCACTAGCCGCTCGTTAGCTCTGTGTGTTTAAGTAGGACTTGTCGGTGTTTAGAGAGCTATCAATCAACGACAATAATAGAAACTATTGTGTTATTCGATAATCTTATATGGAATTATTAAACACAAATTGTTAGAACCCTCTTTACCAGTGACTCGTTAGCGTTGTGTGTTTGAGTAGGACTTGTCAGTGGTTAAAGAGTTATCATTTCATCAGTCAACTATAATAACAAAAATTATTATGTTATTCAATAATCACATATAGAATTGTTGAACATAATCCATAAGAACTGTCTTTACTAGTAGTTTACTGACATTTTCGTTGGTATCGCTTTCTTTCATTAATAGGACCAGTGGCTCTTTTCTCTTTCAAGTTTCTCCTTTTTTCCCCAATACACCTAAACCACACTGCACTTGATCCTCCATGTGCCCTATTGGCAAGAACTAGTGCCCCTCAAATAGAGGACATCAATGTCCACACAATATTCTCATGTGGCCTCATCTGGGGTGGGATCTAAGGTTTTGTGTGCCCATAACTGCAAAATAGGTATTTTGATTCACTGCTCAAATTAATAGCTATTCACTCACCTGCTGAGATGACTCAAACTTCTCAACTGCCTTGCAGAAGTCTTTTGGCTTCTTATTGTATTGCCATCTGCACATATGTGGGTAGACGTTATCTTTTGGAGTAAAGGGGCAACTAATTTTTAGAAGGCATGAATCGCCTACATTGCCTAGAACTACAAGTCAAATGTAACCATTATTGTACCATAAATGATAAACGAGTGCAACCATAATTATTATGTCAAAAGGAAATTGGTAAATGTTACGTGACAGTACTTATAGCTCTCATGTAAATCCTTATATATTGTAGCGTAAACGATTATTTTTCTGTAAGTTTGGGACAGGCACTTCGTACCGTTTCAATAGGTAGTTCTCGATCAGCCTCCAAACATAATGACCCTTAGGGAAGACATTTCAAACGTCAATGTCCTCCACCAATGACAAGAGCCAAGGCATCACCAATCTATGGTAGTCATGACCAAATAAAACATTATTCATGATCAAGATGAGTGCCATCTTGAGTACGTCTCCTAGTCATTGAAAATTGCCCCTTCTAAACGTATTAAGCAACGCCTACAGCTTAACACTCTACTGCCTATTCTCATATCTTACATGAATTCCGTTAAGAACAACCTCGTACGATCATGTGAATACATTGGGTAGTGGGCTAAACTTGAGTCTGATGAAAAGGCAAAACTCCAACTTTGATATACGCGCCTTGGTCTTGCTAATGGCAAACCATAACTCATGGTCCATTGACTCTATTTTAGTGACTCGACGAATCATGATGTTTTGTAGGAGACCAGCGTAAAAGTAGCCTTGTGGAAATACGTTTAGCAACATTCTGAAGCATGTACGCTTGATTGCATCATACTCCCTTTTCTCTTGAAGAATGTTGTTGGTGTAGTATAGTTGTGACCATTTATAATGGATGTTAATGGAGACCTTGAACACCTATTTCTCCTTCGACACAACAAGCAAAGTGTCAAGGTTATCATACTCTTTGAACTGCATTTGCAAAACATAGCACACATACACGTGTGAGATAAACTAACAAACAATTAACCCACAATGTGCAACATAGTAGACTGAAGAAAGAAATAAATGTTGTTACACGCTATGCATACCAAGTCAAATATTGTTACACACTATGCATTCCAATGTTGTTACACGCTATGCATACCAAGCAAAATATTTTTACATGTGAAGCATACCAAGTCAAATGTTGTTACACGCCAACATTGAGCCATGTCATGACATGTCAATCATATTGTGTTGTGACACGTTAACCCTACCATGTCATGACATGTTAACCCTACCATGTCGTGACACGTCGACTATAATTATTGATTCATTACACAAACTACCCTAAAATACCTAATTTGGAAACACACTAGGGATCATGCGGTTTACCCCCTAAACCCTATACAAAAGCTAAAAATCCCAAAAATTGGTTAACTTACGACACATCAGATCGAAGACTGTTTTATTCATGTTACACGATATGCAGGCCCCTTTCAAAACTTTGGTACGACCATAAACCATATGAGCAAAAATGTTGTACTTCTCTCCACAATTTACCCAGAAACCATAAAACTAGGGTGAAAACAGTTAAAAATAATGCAAAAACACAAACATATCACAGTAACCCAGCAAAAAATTACCAAACAGAAGAAAGTTTTAATCGATAACTGACTGATCTATTCACTGAGAATTGACATTGTTGCTGTGATGTCGTTAAGTTTGCACAAAACGAAGTCAAAAACTCTGGTCCTTTTGGGAATGACTAATAAATCAAACTCTCTTACTTCCTTAAACATAGCGAATGCTGAAAATATAATAAAATCCGAAAGACTTTTAAACACCTCAATTGATAATATGCATGTTGTGGAATTTCAAATGATTTCCTTGTTATTTGTCTACATTTTTTCTCTATTTCAAGCCATGGCGTTTCACATATTGAAGCCATGGTGTCTCATAGATTCTCACCATACCGTGTCACACATTTTCACCATGCCGTCTCACACGATTTCAACATACCGTGTCACACATTCCCATCATGGAGTATCACAAACTCTAAACCCTATTGTGTCACAACAGTGTCACAAATTCTTACCATGTTGTTTCACACGATTTCAACATGTCGTGTCACAGATTCTCACCATGCCGTGTCACAATCCCAACATGGCATGTCATAAACTTTAAACTCTACCGTGCCACAATCGTGTCACATATGCTTACCATGCCATCTCACATATTCTCACCATGGCGTGTCACATTTTCACACTAGTGTGTCACATATTCTCACCATGTCGTATCACATATTCTCACATTGCCGTATCACATATTCCTTCCATGGCGTGTCACAGACTTTCACCA
The DNA here is from genome assembly GCF_002168275.2 of Theobroma umbraticum. Classification (NCBI taxonomy): domain Eukaryota; kingdom Viridiplantae; phylum Streptophyta; class Magnoliopsida; order Malvales; family Malvaceae; genus Theobroma; species Theobroma umbraticum. The sequence continues at coordinate 84,534 of NW_018397275.1, forward strand.
TGCCATTTCACACATTCCCACCATGGCGTTTTACAAACTCTAAATCCTGCCATTTTACATATGGCTTGCTGTAGCATGGATAGTTCATGCTTTGGATTCACATCTTCCTCCTTTTAATTCACCACTGTATCAGAGATTTCTAGTTTCACATCATTCTCAAAGCTTTGGATTCATCATGACCGATTTCTCATTCAATTTAATATAAACCTTCTCGTACTATTTGAAATGCATTTTCAACGGAATATAGTGATGCACATTTAACAACAAAACACTAAACCACATTCTTAATCAATATGGCATTCATATCACTAAACCCACAAAAAAATAGCATTCACTCATTGACGTACCGTGTAATAATTGTAAACTTATTCAAATAATTTCCTATCTGTGACCTTCAATCAAAAGATCATTCAATAGACCTGTCGTGTAATACGCATGGCATTTTAGTTTACAATGATGTCCGAAATATCAGAAAAACCATCTTTTGCAACATGATTTTGTTTTACACAAGTTTCTCAAAAAAAAAAAAAATTGGATGTTTTGCACAAAATTAGAGGGACCAAACTCTATGCAGATTTGTTTTTCTCAATATGCGAGTGAATAAGAGTGCATTTCAATGAAGAAGTCTCATTAAGGGCATTTTTGAAATTTTTTGAAGAGCTATTTCCAAAACTAAAAAATATTTTTCTCAAAAAAATAACTTATTTATTCCTGCCATAAATATTTGCATATTTGTAATAAGTTTTTTAATTGAATATTAGCATAATTTGGTGAGGAATTCAATCCTAACAACAATTATTTTAGTTTAGGAACAAGATTTGTCCAAGAGTACCGGAAGACTAGAAGCTTATAAGGTAGAGATGAAAACGTGGATGCCCTCACAAACCAAACGCAGTTATTTTGGAATTTAAGATGAGATAAATCGAAGCAATTTATTACTTATCCAAGAGGGTATTGCAAAGTTGCACATGTCTGAAATGTGGCTTGTACTGCATCACCGTGGGATTGGCTTTAGCAAACGGAGATTTATGATGGTTAATGTGAGTTCTCTTGCAGCATCTCAAGAATTGCCATATATTAATTTCTTTGTTTTGGGCGGGACTTGCTTCCGAGCACTTTTCAAGCATGCTGAGGTAAACATATCAATGAGCTTATTTCAACAGATGCAAAACATGGTAGGGTTTCCAGTTATATTAACGATTAGTTAATCGTTACTTCTGGATTAAGAGAAAAATGAGTAAGAGACCTAGCTGAATCTTAATAATTGCCAGCTTTTGGAAAGTATGTGTAACTACAAAATCTTTGATTACGTGCAGGCATTTTCCTTCAATGTTTGTTAGATTTTATAATTTTACAAATCACACTATGTTAGATAAGGTATGCAAAGTCTATGAAGAGTTTGAATACTCTTTTCGATGATTTTATTGAGAAGCCACTAGGGGTTTTTATACAAGTTTCATTTTCAATACAAAAGGAAAAATAATCTATGCAATAAAGAGGAATTCCCTAGATCAAGCCTATAATTAAGAAAAATTACAATTAGAATCATCAAATTACAATTAGAATAACCAAGTCAACCAAATCATATCAATTGAAATGGTAATCATGGCAAATTAGAATCAATAATTAAGATAGCCTTCATTATTCCCCCTCAAGTTGGAGCATGTAGATTTGCAATGCCCAACTTGATCAATAAGTCATGGAACTGATTCCGTCCTAGAGCCTTGGTGAAAATATCTGCCAATTGAAACTGTGATGAAATTGACCGTGGAACCAGAGTCTTATATTGGATATGCTGCCTAATAAAATGACAATCTATCTCAATATGTTTAGTACGCTCATAAAAGATCAAATTTGTTGCAATATGGATTGCTACCTGATTATCACAAAATAATGGAACCGGTGTTGGATGTGGGACATGTAGATCTGCCAATAGCTTGAGAAGCCACACAATCTCACTTGCTGTGGTAGCCATGGCCCTATACTCTGCTTCTGCAGAGGAACGAGAGACAACTGATTGTTTCTTATATCGCCATGAGATAAGAGATGAACCAAGGAAGCTGATGTGTCTAGTAGTTGACCTACGTGTTGTTGGGCAACTTGCCCAATCTGCATCACAATAAGCTCGAAGGGTTAACTGACTATGAGTGGGGAGAAATAAACCTTATCCTAGAAACACTTTCAAGTATCTAAGAACACACAAAGCTGCATCTAAATAAGGTTGACGCGGACAGTGCATAAACTAACTTAACATGTGAACAGCAAAACTGATATCGGGTCATGTAATTGTGAGATATAACAATCGGCCAATCATCCTTTTATACTGCCCTGGATCGGAATAAAGAGGGCCTGTATTAGGATCTAGATTGATTTGTTGGTCCATGGGTGTTAATGCAGGTTTGCAGCCAATGAGTCCGCTATCTACTAATATATCAAGCACATATTTCTGTTGGCTTAAGACAATACTAGATGGAGATCGTGCTACCTCAATTCCTAAAAAATATTTCAGCTTGCCCAAATCTTTTATACAAAACTCACGATCCAAGTGAGCTTTTAGTTGAGCAATCTTGAGCGACCCAGTCCCTGTTACTATTACATCATCAACATAGATTGATACCGCAACAAATGATTCCTTGGCCGTATATGTAAGCAAAGAATGATCTGCATAAGATTGGACAAAATCAATGGCCAGTAAGGAATTAGTGAATTTTTGGTACCAATTTCGTGATGCTTGTCGAAGCTTATAGAGTGATTTCTTGAGACGACAAACTCGCTGCTCCCCTGATTTGGCAAAGCCTTGAGGTATTTTCATATAGACCTCTTCCTCATGATCACCATGTAAGAAGGCATTGTTAACATTTAATTGGTGCAACTCCCATTTATGTACCTTAGCAACTACCAAAAGACAACGTACCATGACCAATTTTGCAACTGGAGCAAAGGTTTCATGAAAATCCACCCTTTCAATTTGAGTATATCCCTTAGCAACTAGCCGTGCTTTATAATGTTCTACTATTCCATCT
>NW_018397275.1:87656-87820 GCF_002168275.2 Theobroma umbraticum
ATCCACGAATCCTACTTTATTTTTGGATTGGAAGGCATTGAGAAAACTACGCCTCCAAGTGAAATAGTTATCTTCTGTTTCACTTAAAGGATGTGTGACAAATATTAACCCAAGATGATCAGAGGAATATAGATAATAGGGTGATTTAGTATCGACCAAGGTGC
>NW_018397275.1:87830-87938 GCF_002168275.2 Theobroma umbraticum
GCTCTGATACCATGAAGAGTTTGTATACTCTTTTAGATGATTTTATTGAGAAGCCACTTGGGGTTTATATACAAGTTTCATTGTCAATACAAAAAGAAAAATAATCTA
>NW_018397275.1:88048-115872 GCF_002168275.2 Theobroma umbraticum
GCAAATTAGAATCAATAATTAAGATAGCCTTCATTAGATTATATAAAACATAGACATGCACCTAATTTTCTTATGTGAAATCTAGCAACTGTCTTTCTATTTTGAATGATTTAAGTTAATAGACAAATATCGTTAAATTATTCATCAATTTCAACCAAAAAATAAATAAATAATGCAGCTCAACTGGCTTTGTCCTATGTTGTTTTCCTATTTGAATGCCTTCAAATGAGCAGAAGCTGAAAAACCAATACATATAAGAACTGGCATCAGATGTCGAGTGTACTTGACTAGGAGAATTGGAAGGCATCAGTCTCAAAGCTTACTCCCTTGGGCTGCCTTTGCACTATCTTTACTTGAGGCCATCCATTGTTTACCCAAAGCGATTAGCTCTCTGTTTTCTTTCCTTCTGACCTCCACCACCACGTGTGCAAGCTTTCCCTTGTCCCCTGTAACCTTTGCCTCTATCTCCACTTCTTCCTGCCATTACAACTTATCCTACTTTTAAACCATAACAAAAAGAAAACAAGAGAGATTTAAGCTTTAGCATATAAGACAAGTAACTTGAATCTTGGCCGTTGAATAGATTGAAATGCTGAAATCAAGGGAGGCTTTGACATGGTCAGCGACGGAGTATATAGCGGCAGCTCCAACGTCGTCAATCAACGTGGCCATGGCTCCAACGTGCCAATTCCCATCTGCATCCTATAGATAAGTTACACAATTATTCCATCTGCCTTTGCTAAAATGGATAAACAGATCTATGTAATCAAAGAAGAACCAGATTTATTTACTGATGCACGACTCGGTACAACGAAATTACAGCGTATGAAACCCTTTTGGCCCTGGAGACTCTGCAGTCCTTCCAGGGTCAGTGCCTCCAGCTCGTGGCTGATGGTTCCTTTTGACAGATCTACCAGCCATTTCAGGGATTTTTGTACGGAGCCATCCTCCATTTTCTGCCCTCCCGCTTTCTTTCTGTTACAGGCAACAGGACAGCGAGGCGACTTTCTCCTTGGCTTCTTGAGGTATTGGGTGACCGGCCTAGTTACTTTATGATTACTAATTATTAAATTCCTTGTGGTCATCCACCTGTGTCACGCACTAGAAATTGTCCACACAGCTTTTCTCGGATGAATAAAAATCTATTATCTTGCCCCTATGAAAACAAGAATTTAATTAAATTCAATTAAATACATAAATAAAATTTTAAATTATATTAAAACTTAATAAGTGTTTTAAATATATGTATAAATGTCTATTATGTTGTGATATAAAAAGTTTATATAAGTCAAATAGCGTAATAGGTTATACATAAGAAGTGTAATCTAATTCGATATCTTATATTTGGTTACATATATTTAAATTTTGATATAAATTAAATTGGATTAAGATTGAAGGGGTTGTTAGCCTAACTTCTCATTTTATTTATAAGTACATACTTGAATAAAATCTTTTTACTTGCTCTAATTATTTTCTCTCATGGTTATTCTTTCAAGTTATATTTCAGAACTTGAAAATTAGGTAAGTGACTTAATATCTCTTTGGTGTTTCATTCCTTGAAAATCAACCTTAATGTGAATTTGCTATCATATAATATATATTATATTTTATCCCTTTGGAAAACAAATTTGCTATTATATAGTATATATTATATTTTGTCCCTTGATTTATTAAATTAGAATGTGAATTTCTATCATGTAGCATGTATCATAATTTATCCCTTAATTTATTAATTTTAATTGAGCATGCAAATAGATATAATTGTATATGATCTCTTTGTTCTAGTATTGGAGTATGATTTGCTCTAAACATGATTTCTTTATTTTGAATTTCAAATATGATTATACTCAGTATATTTGTTTTTAAACCTATGAAATTTTACATAAAACATTTTTGAATTGAACATATGAAAATGAATTTGTATGATATCTGATTTTGTATGATATCTATTTTGTAACAAGTGAAAAATGCTTATACTTTAGGTATATGAAAATATATTTTGTTTTGGATTTCATGTATTTTTGTAGTTAAGCAAAATAACGAGCTACTAATGAAAAATCATAAACTCCATCAATTTCTTGAAGTGAATGTGACATCATTTAATACTTATGGTTATGTGCATGGAAGAGGAAAATAATTGCAATCATGGTAGTTACATTAATCACTATTCTACTAATAAGAATACCAACAAAAGTGGATGGATAAATTTAATCACCGAAAATGGATAAACGCATTAAATCACTGAAAGTGGATGGATTCATTTAACCATCAGAAGTAGATGGATACATTTAACCACCAGAAGTGAATGAATAATAAAGATATATAAGAAAAAGAAAAAAGTGGATAAAATAAAAAGAATATAGAAAATGTTTGCCATCGATGTGATGTGAAAGCCTTTTTATCATGGACTACGTCATTTTTGCTTAAGTACACGATAGTCCATGTAGCGCTCGAATGAATGCTTCTGCTCAAAATAGTCAATTGCTCGATTATATCTAGACAACATGAATAATAACTATACGTTAAGTCATGGAAAGCAATATTAAAAATCAAAAGGGTATACTGAATACCATATATGTAACCACTGGTATCATATAAAAGAAAACGTTTTATTAATATTGCAAATAAGTACAAAGGGACTAAGAGAAGGACGCGCCATCATTATATCATAAGGCAGCCTTAGATGATTAGCCATAGATGTACCTGAACTAGTGAGACAATCCAACACTCGTCAATTGCTTACCCTTTATAAAGAGTTTACGAACTTTTACAAGTATTTCACTAATAGCCATTACAATGTTTGAGATAAGAACATTCCTTTCCTAAAGGATCTCAATACAAATATTTTTAAAGATGTCACTAAGTGCCATTACAATATTTGAAAGGGAGACATCTCCTTTAGACGTACAAAAGACTCAATCTTACCTTGTCATAGCCTATACAAGGTTGGCTCGTGACATCTTCCCTATACAAGGTTGGCTCATGACATCTTCCCTTACTCAATCTGTTGACGTCTTCATTGACTAGTTGGCTTAGAATTTTTCTATCTCCTGCTTAAAGGAGCAGAGATTGACTTCTTTCTCCTATGTGATTTCATCTATCCCTAAATTTTTCCATCTCACCAGATATTCTTGTGTTGGTTGTCGATTGATAATCATCATCTTCCTTGTTAGAGTTTTTTTCATTTTGCGCTATGATGGTGGCTTAGTGTTGATGCCAACTTTCGTGGCTTGACTCTTGTTGGCATCTACTAGATCTACATGGATTGGCTTTAGGTTGGTGATGTGAAACACAAGGTGTACCTTCATCAATTTGGGCAGATTAATCCTACAAGAAGTCTTTCCCACCTTGGCCATAATCGATACTAGATTTTCATACTTCCCCATTAGTCTTTGATTCCTTTTCTTTAAGAATCAAAGTTGTTCGGGTACCAATTTCACTAGCGCTAGGTCTCTCACCTTAAAGTGTTGCTACTTTCGACCTTTATCTGCACACTTTTTCATGCAATTAGAGGCTTTCTATAAGCTTTGACGGTTTCAGTGTTTTATCTCTATTCCTTAGCAAAGTTGAATGCTCGAATACTCTTCTCATTATATGATTCCACTAAGGTATAAGGAAGTCTAGGCTGTTGTCTAATGATGAGTTTGAAAGGGGTTTTATTAATGGCTGAGCTTCTCTATAAATAGAAACATAGTTAAGCCACATTTAGCAAGTTGTGTCAATTTTGCTAGTTCGCTCATACAAAGTGTCATAAATATTCTTTTAGCAACATATTGAAGCGTTATGTTTGGCCATCTATTTGTAAGTGATAACATGAAGATATGTTAAGTTTTGACCCTAATAGCTTGAAAAGGTCATTCTAAAAGAAACTAGTGAACCTTGGATACCTGTCACTAATAATACTTTTAGGAACATCTCAAGATGTTTCCACATGTTTAAAAATTGTATAATCCATTTCTTCTGCGAAACCAAACTTTTGCACCAAGATGAATGTCGCCTACTTAGAGAAACGGTCTGCCACTACCAAGATCATTGTCATATCTCCTACTTTAAGAAGTCCTATTATGAAGTCTAGAGAAATACTTTCCCATGGTGTGGTCGATACTGGTAGAGTTCGAGCATTCTTGTTGATCTTTATCTATCCACTTTGTCTTGTTGGCAAATAAGGTATGTCTTCGTACAATCCATCGCATCTTACTGCATATGAGACTAATAGTAACCTTGTTTTAATAGTGCAATGGTTTGCTGCCAACCTAGATGTCCTGCCTAAGGGGTGTCGTGACATTTTCGCATCAACTTCTGCCTTGACTCTCTTACTCTTGGAACAAATACACGTGGTCCTTTTGTTAGTACAAGTCCATTTTTCACTCAAAAGTATTTCAACTTTTAACTTTCTACCAACTTCATAATGGTGATTGCTTGAGGATCTCAATGCAAGTTTTCTTTAATGAGATTACAGATATTTGAGGTCACTTTGTTGGCTATCATTAGTGTGATCACCCTAAGAGCTGTGAACTTGGCTTTTCTGCTAAGGCGTATACTACACGATTGGTCTTTCTGACTTAATGCTCAAAGGAGATATTAAACTCAGCGAAGAGCACCTACCATTTCGCTTGCTTAGCTGTAAGTTTTGGCTATGTGAGAAAGTGGCTTACTACAATGTTGCCAGTCTTAACCATGAATTGAGATTTTAGCAAATAGTGTCACCATACGCATAGGCAATGAATCGTTGCTAGTAGTTTTTCTCCTGTGTTGTGTATTTTCTTTCGACTACGTTTACTTTTTAGCTCTTAATGCAACTAGGTGTCCTTCTTGCAATAATACTCTTTCAAGAGCAAAGTTTGACTCATCTGCCTATATTTCAAAAGGCTTTTCAATGTCTAAGAAGGCTAAAATAGGGTCTATTATCATTACCTCTTTTAGGCCTTCAAATGTTGTTAGGCAATATGGTGTTCAACTCCACCTGTTCCCTTTTTTAGTAGTTTCGTGAGTACCACCATCCTTTTGGAATAGCTTTATACAAATCTCTAATAGTAATTGGCTAGTCCCAAGAATTAGTGAAGTTCAATCGTATTCTTAAGCGTCACCCATTTTTTAATGGCCTTCACCTTCTGCATGTCAATCCAGATGTGACCTTGCTCAATGATATGGCTTAGAAATTGAATTAAGTTTATGTAAAAGTGCATTTTTCTCTCTTCATGGACAATTGGTTGTCTTATAGCCTTTTAAACACCTTTCAAAAATGTTTTGATGCTCTTTTAGTGTTCAATTGTATTCTACAATGTCATTCAAGTAAATTACCACAAACTTGTCCAAGTAGTCATGAAAATCTTGATTCATCAATGTACAAAATGTGGTGGGAATATTAATTAGTCGAAAGGCATAAAAAGATATTTAAATGCACCATACCATGTGACACGAGTGGTTCTTGGTTCATTCCCATCAACAATTCTAACTTGAAGATAGTTAGACTTAAGATCTAATTTGGAGAAATACTTTACATGACTTTTCTGGTCAAACAAATCTGCTATAAGAAGAATAGGATATTTGTTTTATACTGTGACCTTGCTCAAAGCTTGATAGTCAATGCAGAATCGTAAACTTCTATCTTACTTTTTTTAGAATAGTACTAATGCCCTAAAAGGTGCTTTTGAAAGTTGAATAAATCTCACTTGTATCAACTCATCAAGTTGCTTCCTTAACTTCGTTAGCTCTGAGGGAACCATCGATACAGCCCTTTTGCCAGAGGTTTGACTTTGTTATCATCTTTTAATCCCCTTCTTGAATTGAATAACTGGTATAACCTTTTTTTCACTTTTAGGTACTATTGTAGCTAGTACGACATGTGGTTGTCCTCTAAAAAACATCAAGCAACTAGATGTAGAAAATGGAATGGCCTACGCATTTGTGATAAAATTTAAGCTAAGGATAAAGTCAAAGTCATCTATAGTAGTTACAATTATATTTACACCCCCTTCCTAAGAGCTGATCTTGATCTTCACATTTTTGTAAGTTCCCATAATCGCGAAGGCTGCTGAGTTAACTACTTTCATCTATCCAAAGTTTTTCTCAACCTTCAAACAGAACCTTTTTGGCCTCTTTCAAGGTGATGACGTGTTTAAAGCCTTCATGTCGAGTGTGGCTTTGGTTCGTTTCTCACTCACCAACACCTCTACATACATTAAACCTCGTTGGGGCTCCTTTTTCATCTTTTCTAATTGCACTTGCAAAGCGCTGAGGAAACAAATCCAACCCATTCACAGTGGCTTTTCCTTGACCTCCTCAACTTGCGTATAAAGTGGAGATATCTTAACATCAGTAGTGCATATCGCATTAGCAATTGCTTAATAAGGATAATCAGCTACTTAATGAGGTCTTTTGCATAAAAAACAAGATATTGGAGGTCATGGCTTGAAGTTCTATGGCTTGTTTGTTCCCGATTTGGATGAGTCTCTAGTAGGTGGTCTCTTGTGGACTTCGCTACTCGAGGGTCTACTAACTTTTAGAAATTTTATCCCATTATTTGAGCTAGAATTGTTGGTCCTGGATAGAGGGTCTTTTCTTTTGTTATAGTTTTCACTATAATCAGTAAGGCATTCAGTAGTCACCATAGCCAAGTCATATCATGTACCTTCTGTTGTTGTAACTTCATCCTTGCCCATGGTTTCAGGCTCTTGAGGAAATAGATTAGTTAATCATTTTTAGTCATATGCTTGATATCTAGCATTAGAGTAAAAAAATTTCTCATAAACTCTCACACTGATCCCATTTGTGACAACTCTCGTAGCATTCACCCCACCATATACTCAAAATTTTCAAGGAGAAACTAGTTTTTGAGTTCTTGCTTGAGGATTGCCCAAGTGTTGATGTAATAATCACTATCAATAAATTTGGAACTCCACCATAATTTCGCATCCCTAGCAAGATACATTAAAACCATCACCACTTTGTCCTCTTCTGACTTTATGCGTACAACTCAAAAATACTGTTTAATACCAAAAAAGAATTTCTCAAACTCCTTAGCATCTCTAGCCCCTTCATATTGCTTGGTCTTTGGCACTTTGGCTTTTTTACCTTGATCTTCTAAGTTTGCACTAATATTTCCTACAACAATAACCAACAAAAATACCTAAGGTTTCAATTCTCCAATCTCGCCTTGGAGCGTGCTCAAGGCATCCCTAGTCTCGCCACTCAGGGTATTAATCATCTCGAATAGTTCTTGATAGATTGTCTCAATTTCATCTATTCGTTTGTGCGAGACCATTTGAGCTTTTATTGCTACCACTGTAACTTTTAGCTTATCAATCCTTTGATAGTCCTCTAGTGAACTCCGCATGGTCACCATGTTTACTTTTTCTCTGAGCATGTCTCGTCCGTACTCTGATACCAATTGCCACAGACTATACCATTTTCGTTTAAGTACATGATAATTTGTGCAACGCTTGAGTGGACACTTTCGTTCAAGCCAGCTAATTGATTGATTATATCTAAGCAGCATAAATAACAGCCATAAGCTAAGTCATGGAAAGCAATATTAAAAATCAAAGGGGCATACCAAATGCCATATATACAACCACTTGTATCATATAAAAGAAAATGTTTTATTAATATTGCAAATAAGTACAAAGGGATCAAGAGAAAGAGCGCACCATCTTCGAGCCATAGGGATAGCCTTAGATGGTTAGCCACAGACACATCTAAACTAGTGAAATAGCCCAACACCCGTCGACTGTTCACCTCCAATAAAGAGTTTACAAGATTGTTCAAGTATTTCACCAATAGCTAGTATAATGTTTAAGATAAGGACATTCCTTTCAAAGGGTGTCCCCCCTAAAGACTTAACAAATATTTCTACAGATGTCACCAAGTCTTATTACAATATTTTAAAGGGGGACATCTCCCTTAAATGCACAAAAGACTTAATCTCTGAAGAAATTCTGTCTTGTCATAGTGTTATACAAGGTTGGCTCATGATACCATTGGTCAATGTTTTACTACCTGGAGGAATAAAGTTTATAATAAAAATACGTTATTTTTTATTAAGTCTAAAAAAAAATTATTAATTTTTAAATATATTCATCTGAAAGGATATCATATTGAGACAGCGAATGAAAGAGACACTTAATAACTTTATATTACATCTATTATCTTAGGGTAAGAAATGTGTGTTTCAAAAATTATCTATTTTATTTGTTGGATTGTGCTACGCAAATATTTGAATAATTAAAACTCATGTTACAATAAATCATAAGTTTACTAATGATTTTAATGTTTGACATGATTGCTTAAGCCATCTTGGATCAATAATGATGCAAAAAATTATTAAAATACATGTGATCATCCATTGAAAAACCAAAAGATTTTTCAATCTAATAAATTTTCATTTGTTGCTTGCTCTCAAGGCAAATTAATTATAAGACTATCACCAGTTAAAGTTAAGACTGAATCCTCTACATTTTTGGAATGTATTTAGAGTGATATTCATGGATCCATATATCCACCATGTGGACCATTTAGAGAGTTTATGATTTTAATCGATGCATCGACTTGATGGTCACGTGTGCTTATTAATAACTTGTAATTTGGCATTTGCAAGATTACTCTTCTAAATCATTCGTTTGCGTGTACATTTTCCTAATTATGTAATCAAGACAATTGATCTTAACAATGTTGGTAAATTTACTTTTCAAGCTTTTAATAAATATTGCATAGTAGTTGTAATAACTGTTGAATAGTCTATTGCCCATGTTTATGCAAAAAATAGTCTAACAAAATTGTTTATTAAAAATTTCTAATTGATTGCGTGGCCATTGCTTATAAAAACTAAACTCCTAATTTCTACTTTGGGGTATGCAATTTTGCATTTAGCAACACTTGTCAATATCAAGCTAACAAGTTATTACAAATTCTCTCTTATACAATTGGTTTATTATCAGAAACCAAATATTTTTCATCTAAGAATTTTTGGATGTGTGGTATATGTCCCAATTGCTTCACCACAACACTCAAAGATGGGTCCTTAAAAGAGGTTAGAAATATATGTTATATACGAATCTACATTTATAATTAAATATCTAGAACTATTAATAGAAGATTTATTGATGGAAAGGTTTGCCGATTGTTATTTTGATAAAACAATTTTTCTAACATTAGGGGGAGAAAATAAGCATTTGGAAAAAGAAATTTCTTGGAATGCATTATTATTATCTAGTTTTAATCCTCATAAAAATTAATGTGAACTTAAAGTTCAAAAGATAATTTATTTGCAAAATATAACAAATCTGTTGCCAAACATATTTATTAACCTAAAGAAAATAATTAAATCTCATACACTAGCTGTATAAGCTCCTATTAAAATTGATAACCTTGTAAGACAAGGCATGCCAGAAGTGTAAGAAATCAATAGGTTCCAAATAAAAAATCCTTGAAAAAAGAAAAAAAGCAACTATACAAGATGGTTAGAAAGAGGAATAGAAACTCTAAAAGAGACCCTTGACATACTTGACGAAATTTTAGAAGAAATTCAAGCACCTAAAGTTATTGAAAATAAATAGATCTCAATAAATTATGTCATGATAGGAAAAGACAGAACCAAAACGAAATAAACGTTGTTATTTTTTCATATAATGTAACGCTCAATATTATAAAAAAATGAGGATCTTGAATCTATATATATTGAAGAATATAAACATAGAAATGATTGGTCAATGTGAAAAGACAAAATTAAGGGAGAATTAAATTCACTTGCAAAACATGAAGTTTTTGGAGCTGCAGTCTATATACTAAATAGTGCAAAACTAGTAGGATATAAATGGGTATTTGTGTGAAAATAAAATTAAAAAAATGAGATTGTGAGATATAAAGCACGACTTATCGCATAAAGTTTTATTCAAAGATTTGGTATTGATTATGAAGAAACATATTCTTTTGTGGTGGATGCAATTATATTTTTATATTTAATTAGTTTGGTAATACATGAGAAAATTAAAATACATCTAATTAATGTAGGTACAGCTTATGTGTATGGCTCACTAGATATTGATATCTATAAGAAAATCCGTGAAGCATGTATACAATTCTTGAAAATTTTATTTGATCAAATTAAATAAATATATATGTGGATTACAGTAATTCATACACATGCAGTATAATTGCCTTAGTAAATATTTATTAAAAAAATTATAAAAATGATCCTATATGCCTATGTGTTTGGATATGAATTTCTCATAATTGTTGTTTATATTGGTGACTTGAATATTATTGGAACTCTTGAAGAGTTGTCAAAAGTTGTGAGTTACTTCAATAAAAAATTTGAGAGAAAAGACTTTGAAAAAATAAAGTTTTATTTGAGTATTCAAATTAAGCACTTAACAAACGAAATTTTTGTCCTTCAATGAAATTATATAGCAATAGTGTTAAAATAATTCTATATAGACCAAGGACATTTATTGAGTTCACCAATGATTTTCAAGTCACTAGATATGAAAAAGAACTATTTTCGACTTTATGAGGATAATAAAGAACTCCTTGGTCTTGAAGTATCATATCTTAATGCAATTTGAGTACTAATGTATCTTACTAGCAATAGATGACCTGATATATCATTTATTGTAAATTTATTAGTAAGATATAGTTCTTTTCCAACTCGAAGACATTAGAATGGAATTAAACATATACTTTGATATATCTGAAGAACAATATACATGAGCTTATATTACTCAAATGTATCAAAAATCAAATTTAATTGGTTATGCAAATGCATATTTTTATTTGATCCACAAAGCTCGATCCCAAACAAGTTACTTATTCACATATAAAGGTATGGCTATTTCATAGTGTTTTGTAAAAAAAACTATAGTTACTATTTCTTCTAACCATGCATGAATTTTATCAATTCATGAGGTAAGTCATTAATATTTCTAGTTAGGATATATAACTCAACATAGTCGAGAAACTTGTGATCTATGAACCAAGAAGGAAATTCTAACAATGTTATGTGAAGATAATATTGCTTGCATAACCCACTTAAAGGAAGGATACATTAAATGTGATAAGACAAAACATATTTCGCTGAAGTTTTTCTTCACTCATGATCTCTAAAAAAATGATGATATTAGTATTCAACAAATTCGTTCAAGTGACAATCTAGCAGATTTATTCACTAAAGTCTTTCTTGTTGCAATATTTGAAAAGTTGGTACAAAAGATTAAAATGTGCCGTTTTAAAGATTTTAAATAATACAATTATTAAGGGGAGTAAAATATGCACTATACTTTTTTCTTTCATTAAGATTTTTCCCACTGGGTTTTTCTTGGTAAGGTTTTTAATGAGATAGTATTTCAAATGTGTATTCTTTAAAAGAATCATATAGTCTTTTTCCTTCACTCAAATTTTTCTCCCATGTGGTTTTTTCCTAGTAAGGTTTTAAGGAGACATGTTCTTAATATAATAGACATTCAAGGGAGAGTGTTATGAATATATATGTGAATGTCCATTATGTTATGATCTAAGAAGTTTAGACCAAGTCAAATAACGTAACATGACCTACACAAGTAATGTAAACTAATTTGAACTCTTATATTTGATTTGCAGAGTGTAAGGACTAAATTGAACAAGGACCTATCATATAGGGATTAAATTGGATACTTGTACTAGTTTTTGTTTAGCATTATGTTTGTACAAAAAAAAATGTTTTACTAGTTATACATACATACATAAATATATATATACAAGTGTGTGTGTGTATTAAAGTATCAAACATTTCTAGTAAAAATGTAATTTTCAATAATTATGTTGAATTTCTTACAAGTCTATTCTTTTAAGACAATATGTGACACTGACTTATGTATTATCAATTAATCTAGTGACGGAGTCAGGATTTCAAGTTTGGGGAGGCAAAGAGCCAAAGACAATGTTTATAAAATAGTTATACTAGAAGTTTAATGTTTGAAAAAAATATAAAACAACTTAGATAGAAAAACTTCATATGAAAATTATACAAATAAATCCTGAAAATTATTCAAAAGAATCAATCTTTGAAAGAATTAACTAGTATAATCATAAATAATTGAATAATAACAATAATCCCAATATCTAGATACACTTAGCAACAGATAAAAATTAACAAAAAAATAAAAAAAAATCTCAATGGGAAACAATCCTTTAAAATATATTAAAAGCTATCAATAAACAATTCAATGGGGAAGCAATTTCCTAAAATTAATCACAAAATTAAATGCAATATTAGAAAGCAATTCAATGAGGAATCAATCTCGAATAAAAAACTTAATTGTTCAAAAGAATCTAAGCAAAAAAAAAAAACACGAATAACTTGTAGGAAAGTAATCAAACAATCCCTAAATAAATAAGTAATAACTAACCTTAGATACTTAATCAAATCCTTGTTTTGTTGCTTTTAACAAAAAATGATCAAGAAGGTAAATCCTAAATCAAAATCACCAAGTAAAAATTATTAAATAAAGATAAAATTAAAAATTAAAAATATTAAAAATAAAATAAGTAAATAAACCAAACTTACTAGTTATTATGACATAAAAATTTAGTTACAAACTAAAGGGTTTTTTGCATAGAGAATGCTAACAAGCAAAACAGTGCAAAAAAATGATTATTTTTTATTTCTACAGTATTTGGTAAAAAGAAAATAGAACAAGAGTGAGTGGTTATACAATTTTGGAGAAGTGGGGTTTGGGAATACTTTTATTGCTAGGTTTTATTTTAATCCTATTAAAATTAGTTGTTAACTAATTGTTGTGAGGTATCTCACAAACAATGCTGGCAAGCAAAAAAGTATAAAAAAATAATTTTTGTTATGAATATATGTGTAAATATTCATTATATTATAACCTAAGAAGTACAGATCAAGTTAAACAACCCAATAGGCAAGATACAAGAAATGTAATCCAATTTGAACTCTTAGATAGAATTAGATTAGGATTATGATTCAAGAGGTTGTTGGCCTATAAATAGGTTTCTCGCTTCATTTGTAAATACACTTGAATAAGATCTTCTTACTCCCTCTAAAAATTTTCTTTCCTTCTAAATACTTTCTCTTATATTTCTTTTATAATTATTCTTTTAAGATTTAATTTCACAACATGTTATCAACGTGATTCTCTTATCTCTTAAGGTTTGGTATTATTTTGTTTTCATCATCTTCATCCTTCAAAAGGATTTCAATAATTGGGTTTCAATCCTTGGTTTCAGCAAATAAGGTAAGTGTTGGTATCATTTTGATTTCATCATATCCGAGTTTTAAAAGGATTTCAATAGTTGGTCTTTAATTTCTGATGATAGCAAATCAAGTAAGTAACTTGATATCTCTTTGACGTTTTCATTCCCTAAAAATCAACCTTAATATGAATTTTGCTATCATGTATTATATTTTTTCTCCTTGATTGAAAAGTGAATTTACTATTATATAACTATTAATGAAAAATAATGAATGTCTATTCCATAAAGTGAATACAACAAACGAGCTATTAATAAAAAATCATAAATCTGTCTATTCCCAGAAACGAATGTGACATTATTTAATAATTATGGTCATGATTATAAATCCATCCATTCCCTGAAGTGAATACTATCATTTAATAATTATGATTGCCATAATAATTTATACTATCATTATTTTAATTTTAAGAATAAGTTTACCACTAGAAATGGATAGCTAATTTTTACCATCAGAATTTAAGAATGATTTTATGACCAAAAGTGGATGGATACTTTCAACCCACTAGGAGTGGAGAAATAATGAAAAGATAAAAATAGAAAAATAAAAAGAATATAGAAAACAAATTGTCATTGATGTGGTATGAAAGACTATCGGTCATGTACCTATTGTATTTGTTAAATTTCATCAAGCATTACTGGAAACTAAAACATCTTGTGATAATTTTAACCGTGGCCAAGTTGATATAGCAACCAAGATGTTTGTCCACCTTGAAAAAGGAATTGATCATTTGATTAGTAATGGACATATTCGAGAATGAACTTAATAGTGGTTGGTATATTTTAGTATAATTATATTATGAAGATGCTTTAATATGTTCTTATTATATTTAAATGATATGTTCTTATTATGTGTTTTAATTATGTATTTTTGTGTTCACTTACAAATTTCTTCTTGTAAATATCTTATTTTATTAAAAAAAATATGGATATTCATTTTGTTGGATCTAAGATATTCATGCTGCATCAAATTGTATGACATATTTAGGTTAGACTGCAACTGAGTAGTAAGCTTGTTGGTAATCCAAGCACTTGTAGCAACAAGATTATTGTTATTGATCTTAATGCAAGAGTGTTCATTCCCTACTTTCATAATCTTAAAGGTTTTCTTATCTAACATACATATGCTCAAACTGTCCACTCATAGCCATTTTTTTTATAGAAAGCCTTGAACCTAGTTTTCTCATTTTTTTTGCTCTATACAACTCTATTCCTTCTTAGATCATATCATTAGCTATCACCTCCCTAAAGTGCTACACATTTGTCAACAACATGTTCTTTGCCAACATAATCTTCTTATTCTCATTAAGATCATAAGGTATGCCTTTAAAAAGCCTCTCTATTGCTCAAATCTCCTTATCAAATTCATCATTATCTCGGTTTCCTTCCTCTACATTAGTGCCAATGTTAGAAAAAACATCATTCTCTACATCTTCTTCAACCTCAACATTCACTACGTCACTATCCTAGTTGCTTTACGATTCCTCACTTTCTCTCTCACCCATCTAGTCTATATCTTCACTGGATACATCTTTCCATCAACTGAATCACTACTTTCCTTACCAATACTTTCTTCATGACTAATACCAGTAGTAGCAAAAAGTACTTCACCACCTCTGCTCTCACCACTTCTTCCCTCACCAACTCTATCTCTACCTCTAACCCTAAACTCTCTACCTTTACCTAAACCAAAACCACCTCTACTTGAAGTTCTCTCTACTTCAACTACACCTTCAATCTATGCTTGAGGTAGAGTCATCAAGTATAGTACAACTAGACTCATCAATCTTACCTCTGCCAGCACCTAAACCAACATTCAAAGGTCCAATAGAGGCACATGTACTAGCTTTCTTGGTAACAAAAGGCTTATCAGATCCCATTATCTGTAGTGGAATAGCAAAAATCAAGTTTAAGTACAAATGAATTTCCTCGATCCCTTTATAGACTTCAAATAACATCAACACATTACCATCACTTTTCAATTCCATAACCTCCTTTGATTTAGGGTGTCGTGTAGTAATGGAGACACCCATTCCAAATCTAGCATTAGAATCGTCCACCAACACTTCAAAGACATCATTTTTCAACTTTATGTAGGAAAATATATCTGGATCGACATCTTCAATGTCATCACTTCTCTCTAATGTTGCACTACCAAGTCATATAGCATCTCCACCATGTCCAAGCCTGAAAAACCCAATTAGAATAGGTTAATAACTTTGAAATATTGAACAATAACGTTGAACCCGAATGGTAACCTTAAACCTCAACCAAATTAAAACATATTTGAAAACCCTAAATTCAAATGTAAAAGTCTTCATTTCCGGAACCCTAAACCTTAACTCCTCAATTTATTGATTTAAAATTAGGGTTCTAAAATTGGGCATTTAAAGATAATGTTTGGGTTACCCAAACCTAAACGCAAACCGTAAATCCCCAATTTCAAAACCTTAACCCTTAAACCCTTAAATTAAGCAATTAAAGTTAAGGTTTTGGAAATTAGGGGAACCTAAACCTAAACAACTAACCCTAAAACCTTAATTTCTAAAACCCTAACCCTAATTCCATAATTTAAAGCTTTAAAGTTCTAGGTCTGGGTTACAACCCAACCTTTAATCCAAACCCATTCTCAAACCCTCACCACATCAGCAACAAACAAAGAACCCTAAACCTCAAAACTATTCTCGCTCATAAAGACCACAACTGCAAAAAAAAACCTCTAAACGACAAAACTTGTTCCTGTATATAAGGACCACATCAACAAAAACACATCCATAAACCAAAAAACCTTAACCTTGGATAGAGAAATAAAACATACTAGTGTTTTACGATTGATGAACCCTTCACTCTCTCTATTTAGGTCAAGGGTTAAAGGGTTCGATACGAGGGTTTGATTTTGAGTTATTTTGTTGTAGGGTGAAGCTTCTAATCAGAGTAAAAGGCTAAAAAATCCCTTAATCAATTAGTGATTTAACGGTTAATAAGATAACCAAAAGGGAGAAAGGGAGTATAGTGATTAGCAAACATTAGCACATGATTAATATTTATTTACACATAGGTAAATTCAACATTTCACACTTCTTGTTATTGGCGTTTAGTCTTTTAGGACCAATTGTCCATTTCTAATACTAATAAACTCACATGGAATTATGTCTAAGAGCTAGGGGGTGGGAGTATTTTACCCTTTCTTCTTTTGTGGATTGCCAAAAATCAGCAAGAAATCTAGAGCATTTCAGTAAGAAATCTGGATTTTTAGCTTTTGGTTTGAGGGAGTTTTAGTCTCAACAAGAACACTAAAAGAAAGGCAAAATTATCCTAAAAATTAACAAAGAAACAAAGACTGATAGCAGGACTAATAGCAGGTTTTTTATGTCTAGCGAAATATATTCTTTTAAGACGAATTGTCTATTTCAAATATCAATAGACTCACGTGAAATTATAGGTAAAACTTAAGAGAGTGAGAGTATTTTACCTTTTTTTTATAATTTCATCAATTGAATTGATGTCACTTTCCTTGCAACACCAAAACCGAGACAAGAATTTTATTAATACTGTGCATACTTTTTGATCTCATATTTTATGTTCGTTTTTTATTTTGTAGGGATATTTTTAAAAAAGAAAACCCTTTAATGTAAGTGGTATTTATATTAAATTTTGAATTTTTGTATCGCATTGATGTTTTTGCTAATTTTTAATAAAAAAAATATTAAAAAAGGTTAAAACAAATGTGAAATATAGAAAGTAAAAGTTGTAAATGTATAAAAAGAAAGAGAGAAACTATGGTTTTGTGAGAGGGAAAGACTAATATAGATGATAAGAATGGATGCTTTAAGGCTGTAGTGACACAAATAGGAGAGAACTAATTTCCGTTTTACACCTAAGAATCATCCTTTATTCCACTGGTATGAAACCAAAACCAAAAAATTCTTTAATGCCACCGTGTAAAGACAGTTTTCAATCAAAGACAATAACAATATCTTCAGTTTTCTCAGGTGTACAATTTGATGAAGAATAATTAAAGTAAACAAAATATAATACCAAACTTCTACTAATAAACAGAGCGGAAAGCTAGATATTACGGACAGAAAGAAATGAAAATACCAGAATAGTGTTTCCTTTGGTTCATGAATAACATATTTCAGTTTTTTAAACGTTGGCAGAAGCATGAATACCTAATTCTGGTAATTGACTTCGGAAGAGAAATTAGGTATAAATATCTCTTCTGCTTTTGTTCTCCTCAATTTCTCAAATAACTCTGAAATCTGAATTAAGCCACAACACTGACAAGGGGATTAATGGCTTCAGAAAAAATTATGGAGAAAGGGATCCGGCAAGATTCTTCTAAAAGGCGAAAAGGCGGCTTCATTACCTTGCCATTCATCATAGGTAAATGCAGCAAATGCATATACATATTCTTGAATGCTTTTTGCATTATGATTTTGGATACTTTTACATGCTCCAGCCTAATATTAATGGTCTTTTATGTTTATAATTGTTTTGAACGCTGAATTTGATTGTTTCACTACAGCAAATGAGGCGCTTGAGAAGGTGCCAAGCTACGCGCTGTTGCCAAGCATGACGTTGTACTTGAAGAGTAACTATCACTTGACCATCGCCGCAGTGCACAATCTTATCAACTATTGGCAAGCTTTTAGCAATTTCGCACCTATTTTGGGTGCTTTCTTCGCTGATTCGTTTATGGGCCGATTCGTTACCATCGGCTTGGGCTCAATTTCCAGTTTCCTGGTAAGCTCTTCTTCTTCTGTAGCAGCATTTCTAGTTTTGATTCTTAATGGTAATAGGTATAGATGTGATCATGTTATGATTATTTTGTCTTGTTAATAGAATCTTTAATTCGGATTTTTACACCTAACTTTCAATGTTACAGGGTGTGGCAATTCTATGGGTAACAACTGTTATACCACAGGCAACGCCTCCTCCTTGTGACCACTTAGCTCAAAGCTGCAAATCTGCAACAGCAGGCCAGGTGGCTATCCTGGTTGCTGCCTTGTTTTTCAAATCAATTGGAGCTGGCGGTATTAGGCCATGTTCCATGCCTTTTGGTGCGGATCAGTTGAGCAACAAAAATGAAAAGATCCTGGAGAGCTACTTCGGCTGGTATTATGCTGCAGCATCCCTCGGTGGTTCCCTTGGCTTGACGAGTGTCATATACGTTCTACAAATGTATGGGTGGAAGGTGGGATATGGACTTTGCGCAATTCTAATGTTCCTGGCGACTGTGGCGTTTTACATTGCTTCTCCGCTCTATGTTAAGCGCAAAGCAAGCACAAGCCTATTCACGGGTTTTGCACAGGTTCTTGTGGTTGCTTATAAGAATAGAAACCTCCCATTCCCATCTAAAGAATCAGGTTACCATCACGGAAAGGATTCAGAGATTACCGTGCCAAGTGAGAAATTGAAGTTTTTGAACAAAGCGTGCATAATTAGAAATGCTGAACAGGAGATAGGCTCTGATGGATTGGCCTTGGACCCCTGGAGAGTCTGCACTGTTTGGAAAGTCGAAGAACTTAAGGCACTTTTGAAGGTAATACCAATATGGTCTACGGGGATCGTAATGGCAATTGCTGGAAGCCAACACTCTTTTCCGGTACTCCAAGCTAGCTCCGTAAACAGACACGTTTTGGGAGGCTTCGAAATACCGGCAGCCTCTGTAACCGTTTTTGTTTATTGCACTGTAGTGGTTTGGGTTGTTCTATATGAGCGTGTCATAATTCCACTGGCGTCAAAGATCAAGGGAAAACAAGTATACATCAGTGTTCAATTGAGGATGGGAATTGGGTTGTTCCTGTCTGTCGTAGCCTTGGGACTTACAGCAATTGTTGAGAGTGCGAGACGAAGAAAAGCAATCCAGGAGGGGCTCTTGAAAAATCCTATTGCAGTGGTAAATATGTCAGTAATATGGCTACTCCCACAGCATATCGTGATGGGAGTAGCTGAGTCTTTTAGTACACTTGGGTTTTTCGAGTTTTATCATCGCGAGTTCCCCAAGACCATGTCAAGTATTGGTAATTCCCTGTTCTTTCTGTCACTGGCATTTGCACACATACTGAGTGGTGTTCTGTTTAACATTGTCAACAAGACTACTTCAAGAGGTGGAAAACCGAGTTGGGTTGCAGACAATCTCAATGAGGCTCGCTTCGACAATTATTATTGGCTTCTTGCAGGGTTGAGTCTTGTCAATCTGTTGTATTACATTATCTGTAGCAGGTCTTATGGATCTACGGTGGAAGTTATTGATGACGGATATGAATCAGAGGAGGAGTAACAAACCAGAGAGATCTCAGATTTGACAGATGAAAGGAATTTAAAAGCTTGGAGGAGAGAAAGGACTTATCTCAATCTTGGATCGTGCCAGCCTGATTTATATATGTTTTGGCTGGCTATTAAACCGTGACTGTCAGATCGAATGCCCACCTCCACAACCGTTTATCTGATTGCATGAATTCTCCCCTTCAATGAATATATTCCATTCTTTCAATTTTTTTGTAGAGGAAAAAATTACTGGTTAAATCAGTGAATTCACACTTGTTCAAAAATACAGGTCGATTGATTAACAGTGTGGGATTTAATGCATGAACCCTTTCATCATTCTTCAATTTAACCAAATAAAAAACAAATTAACCAAACTCATTCAATCTCTTTAGCTGGGAAAAAGAAAATCAATACATCTTCGAATGTTAATTAGATGTTAAGAGATGACAAGTAAAAGCATCTTAATTAATCTTTAGTCCTCAAAGCTTACTCACTCGAGATACCGTGACGTTTTTCGAAGCCATCCACTGTTTTCCCACAGCAAGTAGCTCTCCATTTCCTTTCCTTCTAACCTCCACCATCACTTGTGTAAGCCGTCCCTTGTTTGCCATAACCTTGGCATCTACCTCCACTTGCTCCTACCGTCAAACCAATCAACAGCTTCAATTGATAAAAGTAGAAAAGAACTTACGGTAACAAGATTTAAACAAGAAAACACTGACATGAATCTTAGCTGTTGAATAATATGAAATGCTGAAATCAACGGAGGCTATGATACAATGGGCAACAGAGTATACAGCAACAGCTCCGACCACATCCATCAACGTTGCTATAGCTCCAACATGCCAATTCCCATCAACACCCTATGGATAGATAAAAGAGTAAACATTAAAGAAAAAAAGTTACAGTCTCATAATTTAATAAACAAAGAAAAAGGCAAATAGTTGATCCAGATTTTTATACTGATGCATGATTTGATACGACGAAACTACATCGTATAGATCCCTTCTGAGCATGGGTGATGCGTAGTCCGTCAAGGGCTCGGGTCTCCAACTCCTGACCTATGGCCCCTTGGACAAGATCTTGTAGCCATGCCAGGGATTTCTCCAGGCTGTTATCTTCTTCCATATCTTCCGACCTCTGTCAGTTTCTTGCTCCGTTTCTCTTTGGCCCTTTTGCAACCGGGCGACTTTATTTTTGCTTTTGTCGTATTGGTAGCGGCATGGTCTCATAGAGTTTTTGTTTTTAAGTCATTTAATTTTAAATAATTATATTTTAACCACCAAAATTTATTAAAAAGATATTATTTTAGTCCCTTAATAATTAAAAATTATTTAACTTGATTTTTTCACTACGTTAATTGCACGACATGGTATGTTCATATTAGTTCATTTATCACGCATTATCCACTTAATCAAAATATAATTTATTTAAAAAGAAATTAAACGATCAAATTAAAATTTTTTTAAAAATTAAGTGATTAAATAATTTATTAACTCTTATAATTTGGAAATTGAGGTGTCCCTATATATACAAACAAATTCCAATGGCATTTTATCTTGAGACATTAGTCGACATGAGGTCATTGGTCATTGGAGGAAAGTTCAGATTTTTGGGATCATATTCAATCAAATCATTTTCCTTGTCGTCTCAACCTTCTTTTTCCTATTTTGTTGTAATTGGCTGGAGAGAAAATAACAATTCAATTGCAACTGACGGTTTTCATTTAGCAAAAAAAGTTTAAACCAACGGGAAAATATTATTACCACAGATTCAAACCCATTTGTGAAAATCCTATATATTAAATGTTATTAAGCTTAGGTGACTCATAGGCAAAAATATAAGTAAATTGGAAAAAAAATTTCTTGAACATTTTGAAATTGAACTATCATTACAAAAACAAGAAAAAAAAATATGATTAAAAGTTAAAAAATGAATAATGTGTTGTTGGTCCAGAGATGAGGAAGAAATTTGTGACCATATCTTTATATCTTGTCCACACAGCTGTGCTGCTCTATCGTTAGCTGGTGGAATGTTGTATGAGTTGAATTCCACCTTCGGTTGAAGCCTTTATTCATCTGTGGGTGGATAGTGGGTGTAGGGGTGGTTCATCATCGAGGTAGCTGGTTATTTGTGAAGCAACTTTTTGGTCTCTGTAGCTAACGAATGATTCCTTTTTGAATGAGGAAAACCAGGACGGAGTGTGGTGATTGCCTTAAGGAAAATGGTAGGTAGGCAAAATCTGGAAGATTAAGTACTTCTTTAGTTTGGTTTTTTTATCTATCTCTTAAAATAAAATTCAAACAAAAAAATTTTTGAAAAAACTTTTTTAAAGAAATATTTTTTAAAAAACAAAATTAAAAAAAAACTTAAAAAAAAACTCTAGAGAAGAGCTTTTTCTTTTTAAAAAAAAATATATTAATTTTTCAAAAAATATCCTTCTCTCAATCAATCTTCTTTTCCTCTCCCTCTCTTTGCAAGTTACATTTCTCCAACGCAACATTACAATGTCCCTTTCCTTTATCTCTCTTTACAAAAACTATTAAAAAAAATTAAAAAACTCAAAAACTGAATAGCAAAATCTAAGCTTTTTTGTTCTTACAAATATTAAAAAAAAAACTCAAAATTTAAATCTTCATTCAAGTACTATTTAAAAGTTTTCTCTCTTCTTCACCAAAAATCGAATATTATTATTACTATACAAGTTCAAAAATTATTCCATTTCTTTATGGATTTCTTTAACTTTTAATATCTGAAAGCGTATATAAACTTGAAGCAGACTCATTCCGGTTTGGTTTATTAGATAATTGAAGATAACATGAATATTCGTTATGATAATTTTAACTAAAATTAAAACTTATATAATTTATTTTGCCAAACAGCTTATCAAATAGTTTTAGCTTAATTTTAAAAGGTATTATTTTTTATAAAAGCTTTTTAATAGTTTTTAAGCTAAAAAAAATGCTAGGTCAAACAGGCTCTAAGTCTCCTATCTCGTGTGCTCAACCTTGTGCTAGTGTGTTGTTGTCCCATCGAGAAGCAGAGCTACTCATGGTAAACCTTTAATTACGTTGGGGGATTGCATGCACAAACGTGGGAATTAATGGAGCTGCAGAAGTTTAGACAGACTTGAACTCTATCTAATTCAAATAGTGCATCGGGAGTTTGGGCAATTGTGAACTCAATGTAATTCAAATTAGATATGGGATAGGAAAAAGATATTAGACTCGAATTAGGACTCTATTCCTGAAAACCTTTAACTACTTGGAATCTAATAGCTAGATTCAGACATCATAAGGTGTATTAAAAAGTGTCGATTGGATAACAAGATCAATATCCTAACAGCATTATTTGACTTTTGACAAATAACCTATGCACGACATGGACAGTGAAATGTGCTAAGAGAAAAGATAGTTTTTGGATAAGTGTTCTTGGTGAGAAAATGTTTCGAACAAGGGATGGATACAAGATAGTTATGTGTACCCGGATATCCTCAAATCTAGGTTAACTTTACCAAGGTTTTAAATTTTCTATTATAATCATAAAATCTAAAATGTAATTTGACTTTAATGTCACAGGTTCATGTTTCCAACGTAAAAAACATGTCTAGTGGAAGGCTCATATTTATATTCTCAAGATCTACCTCGTATCTTATTCGTGACATTCTACCTCACTCAGTTGTACAACGCCCTTATTCAACCGACTCTTTACTCATAGAGGAAAGGGACTCTTACATTAGTTCAGGTCTACCTCGACCCTTATATCTCTCATGAGAGCCCACATCAGTTAAGATCCAAGTCTACTTTGATACCAACTATTACCTGTTGGAATTTAAGCACAACCTCGTGTGACCTTAAACTTTGAAAATAAAGTTTAAATAAGCCTTAAAACTAACAGAAACAAAAGCTAAAGAAAGGAATAATAGAGAAAACTATTTTGAGAAATGGAATGCTTTGTTATTTCTTTGATCTGTGTTAGAACAAACTGATGGCCTGTTTTGTTAGATGAGATTAGATTACAAGATAAGGATAAAATAAGATAAGATAAAGAGATAATAATAAAGGATTTAATAGGGTGCTTTTTTAAGTTGGAAGCAAACAAGGATGTTGTGATGTGACGGAGTTTGTGTTAATGGAGAAGTCAAACTACAGCAAAGAGCATATGCTGAAGAAGGTCATGGCTTCAACAATTGATGTTAGGCTATTTTTGGATAGGCTTCAACAATTGATCTTTGTTGGTTAAGGCTTGTGAGGTAGTTCACTTTTCTAGTGATCATTGTGGGCTATGTATGTGGGCTACACAGTCATGATTGGGTGAAGCCAGTATGACCTGCCCAAGTATTTTGTTAATGGGTTTTGTGCTGTTTTTGTGTGCAAGTTGTTAAACGGTTAAGATACTAGGAAAGTATGTGTAATTTTTGTCAATGTGTGGTGCAAAGTGTTATGATCTTAGGTAATCTACCCATGTCTTCTAATCATTGTACTACTTTTTTATGCTTTAACTATTTTCATTAATGTCACAAGAAGTCTCTTACCAGGATGTTTGAGACTTGCAATGGCATATCGATTATGAGGGAAATAAATTCACTTTTTTAAAAAAAAATTTTAATTTGAAGAGATAATATTAAAATTATATCTAAATCCTAATTTAATCTAGTAAATTGACACTTAAATTTAGATATATATTAGCAAATCTAAGAATTCAAGTCAAATTAGACACTCTTAGGGGTGTGTGGGCATTTCCACCCTTATGACGTGAGCTGGGCCTTCTGATTGATTTGTTGGCTTGTTTGGCTTGCTGATTTGTTTGGATTATTTGGCCTACTTGTTGGGCCTAGGCTAGCTTGAACTCTTGAGCTTCAACATTCTCTCCCACTTAATTCAACAACGTCCTCGTTGCCTCGTGAAAAAGCTCCACCAAGATACATCTAGTTTTCCACGTCAAATTGTTGAAGCCCTGCCATGCATATGAACACGATCCTAGTAGAAGTGGGAGCAAGTGTTGGCCCATAAAGTGCTAAGGCAAAAGAATTATAGACTGAGGCACCAATATTTAGTGAAATGGAAAGGACTGCTAGAGAATGAGACACGTTGGGAGTTAGCGAAGGACTTATAACAGTTCCAAGATAAGGTGGAGCTTTTTCACAAAGCCATGAGATAATGAAGACGTTGTCAAATTGAGTGAAGGAGAATGTCACAACCCAAGAATTCATACCAGCTTAGGCTCAACAAGTAGGCCAGATGACTCAAACAAACCAACAAGCTAGACAAGCCAACAAATCAATCAAAAGGCACAGCCTGTGTCATAAGAGTAGAATGTCCACACACCCCTAAGAGTATCTAATTTGACTTGAACTCTTGGATTTGCTAACATATATATGAGTTTAGATGTAAATTTACTATGTCAGATTAAGATTTGGATTTAATTTGAATATCATCTTTTCAAATTAAATCTCTTATTGTTATCTTTTTATCTTATCCTATCTTACCCTTATCTTATAACCTACTTTTATCTAACAGGAGCTATTAATCTATAAATAGACCTCTTCTCCTCATTTTTAACACACATCATAAAAATAACAAAGTATTCCATTTCTCTAAGTAACTTTATATTTTTTTAACTTTTGCTTTTATTAATATTAATTAAGATTTGTTTAAGTTTTATTTTCAAAATTTAAAACCACATGAGATTGGATTTAAATTTCACGTGATTGCACAAGATTAGACTTAAATTTCAATACGTGACACATTAGTACTAAATAATAAAATACTTAAAAAAACATGATCCTAGACGTCGAGTAATATGAAATGTTAAAATCAAAACTGACTTTTAAACGGTCAATAGTGGAGTACATGGTGGCACCTCCAACGTTGTCAATTAAAGTTGCTATGGCTCCAACTTGCCAATTCCCAATATCACATCCTATAATAGCAAATCAAAGACAAAAAATTAACAAAATACTATTCATTCATGTAATCCAAAATAGAACAAGGGTTTTATTTTTTATCACATGTCCAATGATAAAATTTATATAGTTTACATTTACGTTCTGGTCAACATAAATTCAAATTCCTGTCTAATCTAAGGATGGCAATGAAAATAAAAATCAAATGAGGTTAACATTAAGAAGGTAAATAATTACAAGTATTTGAGGCTTAAAAGTTGAAACAAAATTAAATTTAAATTTTAAAAAACAATAAGAGAGTAAACAAGATTTTATGAATGCATGATTGGGGATGGTAAAACTACAATGTATGAACCCCCTCCTTGCTCAGATTACCCGAAGGCCTTGAAGGGTTCAAGACTCCAACTCGTAACCTTGGCTCCTGTTGTTACATCTTCCAACCTTTGTAGAGATCTTTGTATCTACACAAAGCTCTCATCCACTATTCTCTGCCGAGATCTTCTCTAATCTCTCTTTTTTTCAGAACTTAGCCTCTCTTGTTATGTTATATATATAGATAAGGGGGGCTAAACAAAAAATCGTCAATGACAAAAAAGATTCATTTATCGACAATTATTTAGTATAATATAATTTAAGAAAATTATGAGAGATAACCCTTTTTATAAACTCAATTCAAAAATAGCTTTCATTATAATTTTAACTATTTTTAGAAAATTTTTTACATGACTTGACAACAATGCCCTTTAAACAATTTCAAACAACTTAAAATGGTTTCGATTTTCTCTATCCCACTATCTAAACAAAAATTTTAAAATTAAATCATGATTTTTCTCTTACCAAATACTGTCTATCTTGCCATCTAACTCTTTCTCATCATCCCAAAAAGCAAAGATGGCATCTAGCTCCTTTTTTTTTCATTTTATTTTTTTGGATGGTGGATATTGGGGTTCTCAATGGTGATTAACAGCGATTTTGTTCTTTTATGGTAATTATAGTCAATATGATGAATGTGATAGCTGGATGTTTTTCTTGTGATGACTTGCTTCGAAATGTGTGTTGCGATGAAGATGCTTGTGTTGATGAGTTTGATCAGATTGGTTAAGATGATGGGCTCAAGGAGAAAGAATAGTTAAAGAATGTTTGATGGGTTTTATGGTGATTCATGATTTTATTGTGTCTAGGATTAGGATGATTGTTAAGCATGTTTGCTGAGGATTTTGTTTCTTTTTATGGGATTTTGAGTTTGAATTGTTCAGTAAATATTTTGTAAAAAAAGTATATTTTTTTTTTCACAAGGAGAGTGAACAAGGCCTTCCCGATAAGGATATATTTTGTCTTGCTTTAGAGGGTTATAGAATTTTGTAAATTCTCTTTTATGAAATGTACAATTTCATGGCTCACAAAAAAAAGAATATGTGTTTTAGGTTCTTGGGTTTATTGATTTATTCATAAAACATTAAAGTTGAGGGATTGAAACTGATTAGATATATCTGTAAATTAGAACACTGTATGACTTTGGCAACTTAAATCTAATTGCGAGCATGTAAATCAATTAGTTATTAGGCATTGCATTACTAGTTTTTAGGCATTGTGTCACTAGTTTTTAACTATTACGGCATTGGTTTTTAGGTATTGCGAGATCGGTTTTTAGGAATTACATGACTTCATCATTACGTCTCTGGTTTTTAGACATTTCGTGACTGATTTTTAGACAATGCCTAAGTCACACAATGCCTTACTAACTAGTCACATAATGCCTTGTTAACTAGTCACGTAATGCCTTACTAACCAGTCACGTAATGCTTATCAACTAGTCATGTAATGTCATATCAAACAGTTACGCAATACTTAAAAATCAATCACGTAATGCCTAAAAGTTAGTCACACAATGTCTAAAAATCACTAAAACTACTGAATTCTATTAACAAAATCAATAACTTCAAACAATACACCATATTCCATTTAACAATATAATTAATAAATATGCCTACTTAACCAATAATGCTCAAAATGCTCAAAGGTTTTTCTTTATTTATCAAAAACTACTCCCAAATGCTTAAAAATGCTCAAAATGCTCAAAAGTTTTTCTTCATGTATCAAAAACCATTCCAAAATGTTCAAAATACTTAAAGGTTTTTCTTTCTAGTAAGGAATACTCCAAAGATGAATGGTTTGGCGAGAAAAACTCAAAAGATATAAGTCAGTTTGAAGCGCGGACCTAAACATATAGATCGATTTCATTAAGGGTAATTTTATCTAAAATCAATTTTTCTTGAAAGCTATTCTTAAAAGCACCTTATGTATGACAAGTATTTTGAAAAAGAACCCATATAATTTTGAGCAATGAGACCGTCACATGTTTGTGCGGCAAATTCTATTGTAAGGTCATCATTTTTGA
>NW_018397275.1:115972-135541 GCF_002168275.2 Theobroma umbraticum
ATATATATATATATATATATATATATAGATATAGGGGTCTAAACAAAAAATCGTCTATGACAGCTAAGTTTCATTTGTGGGCAATTATTAAGTATATATAATTGCTCGCACGCTTGTGCACACCATGCAGCACAACTAATCAAATAAAGTATAATGTCCAAATAAATTATTAAATTATAAATAAATTTTTATTTTTATTATAGTTAATGAAATTTTTATATTTTTATTTTTATTAAATAAATTATTATAATTAATTATTATTAATCAAAATATCACATAATATCTTATATTCATATAATAATAATATGACGATTATATGAAGAGTGAGAAAGAGAGAATAAAAAATATTACATGTTCATATTATCATCGATTACGATATATTAACGTATGATATTTATATTATATGATATAAAATGATAAAAAATATTTTTATTAAGTTAATTATTAAATAAAATTTTATTTAATTTAAAATAAAAAATATAAAAATTTATTTAAATATAATAAAAATATAAAGATTTATTTAATTTTTAAAATAATTTTTAAAATTTTTTTAAATATTATGATGATAAAAAAATTAAAAAGTAAAGTCAACGTAATAAAGTATAGTAACCTGTTACTAAATTGTTTAAACTTGAAAGTCAGAAGTTTGAACTACAAAGGCAGAGAGGGAAAAAGGAAACGTAAAAGACAATAAATCTGTATTTGACGTGTTTGAATGTAAGACGACGAGAACGCGTTGCAGCCTTTTGAAGATTTGAAGATTCTTCTAATACAAAATTTTATTTCAAACACTTGAAGCCGTGTGCAATAAGTGCGTGCCCAACCTTTAAATTATTTTTTTTATTTTTTTTTAACCTTTAAACTATTTTGATTGTTATCACAAACTACAAAAAATAATTTATTGACATAAAATGTTTTTGTGCAAAAAGTCTTATTAAAAAATTTAATATTTTTATATTATTTAGGTAAACTATAAAAAAATATCATTTATTATTTAATTATATCATTTTATAAAAAAATATTTTTCATCGTTTTTACAGTAGAATGTTTAGATTCTAAGTAAACATATATATTTTGATTGTTATCACAAATTACAAAGAAAAATGATGAAAAAGTTTTCTTTTTTACCCAAAGGAACCTATATATATATATATATATATATATTTCTTTATATAAAAATGTCTAATTTTAAAAGTGCTAAAAGTTATTAACTTAAATATTCCTAAAAATTTATAATATTTAACAATCTGCTCTTATATTATCTTTGAAAAAATTTAATCGTTGATTTTCTCAATTTTTTGTATTGAAATATTACAAATTATTATGGCAATTGGAAAAAGAAATATTGTACGGCTTCAAATTAGAATGAATATGTTCTTTAGATAATACATATAAAACAACTTCAACTTTATTCGTTTTCACATATTCATCCATATAATAGCTTTAAAAAAATTCAAAATAGGAAAATTTATTTTAATTAGGTAGATCCTTGACCTTAATTAAAATTTAATGCTAATCTAAGTCAACTTACTATGCTATTTAAATCTTTCAGTACTTTTAAGCCCCTTTTAATGTACCAGTTAAATTCCCTTTACTTGCAATTACTTTTTCCTGCTTATGGTTTGGTAAATTGCTTTCTTCCACACAATTTACGATTGAGATTGTTTCCATGATAAGTACAAAGCGAGTCTTTGTTATGGAAAAACAATACAAACTTAATTTATGTAAATGAACAACAAATTTTTTTTTTTTAAAAAAAAGAAAACCTGATTTATTGCTACTCTCGAAACTACATTTTAGTTTAAATGGTATTCCATTTGCCACTTAATATTCTCACTTCTTCTACATTTTAAAAGCACTTCCAGATGTCAGTTAATCAAATCTGATACGAATCCAAGCATTAGAAAACAAAAAAAAATTTACCCTTCAAAGACAATTTCTTCATTCAGAAATATGTGGGAAGGCCACATAAAATAGTTAAAATTAAGTAAATCTGTAAAAAAATTATGTCTTATTTGTCATTTCAGAGCTTGGCACAAGGGAACCATTATAAGCTTCTCACTTTACAATAAGGTCAGCTTACTTTTCACCACCCAACTGTCTCTTCAGCTCTTTCTTGTTAACCTGGAATTTAACATCTCAATTAAAAAACCTTGGAAATCTTTACCTAGCAAGTTGACTGTCAGACAACAAAAGAAATAGTTTCTAGCAAACAAAAAGTCAAAAAGAAATTCACCTTTCCCATAGCATTACGAGGAAGAGAATCCCACAACATTAATCTTGTTGGTAGCTGGAAACCAGACACATGATAATTATTAATATAGAATAGATAAAAAATGTGTTTGGAACCAGAACTTCAGGTTCATGAGAGAGTGCAAAATGAGAGGAATACTGTCCTGCTAACTTCATAAAATCTAAGTCTGGTGGTATGTAAAAGCTTTCACTTCAGCTAATAATTTTGGTATATATAGCCTTATTGGTTGAAACCTGAAACATGCCTGATTAGTGATTCAAAACTTCACTAAGCCATTTCTAAAGGTCAAACTACATGCCTGAATAGAGCCTCACAGTTTAGTAGATGGTATTTACAAGGCTTCCGGTTAATAATGACATCAATAGAAATTAAGATGACAGTGGACTCAAAGGTCCAGAGATCATGATTCAGTATAAAATGAGACAGAAATTTACAAAAGATAGTGACGCTGCAATACCTTGTATGGAGCAAGTTTGTCTTTAGCCCAGCTGCAAAGCTCTTCCAAACTCAAAGCAGAATTTGAATCTTCTTGTTTCCCTTTTGTTTCAGACTCCAGCACCACTATTGCAGATACAGCTTCTCCATAATCCTTGTCTGGTAAGCCCAACACACAACACTCTGCTATATCAGGGTGCTGCACAAAAAAGTCACTTTTGGTTTATTGATAATTGTCTAAGCAACCCACCCCAACCCTGATGGGGGCCTATTTTTTGTTTTCAGAGAGAGAGAGAACAAGTATTGAGGACAGCAAAGAAAGAGGTTTTATGACCCACAGACTTGGAATACAAGAGGGCAAGTAGTTACCTCTAAAAGAACTGATTCAATTTCCAAGGCAGACAATTTGTATCCACCAACCTTCATAATATCAGCACTTGTACCTGACAAATTATACATAAAATAATAAAAGGCATGAACAAGAATAAGTAGCAATACAGATGATTACACGCTTTTTGGGTCATGCATGAAATAATGGGACAAACTCACATCCGTACAATTACTATAAGAAAATGAAATTGCAGAGAGTGGATTCAGAGTATATAAGGAATAGGAGAACCAAAGGTCAAATCAAGGAGTATATAACAAGATATCAACAAACCATAGCATACATTTGTCCCTTTGTCATAGTTTGAGCCATTATAGTTCACCAAAGACAGGAGGAAACAGAACACCCAAGAGTTGTAATCTCCTGCCCAACTTCTCTTCTTCGGAACACATAGGATAGACATGTTACACATATCAAATTAAATATGAACATCCTTGATGAAGTATGAAATTAGTCTGTTCTGGTAGACCAGGACTCGAAGCATTTGTTGGAAAGAAAATGGCCAGCAAAACAGGGGAACAGGGCCCATACAAGGAAGAGGAGGTTTTAAAATTTTGAAATAATTATATCCATGAAACAATAGAATTAAAGGGTGTAGGTAAAGCCAGCACTGATACTACAGAAAAATGTTACTAAAAGTCACTAGAAAATTCATAAAATGATTGGTCAAAATGGACTGATGACATACAAGTTAGCCAGGTAGATAAATGTGAATTCTGGGCTCAGATTTTAGCAATCCAAAACGCAATCAAGAAAGATGGCTATTTAGCTGAAGCCCATAAGAGATGATATTTTCTAGGTTCCTACGGCTAAAATTTACTTTAGACTCAACACAGTCCATCATACTATCATCATCCTAACATCTTTTGGAGATCATTTGACCGAAAACTTGTAGCTAAACTGTTGGAGTTCAACCAAACAACAGAGGAAACATATGGACATATTCCACATCCCACAGCAGGGAAGGCAGAATGTATTGACAGTAACAACCAGCAGAATCAGTTGATGAGCATGTTAAACATTGTGTAGTATGGAAGTGCTAAAATGCATGTCATTCATTATCAATTCTTTACTAGGAAGGAAAAAGATGAAGATTATTACGCAATAGTGCATAATTTATTAACAAACATATGAAAATTCAACAATATGAAACTAGATCTCCTTACGTCCCAAAATGATATAGTATCCATCTTCATCCACTCTACCAGCATCCCCAGTCTTGAAGAACCCATCATCAGAAAATGATTCCTTAGTTACCTACATTCAAGAAGAAAAGGAAATTGAATGAAATTACCATCCTTGTAGTTAAAGCATTTTATAATCGCAAAATGCATCTCATAGATATGTCTGCCTAGCTGAAATCTCACACATTTCTTAGTTGTTGACTTAGGGGGGTGGGGGCATATCCGTAAATTCAAAAACAGAAAAGCAGCAACAATACTAGGCAGCTACAACTTCTATTCCTCAACTAGAGTTGTAAGAAAAAAAAATTGGAGAACCAAATTCCAGCTCAATTCGGAAATCCAGAAAAGACTTTTGTATCTGAATTTGGAGCAATTCTGTAAATTCTAAAGCAATGACTATATTTGATAAAGGAGAAGTGAAAAACTGGAGCACGAGAAATTATTCCATTAGATTACAAGAAATACCTGAGGAAGTTTCCAGTATTCCTTAAACAATGAAGGACTTTTAACACAAAGCTCGCCCACACCCATCATATCACCCCCGCTTTTATCTTCGGCAATCCTGACCTGATAGAGATAATTAAATTGAAAACAATTATCTAAAAAATCCATGGAAGGAAAGTTATTGATAGTAACCTTTCTGGAGAAAAAAAGGTTTCACTAGAATGTTTCTTCTGTGCTCAGAAGTGGAAAATGACATGTTTTCTAACCTTTATCTTTGTTTCTGCCTCCAATTTCTATTTTATTTTCCATACAAGAAACCATGTTTTCTCAAGTAATATAGAAAAGTAAGGATAAAATTTAACAACAAAAAGTGAAAAAAAAAAAACAAAGATTATCCCTGGCACACATTGTAAAACAGGGTTTTCTAGGAGGTGCAAAGTTGTACTTCAAACAAATTTTCTCCTCAATGTCCAACTTCTGAAAGCATCTTTGGAGAAAACCAATT
Organism: Theobroma umbraticum; assembly: GCF_002168275.2. Lineage (NCBI taxonomy): Eukaryota > Viridiplantae > Streptophyta > Magnoliopsida > Malvales > Malvaceae > Theobroma > Theobroma umbraticum. The sequence continues at coordinate 121,183 of NW_018397275.1, forward strand.
TTCCACAGTCAAAGAGACACTTATATTCTCATTCTGCACGAAGGAAGCAAAATGATTTTGCCCAAAATTTCCCTTATTTATTAATAATTTATTATGAATGCTTCACTTTGCCCGCTGTTTATTTATTATGAAGTTGCAATTTATTTTTCACTTTTTTCTACATCCAAGAGTTCAACAGTAAGAAGCAACTATGCCCAAATGACCTTTTAAAGCCCTTGTATATCCACTTTGCAAACTACAATGACTATGAAATCGGATACCATAACCAATAAATCCTCCTAACCTGAACTCCAGGAAATGGTTTGCCAACTGTTCCCGCCTTCCGTGAACCCCTTAAGGGATTTGATATTGCCATGACAAACTGAACACATCCAGTCCAGCCAAACAGTATAACCATAAGAATATTTCTGACAGACCACATCAATGAATTGCTGAATGAAGCAAACAAATAACATGAAAAAGCTCTTAAATTTGAGATCACTTACCTCAGTCATCCCATACCGTTCCAAAAGACGGTGTCCTGTAATGGTCTCCCATTCTTGCATGACAGGTTGAGGAAGTGCAGAGGAGCCACACATCTGAAGAAAAAAAAAAACACGTTTTACCTTCTTTAGAACTCAAGTCAATTTATCACAAGGTTTTGACATATACTGTGGCAATAAAGAGATTGTAAAGGATTAATTAGACTGCAAATGGTAAGAAAGAAACCTTGTACTTCTACCCAAATTTTTAGCAAACATGTTATGGGAAGAGCTTTCCAGGCAACTAACCATAAGACGCAACTGTCTTGCTGCAGAGGCAGATACAGCTCGTTGCTCTGGATCCATTGCTTGATAACCTTGTATCAATCTAGTATACATTGTTGGAACCTATGTATCATAAAAGACAACATAAATTATCATCTACAGACTATTTTCCTGAAAAGCATGATATCGTAGAATGCTGGATGACAGACACAGGATTATGCAAGGAAAAACAAACTGCTATTGTCCCTATAATCTGCATGCTACAATATAATTTTGTGGAAGAAAGTTTATGAATTAAGAAACTGAATAACTTTAAAAAGGAGCAGCATCTTCAAGCTCGGACTTGGGTATGGATGTTAAGGACATGGGCACATTCAGCAAAGGTCTGTTCAATTTTTCACAAGATTTTTCACATGATATTGGGAGAATCATAACCAAATACCAATGTCTATTTGAGCTGTTTTATATATTTCTGATTTATGTATTCTAAAATAAACTGACAAGTCAGCACCATGATTCTCTATGATTCTACAAAGACAAGACTAAACCGTACTAGAACAATTTACCCTGTTAAAATACTGAAATGATTAAGATGCAAACCACACTTACTCCTGTAAAAACAGTAATGGCATCATCAGCCTTAATCCCATTTATTGTGTATGATTCACGCCATCTTTGCCAAATTCCCCTCACACTAAACTTTGGCATAAATTCAACCTTAAACAAGAAGAGCAAATATATTACAACAATAATAATAGTTTGATAACCTGTCCAGAAATAATATGATAATAACTACTATAACCCAACTGAATAACAACTGTCATATAGCACTTTTGTTGCATCAATAAGTGGTTGGATGAGAAACTTATAACTTAAGGAAGAAGAATAGTAAAAAGAAAAATCCAAAAATCAGAAACTGAGACATAAACTAGTATTGCTTACCGTTGAGCCTGCATATAGAGGGGCGAGTAAAGCATTGAAAAGCCCATGAACATGTATAGTGCGAGTTAAGAATCAATATGAGGCAATCTTCTCAAATCAGGAATTTAACATCGGCACCAAGAAGTTAACAACAGTATCATCAAGAAGCATGCTTGATCAATAATGTGAAGAATTCAGGCTATTTCAATTATATAAATGTTTGTTGATGGATATGATGTAGTGGTAGACAATGCAGAAACTGATCAGTAGATGTATACTCCCAAGCTTCGGTCAGCATTTGCACCTGAAATCAAGAAAAGGCTGTCAAAAGGTTAAAGTCAAATTCAGCAATAAAAAGAAAAGAAAAATGAAGAAAATGCAGAAAGTCAAGAAGTTCACAGTCGCATTATGGTATCAGTTTCAAAATGCTTTACTATTTCCAGGCATATATCATAATACCACTTCCACACAAGATAGTAAGGAATCTATGTTCCAATAAGTGACTTGGAAAGCAGTTAGCCCAAAAAAAAACATTTCTATTTTGTTTTAATTACATCCAATGGATAAACATTGACATCATAAATATAGAGATTCTATAAACGTGCTTGTATATGTATGGCATATTACAATTGAGGTCCTAAACACAGAAAAACTCTCTGGATTTTAAATCTAATTACAGCAGTGCTAATATCAAACAAATAAATTTGCGTGTTAATGTTAAAAATTATTAGCTACACAAAAACTTTTAGAAAATTACCTGAGCAGTGATGCTCTTGTGGGTATGAACTACTCCTTTAGGTTTACCAGTTGTACCACTAGTGTAGACAACCAATGCTGGATTTTCACCTACACCATTGAAAATGAAAAACCAGGAGTATGAGAGGAAAAGTTTGTCCAAACACTAAACAATATAATTTTATAAATTCTCAGAAAGGTAAACAATTACTCCTACCAAACTTCTAAATATTACCTATCAAACTTCCTTCTGCTTCTATCTCCCCAATTTGTATTTGATCAGTAACATTTGGGGATGAGGAAATATTGGGAACAGGAGGAATAAGAGAAAACTGTGCAGCACTTCTAGCAGCTACACTTTGCATAGTTTCACGATACTCTTCAGTACTCAATACAAAGGTTATATCCTAATGCAGTAACAAAAAAAAAAGAGTAAAAATTCACATTTAAAAATTTATAAAAAAAAAAAAACAATTCCAAATGAGGACTATGAAGGATGGCACAAAAGGGAACAACTCCAGGCATTCTTAGGGTATTTTACTCCTCACCATATGTTATTGAATTCATAGGATTGCTAATACTTCACATCTATTATTAGTCTGATTAGGTTGCCTACCAGCTAACACCAAATATCATTCAATTATATATTTTATCTTTATACAGATTATTCCGACATCAAGTTGCAGAATTCTCTTTGAAAAGCTTACAAAACCTTATTATGGTTAAAGATAAATGCAAATGTGAACATAAATAATACAGTGGTCGGGATTCATAGCTTATGGACAGTAAAATAGTTCCCTACTCCACAGCAATAGCTTATACACAAAATATTTAACTATATAGTGGCACATCTAATAACGAGGAAGTGGATTAGCAATTAACAAACATCATGCAATAAGCAACTTAACAAAATGGGAAAATAGAGGTAATTGCAGGTCATACTGAATCATTCATAACATGCAAGAGCTCAGCCTCAGGATAGCTGAGGGCTAGTGGAACAGCAACACCTCCACTAAACCAAGTGCCCAGCATTCCAGCTACAAACTCAGCAGAAGGTTTAGCTACAATACCAATTCGAGCTCCGCCAAGATTTCCATGCCCACTAATGACTCCATCATTCTGAAATCACCAAAAGAATAAGTTTTAATAAATTATCTAAAATTCAATATCCACGTTTGCTTATATTAACTGCACCTAAAGCATACAATTTTTACGTTGCTGCTGGATAACAGCCTAGATATATTGAACGCAGAGGCGACGAGTTGCCTGTAAGTGTAACTGTTTTGATCAGCTCGAATTGCTATACTGTCCGCAGCAGATGATCCTTGCCTACAAGCTGCTTTAACCACCTCCATGAATGAACCTGATTCCGATCCCGCTGACAAAAGATAAATTTAAACAGAACAATTTAAAGGGTATTTAGAAAGATATTTAGATAGGTCAAACAGCTCTTAAATCGCGTAAAATTCCGTTGAAAGTGAAGTTGAAGTAACGTTACGATATAAAAAAACCATAATCTTCAGAAAGATCAAGGCTGAGTCACCCATTTCCTCAAACACGAGACAGACACTCAACAGAAAAACCCCACCATGTTCCACCACTTTCTTTTAGATTTTCTCAGCAACCAAACAAAGGAGAGAGAAAGAGAGCTTACACCAGTGAGAGGAGGAAGAGAAGGAAGAGCTTCCGAAAGGAGGTCTGACGAAAGGATAAAGATAATAATAGTAATTGATGTTGTTAAAATGAAAGTGATGGCGCTTAAAAAGACAGGGCCGTGGCAGTAGAATTAGGGAGTTGTAGTTGAGAGCTTTAAATGAGGAGATGATGCTCCCCCTCATTTACTGACTATTTCTTCTTGTATTAAATTTGGCTGACAAATCTTGGTTTCTCTTCTTTCTTTCTTTGTGTTTTGGTTTTTCTTTATGAGCTGTTTATTCAGTTACAGTTTGAAATGTGGGTAAACAATAGTACTAAGAATTAAGATTAGTGCGGGAGATTTTTCTATGAGCTGTTTCGCACGGAGATTTGCGCGGCGATGGTCGGGTACTCATGAGCTGCCTGGGCGCCCAACTACCGCTCACAAATGTAGTTGCTATTGGCGGGGCTGGAATCGTCGGATTAAATTTCGCCACGTGGTTTTATTTTTTTTCTTTTTATTTTTATTTTATTTTGATATAATATTTTAAGAAATTTTTAAATTATTTAATAAAATTCAGACGCATTTCAATACTGAAAATAAAATTATTTTCAATCAAAATCTATTGTATTTTTATTTTATATCAAATAAATCCATAAACTAATAGTTGATTAAATACCATTTAATTAAAACGTCACTTAATATTTTTTACACACATGACATTGATGTGATATTAAGATAAAAAATAAAAATACTACATGATCATAATATCATGTCACATAACATATTAACATACCATATCAACATCACATGATATAAAATATATGAAATATTTTTACTAATAATAGCCAACCGTTAATTTTAAAAACCTATTTAGTCAAAATAAAAATACAAAAACTTAATTAACCCCAATAAAAAAATAAAAATTTATTTAAAGAATAGATTTGATTCAATATGATACAATAAATGTAATCAAATTAAATAAGTCCAATGTGTGAATGCACTTTAGTGTGTGTTCTTGAAACCAGAAATTATAAAAGCTGAATAATTTGCCCAATTTAAACCTTAATCCGGAATAGTTTAAGAATTAATAATTTAAAACTCATAAAGAAATTCTCTTCTATCCCAAACGCCGGCGCCGATCAGACACTCTCATCAACATGTGTATTCAAGCAAATATGAAACTGTCATCAACATGTATATTCAAGGTCCAGTGAAATGGAGATAGAAAATTGAAGAACATCATTGACCTCGCCACCTACTCCACAGGAAGGAAGGGGTGACTCCTCGTGGAGGAGGAGGTGTGAGCAGGTCTAGCATAGTTTCCTTCTCTTTTGGGGTCAATGGAACACCCCTAACAAGGTTCAAAGCCATGATGTGCACATTGGTGTTTTGCCTGTGCTTGTTGTAAGCCCATATCCCAGCAGCAGCACCAGCAACAAGAAGCTGTCCCCAAAACCTTTGATTTTAGTTTAATTTCGAAAGATGGAAAAGATTAACAATTACCATCAGACAATCCTTTTAGGATCTTAAACTGACCGGTGATAGCCACAAGGCTGCAGTCTGCAGATCAAATTTAGGGGCATAAAGTACTGTCTCCCCATAATCTTCTTCAAGCTTTTTATAAATCTCTTTGTCACTCTTCCCAGATTGAATCTCATCACGGATTAACTGCACTAGCGAAATACAGGTTGGAAGTTTCTCATTAGCAAGGTTGCAATAAGATAACCACAGGGGTACAGAAAAACAGAAATGATGCTCCAAGAGAACAAGGGCATACAGACAATAAGAAGTTAGAGAAACAGAACAAAGCTATCTTCTGAAGAGAAAGTCAGAAAAGGCTGATTTTGCTACCCGAATAACAGTTCATAATTTTAATTATTTAGTGCAAAGAACAGGTAGATGCAACACTAGAGTTTCAGGGAATGCTGAGAGTTAGAAGGTTTTAGGAATATTGGGACATGCACAAGTTCGTTATCACACACAATAAGAATTGGCCCAATGGGAGATCTATGGATTGGAGGTTAACAAATATCTGAAAAGAAAGCCATTGACAACACAAACTATTAGCTCAAGAAACAATTCCACAGTTATAAACAGTCCTCCTCTCCACCAGCCTTAGAAAATTCCAAGTGTATAATCCAAGTAATTCGAGGTTTGACAACTAATCAAGTGATAAGTTGTAACAAGAAACAAAGTATTCTTTTTATGAGAATATAACACAGAAAAATTGTTTACAAGCACTGAATTCATCTGATTGCCTACGCTGAGAGAAACATCTTGGCTTTCTACATTACCATTTAGAAGAGATAAAATATCATACCTTTCTAAGGAGAATTGCAATATCAGCTTGTGAATCTTCAATGGACTGACTCCCACACTCTGTACAACGCACATTGTGGCTGATATTTCTTGCCCTGGCTTCCACAACTTGTGCCTTCTTCACCTCATCATCTTTGTTTTCCATTGTAAATATATATCACCTCAACTGTCAAAAACACCTTGAAGATAAATACATTGGCAACATTAGAACTTGCTAGGCCTTTCTTTGTCATCATTGAAGCATTTTATCAAACACTTTGCTTAAGCAAAAAGGAAGAAGCAGAAAAGACATTATAAGCACACGATTTTTCTTAAGCCTCTTCTATAAATCGAATGATTTAGTTTAACACAAAGTCCAAAACCAAAAGGCAAAAAGATTTGAAATTTACTTCAAAAGGGTGGATTTAGTTTCAACTATCAAGTATACAGACCTCATTCAACTGAAGCTAATCCGTTGCTAAAAGTACATAAAAAAACTGGTATTTCATTGTCTTAGTTACAATCCAGCACTTGGGTTTCTTTGTGACTTATCTATCAACTCAAAATCCCAACTTCTTCAGTTTTCTTTTCCATTTTCTATATTTTCTGGGTTATCAAAAGAAATAAAATAAAAAAAAGCATAGACACAAACACAACAGAGAATACCTCAGTGAGTAATGATCAATTCAAGAGCTTGTAATATGAATAAAGGTTTACCTTATGAAAGTTTTGAGGAGGGCTCAATTTCAGCTCTGTTCCTCCTTGAAACTAGCTGATGCTGATGTCATTCACCGGAATAAATTATAAAGCCGCCACGTTTAGGAATTGCGGCGCTTTTGTTTCTGGTACGAGAAAACAAAATAACTATTACGTGGCTTCATGGAATGAAATGCACATTCCACGAAAATTGACATTCTCGTAATATTTTAATGTTTAGTTAAGAAGAATAGTTTTGAAATAATAAAAGGATAAGTTAAAATGACAAAAATTCTTTTTATTATAATTTAATAAAATTTTTAGAACTTATTATTTTTTAAAAATATGTTATTATTAAATTATAATTTAAAATATTAATAATTTATCATTTAAAATATTGAGATGATTTTTTTCTTAATTTCTTTTTATTCTTTCTTTATTTTTATATTCCTTTTTTTAATCTTTTAATTTTCATTTAAATTTTATTAAAAGATTAAGATATTAATAATTTATTATTAAAATAGGTCAAACTATCTAAAAAGTCTTTATATGATAGTATTTTTATCAATTTAATCTTTCTATTCAAAAACTAATCAATTTAATCTCTATATTTTGATATTTAGTACAATTGGATCATCAATTTTTTACTTTGTTGATATATTTATGCAAGTTAAGAAAAAGTATAATAAATTGGTATCATTGTTTTAACTTTTCATATGTACAAAAAAGTATACAAACCAATTACATCTTAATTACAAAAAATCAAATCTAGTTAAAAAGGAATAATACGACCATCAACAGTGGTCTAGTTACAAAAACAATTGTAAGACCCAAGTATGATAGCAATAAGACATAATGTAATTAATTTTCTTCTCAACAATAGCTAAATATGAATGAGATAAACTTGTAATTAGCAGTTGCAAGTGTGTGTTAAAGATGATAATAATATAGACTACCTTTTCTTCAAGTTTTCGAAAATCAAGTTTGTTTCACAGAATTCAGAGTCAATCTAAGCAATTCATTAACAACAAAAGCATAAAGAGTATGGAGACATCAAAAAAAAGAGGTTCTATCATTGATTAACTATATTGAAGCTGAACATATTATTCCGTGTGAAAACACGTTTGGATGTATATGCTACTTTAATTTCCAGCAGGAAATGTGCTCACCCAGTATTAAAAAGACCAAAAAAAAGAAAAAAAATGAAACGCTCTTAGAATATACATGGGCCTTGGAGAGTGAGCACTGAATGAATGTGTTCTTTCCAATTACTCCATCTGTGACATCATTTAGCAAAGTCTGTATCTTTGTATTTGTATCCAGGCAGAATTTGATACAAGAGACATGGGTGCATTGAACCACTTACTATTCAGCAGCTCCCTGCAAAATCAGACATTGGCGCACAAATTCACAAGGACAGACAGAATCAAGCTGTACGAACTCCCTCCCTCTAAACTATTAAATGTTTTAGAGTCTTTGCATTTCCAAGTTTCTTTCACAATCTTAAAGCAGGCAACTAGACAACCTGATTGACTGAAACTACAGGGGCTTTGAGTCCCACAACTATACTCACAAACTAATTTTGAACTAAAGATCGGTTAACCTAACTTTTGCCTTAATGTACTAAGTTCACACGGTTCAGATAATTAGATGAAACTGATATACCTCTATTCTGGTGGAAGAAATGCAATTTCAATCTCTTGAAGTGATTTTCCTTTAGTTTCCAACACGTTTTTCTTCACGAAAATTACTGCCACCAAACAAAAGGTGCCAAAAATTGTATTCAGGACTAATGGTCCAATCTGCTCCAGTAACCGCAAAAACAACAGGCCAACAAAGAAATTTATCACCTGTTACAAAGACCAAAGACAGTCACAGGAGGTAAGGAAAGGAGGAGAAACAACAGAGAGAGATTGCACAATGGTCAGGTGTCTGTTCACCATTAATCATAATTCCAAATGCATTTGAACCGATTATGCGTGCTTGTTTGCAAATTTAAGAGACAAAATTAAGGAAAAAAAAACCAACACCTCTATCATAAAAGCATCACTACTAGGAGATATTAGGAAACTGTCCAATGGGACCTCTAGATTTAATATAATGCTTTCACTAAATAACGAACAGCATTAATTTTACAAAAACAACCAATAAAAAAGAAAATCTACCTGCAATTGATTGAGATACCTAACAATCTATTTAGGTTCTTTTCAATATATATATATATATATATATTCAGGCAATTTTAATTTATTAACTCGTAGCAAAATAGGCGAAAAAAAAATCCCTTGTCTGGCAGCAGAATGTAAGAGGAAGAAGAGTTAAAACTGGTTACCCAGTGGACAGCCATGCAAATTGACATTGCCTTTGCCCTAATCCGACTAGGAAACATTTCTGATAGGAGGAGACCAGGGACTGGCCCAGCACCCATTGCAAAGGTCAAGACAAACCTGCATTGTCACATCATCAAGTCTGCATTCAGAGAATGCCACCCCACAAAATGAAGTTGCTAGACATAGATGTTTCTTTTGAATAGCCTTCATTAAAGTCTGTAACAAGGTACATTTTAAACATGGTCTATGGCACCACTGAACTAGAAAAAATTTATTTAAGCAGTTTATACTAGACATGATGCATTCATGTAGTAAGATGCATTCTTCTCGAGTGGCAAATTGTAATGCATTCAACAGTCTGATATCCATCATCTCATGATGAATGAAGCAGATATTTGTAAATATCGCAAGTGACACAAAGCCTTGAGGTTTAATAAGCTTATCTCCACTCCAAAATGAAACATTTTATTATTCAAAGATTAACAACTTACAACAGCATGCCTCCAACAGACATATAAACTTCATTGCTGCTCGAGACTAAGGAACTAGCTGAAGTTGCCTGAAGACCCATTGCCACTGCCTGAAAAAACAAAAGCATAAAGGGAAGATTAGATAAAATATCGAAGTTGTATTAAAAGACCTGCAAACATTTTTCTTCCTTACCATGCCTGAAAAACTTCCAATGAGAAGTAACTTCCTTCCCAGTTTATCCATCAAAAGCAACGCAACAAATGATCCTGAAGAAGTATAAACAGAACAATAAATGAAACACCCCACCATGATGCGTAAGTTGAATACTTGGTAATGTAGCCTTATATACCTATCAAGTTGGCAATTCCCACACATATGTTTGCAGACTCTGAAGGTACACCGGCATTTTTAAAGACAGTTGATGAGAAATAGAATACAGCATTTATACCAGAGAGCTGTTGTAAGGCAAAAAGGGTAGACCCAATGAAAATAACTGCAAATGGAGAAATTAACAAGTAATCATTTAGAACGAAAAATATAGATACTATGACTTATAAGTCTTACTGCAAATTATTAGTATGTGCACCTTTACGATGACGGCCATAAAGAAGCTCTGAGAACCTGACTGAATCTGCCTCATCCCCTCTATCTGACTTTGACAATTCAGCCATTGCACCTTTGACATATGGTCCTCCCAAAAGTTTCTCAAACTCAGCTTCAGCATCAGCACCTCTTCCTCTCTGAAGCAAGTTTATAAAGCTTATAAGAGTCTACTGAGAAAGGCTACTTGAAGATAAACAAAGAGAAAGGACATCAAACTGCTCATATCTTCTTTTTCTTCTTTTTGACAATAGATAAAGGAGAAACAAGCATATACTAAAAGCAAAAAAAAAAATGTTGAGATTCCCCATCCTAGAAGAGATGATGTTAGAATAGTGGCAGTCAGCATAATCTACAACTCTGACTTGAACCTAGCTTTCCCTGTCCAGATATTATATTCTCCTGTGGTCCATCACATTAAAATTTCTGCCTCAAAAGACTTGGTTTAAAACAATATAATGAGTTCTCAACACCAAGAGCACTGGCAACATAGGTGCATCTAAGATCTTACTTACATATTTAATTCAGATCTAAATCCAGGGAGTGAAAATTGATTTTTTTTTTCTTTCACAAATATGTAACTGCACAACGGCTTTATATTCAAATCATTATATCTTAATGCAATTGCCACTTAGATTTTCAAGTAATAGCACTTATGCATAATATATGTATACGAATGTTCACAGTTCCAGAGAATATACTAATATAAAATGTAAACAAATTTTGAACTTTCTTTTTCTTTTTCTTAATTTTTAATAAATTTGCATCTCTACCTGAATATAACTATTGTTTGATAAGGTGAAGCTCAACTGATGCTGAACATGTAATGAAAGAAGAAAAATGTAAAATCGTTATAACTGAACATGAAGGCAAAGCAAATGACCTTGAAAAGCCAATGAGGGCTCTCTGCAGAAAACTCCATAAAAAGAGCAAGCATAGCAGCAGGAACAGCAGATACCCAAAAACATATTCGCCACCTGCCCACATCAACAAGTTATGGAATATGATATCAATTTATGTGCCACCAAAGCACAACACCAAGTTGTGAAAATAAGTTGTTTTGGTCACATTTTTTTGAAAAAGAGAATGTGCCACCAAGCACATCATTATAGCGGTGGCGATGATGGTCTTGTAGCAAAATTTGCTTCAAATAGCCATAAACAACAGTTAAAACAACTTTTGTTGATTATCAATTCTAAAGCTATTACTAATTCATTTATCATTTCTTACCAACCCTCAGTTTCCTTAGCAGGGAGTCCAATAAATAGAGCACCCATCAATCCTAGGCATGTAGCAATTTGAGTGCAGCTTCCGTAAGTACCCCTTACATAAGCTGGAGAAACCTGTGCATGGATAGTAAAAGAATCAATATACCATGTGAAAAAAGGGAAAGCAAAGAAGAAAAGACCTTGCAATATCACAGAAAAAATTTATATTAACCATCTTTCTTATACCTCTGTCACATAAAGAGCAGCAACAGGTGGGCCAATACCCATTCCGCTTCCAACAAATAGCCTCCCTAGAAGCATGCCCCAAAGGTTTTTTGCTGTTGCACTGCAAGAATATTTTTGGAATTATATAAGCATGTACAATGAGGAAGTTTATTACGATTATCAATTTAAAAGACTGCAAGCATGACGCCAAGGAGTACCTTTTACTTATTCTGTATAAATTTAATTTGCTTTTATGAGAACTAAATGAAAAAGGTAGGAGGGACTCAACATTCCTCAACAATATCTCTCAGGCACTCTAAATGCAGGTGATGGACAGTAGCAACATAAGTTTTATTTGTTAAACTGAATTTTTGCCTTGTGAATATTAATATGAGCTAAAATCTGCAAAAGTTTTCTGAACAAACCCTCCTAGACATTACCATAAAAAAGCATTTAAGGCTAATAGACAGCCAATTTGAGATAAATTTAGCACACAAATGGTAGAAATTAAGGTGGATTGAAATATATGCAATTACCTCATTGAAGACCCAATTATCATAGGTAAAGCACATAGTTGGAATGCCCTGCGTCGCCCAACCCCATCTGCAATCGAACCACTGAACAGCGATCCAACAAAGGCACCCCCTAAACATGTACTTACAACCAGACCTTGTTTTCAACAAAAAACAACAAATTAGAGCAATTTCTCAAATAAGACAAGAACAACAGATTCTTGCACCAGTACCTTCAGCCATGGTATTCCCATGAAAACCAAGGTCATGTGACATACTTTCAAGTGTTTCATTAACTACTCTGCATTAATAATAGCAAACGTTAAGAGTACATTATCTCCAGAATTTCCAGAAATACCAACAAAAGATTTCCCAGAATGAACACACCCCAGATGGTAACCAAATAACAAGGAAGATAAGGTTGCCACGAGTATATGTGGGAACGAACGGTTCCAAGAAGGGTTTCCAATATCTTTGCCAGCTCCATTCAGCGAACGTGCTTAAAAGCCCACATGGAGAACCCGTAAACTGTCAGTACTTAGTACGATTGAAACTAATACAGACAACTTTCATTCAGAAAATGCTTATAACATTTAAATATTCCCCATCCTAATATATGGAAAAAAAAAAAAGATGGACTTCAAGCCATCCCAAATTTGGAGCGAAACTCATGCAGATATGCGATGAGGTAATAAATAAACCCATAACATAGAAAAGCATAACATATAGCCAAAACAAAACTTTCAACTTCATGGCAACTTGTACTTTTTAAAAAGGTTATAAATTGGCTAACTATATTATTATCTTAATCACTAAAAATACAACTTTTAACCGCCAATTCAAAACACAAACAATAATGAAAAACCTTTGCTTACGTGTCTTATAAATAAATTAATGATTATTAAACCAAAATTAATCCCCTATTTTATACCCACGAAGGAAATTATTAAAAAAAAAAAAAGAATGAAGTAAAGTGAAGAATATCTGAACCTTGCTCTTTGTCATTGGCATTGATATAGTCTTTGGAACCACGCTTGTACATGGAATAAGCATCGAGGTGTCGCCCTCGCATTGCCATGTTGTTATAGGCACCGTCTCCAGAACCAAATACAAAACTTTCTGCTGTCAACTGCAAAATAAAATCAAAGAGAGCACTTATATTTATAAATTAATTCATCAAACTACTAAGTTGGACTGATTGTGAGATCAAAAGAATAAAGAGATCGGAAATGTTAAAAAAAAAATCCTATAGATATAGTATTTAACTGTAGATCTGGTATGGTATTTAACACAATAACAGAAATTTTAGAAACTGACAAGAAAAGAAAAAAAAAAACAGAATTTGTTAGAATGTAGAGAGAGAGAGAGAGAAACTGAATAGTCGCCTGAAACAACAGAAACAAAACGTTGTCGTTTATAGGGGATCAAAACAACAGAGAAAGAACAGAACAGAACAGAACAAAAGGATCAATAATTGAGGAACAGAGGAGAGTTGGATTGAGCTGGAAACCGGCACCGTTTTTGCAAAGATCCAAACTTAGAAAACTCTCACCATTTTTGGCTTCAGACTAGAAGAAAGAAAGAAAAGATTCAAGACGAAAAAGAAAAAGAACACTGTAAAGCAAACATTTCTAGTTCCCAAAAAGTACAGAATTCAAAGATAGAAGAAGCATCTGAGTATATACACAAAGACGACACGTCGTGTAAGGAAGAAATAAATACCTGTAATTAGAAATGAGAGCATTAACTTTGGAAATGCTCCAGAATGGCGACTTTAGAATTTATTAAGACAAGAGCTTGAAAATGAGGTGAAGAGAGGAATCAGAAATGGCGAAAGGAGAAAAAGGAAAGAAGGAAACAGACAGGTCGCTATATTGCACCGGGAAGGAAGGCGAGTAGTTGCCTGATGATTGTTGCTAACATACGCACTGTCACTCTCTCTTTTTCTGTTTTCTCTTTCTTTCTTTCTTTTTTTTTT
>NW_018397275.1:135551-146349 GCF_002168275.2 Theobroma umbraticum
GGAAAAGCGTCGGTATTCGCAATCGTCAGCTTTCAACTGAAGACAAGGAAATCCAAGCGAGGATTTCGAAACCGTTTTTTGGGGAAGGGGGAAAAACAACCAACCAGCGGTTCATGCTACCGTGCGCGGCTGGTGCTTATGACTTTCATTAGTTTTTTTTTTAATTTTATTTTAATTATGCTGTTGGAAGCTGGGAGACGAACAAGAGAGGGAAGTTGTGGTGGTTTTTGCGGTGGCAGACGTCTCCTGTCTCTAACCGTTTTCATTGTTGGACACGTTGAAAGGTATGGGATTTATCTTTTGTTTAGCAACGAATTAGAAAATTGGGGCACAGTTGGTGTGTCAAAATCAAGTCAGTGTGGTGGGAATTCTGATCGTTTCACCTCATCCTCACATGGCGTTTTTCCATTATCAAGGTAATGCCTTGTTGGTAAATCTCTTTTCTCATGCAACAACTTTGCACAAGAGGAGGAGGCGAGTGGGACTGGGGGGGGGCATCTCCTAATCTTGTCTTGGCCTCAAACTCAAAGTTACCCGTTTGGTTGTAAAGTGGTGATGAAACTTTCACTGATCCATTGCTAACCATTTTATATTTCGGCGGCAAATTAAAGAAGCAGAGGAGAAAAGTTATTTACTTCTACGCAGTCACATGTCACCTACCAATACCTTAGAGAATTGGATCAATTTTCTCATGTCTAAAGTACATGTTATGCCTTTGAACATATTCCCATGCATCAGACCTTCCAGGATTCACCAAGAATTATAAAAGCTTCATAACCCAAAGAGAATATCTGAAACATTTTGGAATGTTGACTCGGACCTAATAAAATCTATTTGGCATTTTCCTTTTTCTCTTTTATTCCTCCCTCCTTTTTAATCTTTGGTGTCAACTTTATTTCTCTCCCTTTTGTTGCTAAGATGTAATCTGTCCTAATAACATAATTATGGGCCATAAATGTTTGGAGCAAGGGGAGATTTAAGACAATGAGTGGAGTCGATATATACAAACCTAGCTTTTGCAGAAAAATGAAAAACTCTTTCCACACCTTCTAAGATGAACATGATTGATGTGGTTACAGGCACTATCCAGGAACTGACCTCTTATCAAATGGTCTGCATTCTGATCTCATGAAATTATGGACTTTGGTTGTGTATTTATAGACAGATTAGAATTCGGAAACACATGTTTGATCCAGATGGAGCAAGATAATGATACCAAAGGTATAGTGGCAAGGCATGCTTTGCATGGTAGAGCCCAGAAAACACCCCAAAATCAATCACTACCAATAAAATCTTTCTAACAAGCCAGTCTAGTCGAGGTACACCCGAAGGTGGAGTTAGTGCTTCATGGACGTAAGCTCCCCTTTTCCATTTCCTTTTTCCTGTTACACTTAGGAAAATCAAACTTTTATTCAAAAAATCAACCCTCACTCGAAAGTTGCCCATGGCCATGCGCGCATCCCTTAGCATATGAATGTGTAAACGTTAAAGGCAGTTTGCTAGGGAAGAAGCCCGCCCGGCCTCGTGTATGACAAGGACGGGTGCTGATAGCCTTTAAATCCTTATTAATTCTGGCCATAATAAACATGAGACCAAGACCCCAAACATGGAGACCGATATTCTGACCTGCAAACGAGCCACAGTCGTCGTTTGTTACATTTTTACTATTTCATGATTTATATGGAATGTGTTTGTTGAAAAATAATTTAACACTTTATAATTTCAATGAAATATCATTGTTGAGATAAAAGCATTACAAGTTTTAATAAATATATATATACATAAATATACTGATTAATTTTTTTAAAAAAATAACATTAAAATGTTTGATATATAAATATTTTATTAAATTAAAAATATATTATTAATTTTCAAAACTACTTTTATGTATCAAATTGTTAATTTAACAATTTAATACACTTGCATGGCAAGAGATGCCCATAGGTCTGGTTGAGTCTACTAAGCATTCCTTTTCAGGTTGTCGTGAGCTCGAATTAACTTGCACATAAAACTATTATTTTATTATCAAAATAATAAAATATTTTTTATATTTTCAAATATATTTTAAAAAATAAATAAAATATTATTTATTCATAAAATAATTTATTAATCAAGTAAGGTTTGGATTTCAAAATATATACCCAAAGTGAAACGAATCGGAAGAGTACTTAATTTTACGTCCCCGTGACATGGAAAAGTCACATTACTTTCTCCTCATGTAATATAAACGTGATGCAACATACTCTAGGCCCATCATTTTATGGCATAAAATAATGTCCCCTTTTTATTACATACTTTTATATATTTAAAAAAGGAAAACAGATTTCTCACATTAAAATTTGTTCTATACAACAAACTATAAAATAAAATAAAATAAAAATATATTTGAGTTTGACAAAGCCATGCTCCCTGAATACTTTATGAACCAAACGCTTGCACAAAGCACAACCTTGAACTAGTGAGTATAAAGAACAAAAATTTTTGAATCATGATTGCATTAACTGGATCTACTATAACTATATCATGCACATCATGCCTCGGAATTACCACCCAACCAAAATTTTGCTTACAAGGCATTACCCATTCGAAGAACTCATTATTTGGATCTGTTCAAACACAGATGTCGCATCAGCAAAATTAATAATACTACTACTACTTACAATAAATATAGATAAGCAACAAACAAAAACAATGAAATAAGACCTTTAAGAAAAACAAATTACCTTATTCACAAGCAAGTTTACTTGTTCTCTGTACATTTCCTTCAAGTCTACAATATCAGCGCGGAGTTCCTCCAGCTGGATAGATGCAACCACTTAAACGTAAGAACATAAAGTGCAACAACAGTATCATACCATGTTTCTTCTCATTTTACTATTGGAAAGCCAGACTGAGTCAGAAATCCAAACACTCAATGAGACATGATACTCAAAAATGGATTGCTTATGAACATTCATTTTCATCATAATATTTAGTTAAGCTAAGCTCATGTAGTCTCCCTGCTTAATGATCTACTGATACCCTACATCAAAATTATATCGGTAGGCCTCATGATACATCCTTGAATGCAAAATTTTGTTTGCTAGCAATTGGAGAGAATACAAATTTAAAAGGGCATGTACCTCCTCATCACGTTCACCCATTAGTTCCAGAGCAGCAGAGTGTCTTCGCCTCAAGGCTTCTAGCTCTGCGCGGATTCCAGGCAGCATGGCAGCCTCCGCCTTCAACTTTTCGCACTGCAGCCATTGTAAAAAAATGTTTAAGGGCAATGATTTGAGAAAACTACAGACTAGAATATTGATAAGTAAAACCTCACTCACTTTAACTAGGCAGCAGATGGAAAACTCACCTGTGCAGTCATTTCGACTAACTCCTCAGCTAAAGAGTCACGGATAGACTCCATTGAAGTCTGAAGTGAACAACAAACAAAGTTAGTTAATATTAGCTATTTACACATTAACTCAAATCAGGAAATGTCCAGTACAGCACACTGGTTGAAAACATGTAGTGATAAATATAGTTTAATTCAAGAGCACAAAGAATAATTCATACCAAACGAGACATGTATGATGCAAGTTCACCCTCCTTTTGACGAAGGGCAGACTCAAAAGCACTAGGTGTCATGCTCTTCATGTAGAGTGGACTTAATGTTGCCTCTCCAATATTTCTCTTTTCGGTGAAACCATCAGATGAGTCCAAAGATGCTTGTAGAAAATAGCTTTCCTCCATGCTTCCCATGCTGCTAGCAGTAGAGAGTTTCCGGGACAAGCTGCCTGCACCACCATCACACAATAAGTAAAGAAGATCACAAAGATCAACTACATCATAATTCGAAGCATCATACCATTCTCCAAAGCAGAATTATGCCTTGATATTGAAGCTTGCTCAGATACAGCCACAGAATGTACCCGTGCTGTCCTTTCTAAGTCTAACCGAGCAGCTTTCTCCCTTTCCACTTCCTGTCACAAACCAAAAGCTTCCTTCTGTAAACTGAACCATAAGATCAAATCTAAGAACTAACAGGTTAAATGGGTTGTATAGGCACAAAAAACACTCAAGCAATGCCTCATCTAATATAAACTACATATGAAACTTTTAGAATATGCAATCATGTCAAGAATACAAGATAGCCTTCTTTCTTACCATCAAAGTTCAAGAAAAAAAAATTCAAGCAAGGTCATTCAATTAAAGAGAGCTCCCTTAGAAGCTACAGACAAAAGAAAGGGAGATGTCCCAGTTGATCAAATACAAACAAAGAAATTAACATAAGTTTCAGCTAACTATGAATCAAAAGCACAACCTGCTGTAGAAGTTCCCGGTGCACAAGTGCATCATGTAACTCTTGCTTATGTTTCCGTCTTAGTTCCCTAATTTCTTCTTCAAGCTGGTTTGCCCGACCTTCTTGAGTATCAGCTTCCTCCTTTGCTGCTAGGTATTC
Source organism: Theobroma umbraticum (assembly GCF_002168275.2). Classification (NCBI taxonomy): domain Eukaryota; kingdom Viridiplantae; phylum Streptophyta; class Magnoliopsida; order Malvales; family Malvaceae; genus Theobroma; species Theobroma umbraticum. Next base: position 139,990 of record NW_018397275.1, read on the forward strand.
CTGTCTATTCTCAGCAGCTCTCTGTCTCTCTTTCTCAATGGACTTGCTTAGCTGCGTTTGTTCTGCTCTAAGACATGAAATCTGAAGCAAAGCAAAGCAAATGTTTAAGCTGATAAGTAGAAATGTTTCCACATGAAAATAAATCAGCCACAGAAGTAGAACCTGAGCTTCAAGAACATTAATTCGTGATAAGGTTTGAGATAAGCGTTCATTCACAGATCGCTCTCTCTCTTCCGCAGCTGCAGCTTTGGCCTCTGCTTCCTGTAGATTCAATAGAATAAATAAATATTAAGAAAAAGTTAGGACTATGTATAAACTTCACCATGTGATATCATAACATGCAATAACATTCTAGACACCTGAAGACGAGAGTTTAGAGATCTCTCCACAGCAGCCCAAGCTTCTGCTCTTTTGGAAGTTGTTTCCTATTGACATTAGAGCAAAGAATCAGTATACAAACACATTTAACATCAATATAAGGACCAATAGTCCTTGACGTTTGTTAAGAATGCATCAGAAAAACATATTTCACCTGCATGGCTTCAATCTGCCTTAGAAGAGGTCTAGTAGACTCTGGAACTTGAGTAATCAACTCCTCACACCGACGCTCACTAGCCTAGAAAACAACAAGATAGAGCTATGAACTGCTTGAAACAAATTTCTGAAAGAAAATGTATTAAGGAAAGGTTTTAATATCTATATAGTCAGCAGATGCTCAGCGCACTTGATAACGTTTTTGCATATCTTCAATGTCCCTGCGAAGCATGTCTTCTCTAAAAACTGCCTACATAATCAGAAAACAACAATAACATCATATTTCTCATCACTTAGCATTATCAAATCTGAAATATTGATTTAAACAAGAAAAAACCTGTTGCTCCTTTCTGCTTAAGGTTTGCCTTAATTCTTCAAGTGTCTGTACTAGCATGGCTTCACGTTCTTCAGCCTCTCTTAATCGACTCTCCAATTCAGTTCTGGCTTCATTGTTGGCACGTGCCTCTGCCAGTGCTTCAGCCTCCTTCGCTGCATTTAGAGCATTTGTATAGAATTCTTTTTGAGCTGCAAGCTCTGCTTGGTGTTTTTCAATTGTTTCTTGCAGCAACTTCTCTGTAGCTGTCTTGTCCTTCTTGATGCTCTCTACTTTGTTCTCTTCGACCTAAAAGCAAGAACAAGGGGCATGCATGATAAACAAGTGGAAAGAAAAGTTTAATTTGTAACAGGAATGCATTTGTTAAGGACAGAAATCCTTTTATGCAGTTCAAGCAATTCTTTGACAAAAATATGCTAAAAAAAAACATGGTATATTGTAGAAGGTCAAGAGTAAAATATGCCCTAGGAGTGGAACTCAGGGAATTTCCACTTCGTCTCAGGTCTTATGGAATTGAGTACAATTTGTTTACATCAGTTTCAAAAAAATGAAGAAAGTAATAATGAACATTAAAAATAACAAGCAGTGTTTCTTATTCTTTTTAAAGTTTTGTTAGGTGAATAAACAGCATCAATGGTATGAGAATCCAAGTGTAAGGCTAACTTTACAGAACAAAAGATTTTATAAATTAACAGCATTTGGTAGTTCTATGACATTCTGCCTATTGAACCAAAAAATACCAAGTATGAAACCAAGCATCCTAATGAACAAAGTGTGAATACAGAATACCAAACAAAATATCTATAACAAGCAGTGTTTCACAACTATATTGAATAAAACTATATGATATAAGTAAATCATATTTAAGCCTTGTGTACCATGTCAAAATCCATTAACCTCGACGAAATTGTTTTGCTCAAGGGAGGTTAGAAATTGAACGAGGCAAGAATACAGCTCATAATATCTTGAATTCTACAATGACAGGAGGAAGAAAAGCTAATTAACCAACTAAATTCCAATTTTAAGACATGCACTTGCCTGAAGCTTTGTTGTCAGGCCTTTCTTCTCCTCTTCGAGCTCTCTAATCTAGTATCACAAAAATACAAGGAAAAAAAGGTAAGAAAGGGAAGAGAAATAAAGAACAAAGAATATTTACCAGAAAAATCCAAGAACCATCAAACCTGTTATCATACCTGAGCCCTTAATCTCCTAATTTGAGCTTCTTGAGCAGCCTGCTTCTTTGAAAGCTCTTCACCTGAGAGGATAAGCAAATATCTTGCGATAAGAATGCATAACAAACAAGGGTATTATATTTTCTCAAGAATCATCTAACCAACTAAATCTCACCCACAAACTCAAGTAGATGCACCAAAGAGTACTCCTTTTACACTAAAATCCCATTTTTGGTAAATTCTAGAAGCCTCCCTAGATTAGAGTTCAATTCTAAGGTTAGGTGAGCAAGGACTTGGTGATATATATGGAGAAATTTAACCATTTTCTTTGTAGAATTCTCTATATATACAACCTATACCTGCTTTCAACTTTGTTGCCTGATAATCCAACTCATATTATTTCTTAACAATGAAGCATGTCCATATATTATCCATAATACCCTTTTTACACAAGCCCCATTATAAAGATTTGACATGACGACTATCCAACAAGTAACAACAATCTAAGATAAGAAAATAATATAATTTTGGACAAAAAAGAATGACAGAACATTGCATCAAATGTAAACAGGAGTTTTCATAACTCTACCTTCAGCCATCACTTGATTAATTATTTCATCTTTTTCCTTCAAAAGAGCTGCAGCATCACTTTTTTTATTCTGCTCTCTCCGAAGTGTATCCCTTTCCTTAGTAAGAGCATAAACCTGGAAAAACACACGCCGAGAGACAACTAAAGATAAAAAAATATTAAATTTGAGGGAAAAAAGACACAACGTTTTCCCAGAAAATCTGTCCACTTATCATGATCTTCTATGAAAGCATAGAAATGCATTCACACCATTTCAACTAAATATTAATTACAACTAAAAGGGGCAGACTACATATGCCATTTAGCACCTTTTTAAAACTACCCTAAATGCAACAAATCTCATGAAGAAACTTCTTGATTGGTAATAAAAAAAATTGCAAGGCAATTAGAAAGAAAAATGCAAAAATATCATTGGAAGGCAACTTTTGACAAGGGCAGAATTTCATTTTTGTCATTGAGAAAGATGACTATACTGTTATACATAAGATACTTTAAGCATTATATCACCTGATCATTGATGCTGTTATGAGAATGAGAAATAGCAAGAAAACGCATTGCTAGAAACTTGAGATCAGTCCATGATATGGCCTCCCATTGTATTTAATCTTGTACATGTAGTCAATAATGCATTTAACCCAATACACTATGTAAGAGATGTCTAAAACATGACAGACAATACTTTTCCTTTTGACTCAAGATATTGCGACAATTAAAGTGCAAGTCTTAACTGTTAACCTATTCCACAAAATAAAATTATAAATTTTTTAACATAGTAACTGAGGCTAAAGACACTACTAAACGTTAATAACAGATTTCCATAAGCACTTGAATTGAACTCGGTTATATACTCTTTTTCTTTTTCTTTTACATCAGAAATGCACTGCAACAAAAAATTATCAATTACCTCCATGGAATGCAAAACGATAAAGCTCAAACTAACTAAACCTTGATTCAGAACTAGTTGCAATACCTTGTATGTTGAATGATGAAATAACTGTAATTACTAACTATGGAAAATGGTGATAGCCTTTATGCAATCAATTTTACTAGATACTCAAAATTTCCAACTTATATGATACTTGCCTTCTTCAATCGATTGTGACCACTCAATGCACTTAAAAAAGAGCATGAAAGCTGATAATTGAGTGCAAGGTCCATATATTGATAGACATTGAATATATAATGTACAATGAACTTAATAAAAAAGTTAGAATATATAAACTTTTGAAGAGCTTGCCTGACGCATGCTAAGGCAAGCTGGCATGCTAGATCATTAAAAGCACGCATAGCATTTAAAGATATGGTATTCAGTCCTGATGGGGACATCCCAAAAATAAGTTGCTGGGACTTTCAACTCAGAGGTCCTGGATTCAAACCTCATGGGGGCTTGGGGTAATGGAATGGAATAGGGCTAATGCTTCCTGTGCAGTGCAATGCCTAGTATGCTGTCGTACATACACAAGAATATGCTATATTGGTAACAGGGTCATTCTGCCCACCAATTGAGGAACAACAAGGTACATAATCAACCCTTCAAAATTTCAACAAAAATTTACTTCTTGGCTAAAAGTCCTAACAATTCTCAATGGAAATATCTCAAGCATAAATATAAACAGAAAATTAATAGAGAAAGAAGTAAAAAGTAATGGAGGAGAGGGATTTTTTGTACATACCTTTCTTTCAAGAGTTGCAACTCTTTGATGGTATTCCTCTCGCAAAGACTCAATTTCAGCTTCATTGGATTTTCTCTGTTTCACAATTTTCAGCTGTTAACTTGCAATTACATTTTATATTTTTATTAGGAGAGACACATTGGAGTATATTTCTAATCATCTAATTTAGAAATTATCACTCATGTCTTCAACTGTTGAAAGATTAAACTAGAAGCAGCAGAAAAAGGGAATAGAATGTGGTCGAAAGTGATTGACTTGTACTTTAAAAACAAAAAAAGAAAATTAGAAGAACTAGAAACAAATGACAATGTTATAACAATTAAGATAAAGGTTTAACAATTTGAATGCTACATATAAGTGTTTCTCATTTAAACAAATTAGTACTTTTTACATCATTAGATTAATTCAACAAGGAACTGAACCAACCCACAATGCTGTTACCAACTTCTCCAAGAAAGTTGAGCTATAAATAAAAATCAAAGACAATAACTGTCGCCGTCATTGCGAATGGTTTGCATAAACAGAATTCTAACTGCTCAGAGACCACACATTCAGAATCCGTACAAACCAGTGTTCTACAGCAAAAATCAGAAGCCTCATACAAAATTTACTCGAGAGGAACAGAACTCCACTACTGGGGATGTCTCAATTCTAAGATGAACAACAGACAGAATAATATATGATAAAAAATTTCTTCACATGAGAGATTCAACCATATTTCATCTCTAAGATATCCAATTTAAAGACACATTTACCAATTGATGATTCTAAGGTGTATTAGGTTAGATTAAGTTTTATACATGGAGTGAAAACACATATGCAGAACAAAAAAGAGTTTGATCAGCAACAGTAAAACATATATGATAAGAAGCCTTTCTTAATACACTAATAGATCGTATAAAAAATGTACAGAAATGAAAAATGAAGATCAGATCTCCATCTATGCATCAATCTATCATCATACATCAGCCATGGCACACGGCTATTGTTATTATATTAACAGCCTTCAGGATGAATCTTCGAATTGATAACTTGGATTTTGAAAAAGAAATGCTGTCGTTCATTCTTTTTAATCTCTATTTAAATGTTCACGTCTGTTGAAAAGGTTAATGCACTCACAAAGTACTGATAATCAACAGAGAGAAGAATAAAACACATTTAAGTGTCACTAGCACAGAGACAAAGCCAAACAATGTTAAAATTTCTAGGGGAAGAAAAATGCCCATACATACCTTCAAATCCTCAATTACAGCTTTAAGTTGCTCATTCTCATTCATCAGCTTTGCAATTTCATCAGCTTTTGCCTGAAAAGATAACAAATTGAAATTGCAAATAACCATAAAACTTCAACCAAAATGGATAATAAAACAGGATTTTTTTTTTTTTAGTGCCCTCTCGCTCAGATAAATGTAGCATAAGGTATCCTCAGCAGATGCACGGAAGAGAAAGGAAAGGAAAATTTATAACCAAAAAAAAAAGAGAGAGAAGTATGACATATAAACGTTCCCTGTTTAATTTTAGTTGTAAGGACATATTGTTACAGAAGGTAAAAGCTGAAGACTAAGGTTTAATATCAGAAGATCACCCTTGCAGAGAATGAAATACACACTAGCATGAGGACCACACCCTCCCCTTTTCCCCCCTTCTCTCTTGAAAAGAAAGGAATGAATTAAAGAAACAAGCTTTCTGATGTTATGAAGTATTATAAAGGATCTAACATACATAACTTCCTTTTAGTCAATATAGAGAAGTGATGCAAATGACAGAAAGAATAAGGGAAGGAAAGATGCTCATAAGCTTCATCCAAAATTAACAGGCCATCAATGAACTTCTGAAAGAACAGCAACCATGTATCAAGTCAATTTCATACACGCATGCTTCCTATATAAAACAATAGACCATGTGAAGTACCTGAGCTTGCCTTGCAGCACCTTGCAATGCAGATTCCATCATTTTCATTTCCATCTTCACCTTCTCCAATTCATGCATAGAATCTGCTGAGTCAGACATGGTAGTTGCAGAGCTCAAGCATTGCTCTTCTTTAGCATCAGTCTCACT
>NW_018397275.1:146359-148530 GCF_002168275.2 Theobroma umbraticum
CGCTGATCCACTTCAACTCTTTTCGTATTTGCATCATTTTCAAAAAAAACTGATTCAGAAACCATCCCTTGAGCCTCATCTGAAGGAACAACACTGGGCAGCGGAAGTTCGTGAGCACTTTTAGTCTCCTCAACCCTGATAGAATGTGAACTAGAGAACTCTAGCTCATCAAGGCCACCACCAGCACCAGCTTGGCTATCTCTTGATTCTTCAGATTTAACTGGAGAACCTTTCTCTAAAACCTCTTCTGTTTGTAGCTTTTGTTCATCTGTACTTTCATGTATGTCTACAACATTGCTTGACTCTGCTGGCACAGCCATAGCATCCTGAACTTGGTCTATTTCTGCGGCTTCTAATTTGGCTTCCTTCAAGTCTGCACTTTCAGAAGGTACCAATCCTGTGCTTTCTTTCTGTTGTTCATTTTCAGGAGAATCCGATGATTCAACATTCTGAAACGTAGATTCAGAAGGCTCAACAGAAACTGGTTCTGATTCTGGTTCAGTTTTCGCAGGGTCTGGAAACACAGTATCTGAACTCTCCACAACCTTAGAATGTTCTTCATCTTTTTCTACCTGGACAGCATTTTTATCCTCTTCAACAGTGGTTTGCTCAGGAGAATGCAGTGACCTGTCACTTTCAGCCTCTTCTTTTTCCTCAACTTCTGGTGGAGCCTGTGAGGATTCAAGTTTTCCTGATGATTCAACAGCAGTTTCCTCACTTTTATGGCCCATAAAGGCCATAACTGGATCAAAGAGTGCTTTTCTATCTGAAGACCACAATCCCGAACCTGGAATGAATGTGGATAGTAGGTCATATGCATGATTTGTCCAAAACTCACTAATAACTTCCAAACAACAGTGATTTAATATGCTTTTCAATTTTAAAATTCTTAGATCGAAATGAATAAGCAGTTAGATGCATCTTTTCTTTTCTTTCACAAGTATGTACCCTTTTTTAAGTAGTATGAGATCAGCATCGAATTTTTCATGCAAGGGATATGCCAAAATACAGTTATATGGAGATAACTTCATTTTAAAGAAAGAGAAGAAGAAAACCGAGTTAGGTAAGTCCAAACTCCATCAGTAGGATTGAGATTACAAAGAATGGGAAGTAAAGCAGTCATTAGATTACAATTCCTTATTTTCCATTATTCCAATCTCAAACAAAATAGTAAAAGAATTGGCCTTCACAGTATCATTCAGGAACAACAATATGTCAAAAATGCAAACCTTGCATTTCATTACTCCAGTCTTATTTTCTCATTTGTAAATGCACCGGTAAATTAGCACTACTATCTGTAAGTACAGACAAATTACTAGTTAGTTTTCCTAATTAAACTCCCACAAGATGAAATTAAGGCAGCATGCTTGAAACATGCCACCATCCTAAAACACACAAACTTACAACTACAGGTTGACTGATCGAATAATTCTCATAAAGTTTCTTTCAATGATTATAACAGCAGCCATTTATTCATCAACAAGAATCTAATATCACAATGCCAAAAACATAGGTTTACACTACAACTCCCATTCAAATACAAGCGATTGCATAAAATACTAACAGCGTGAACAATGTAAAACAAAAAAAAAAATACCTTCATTGCTGCTGGATTCAGACTTCTCCTCAAACCCGAGAGCAGTATCGAAATTCTTCTCAATATTCTTCACGCTCTCCTGGAGCTTATTCACCGCCCCAGCTAGATCGGGAAAGCCCCCTAAGGACACCTTCCCGCTAAACCAAGCCATCCTTCTTTAAATACCTAAAATAACTCGATCCAAAAACTCAAATCCACCGATTCAACAACATGAGAAACCCTACACTGACATGCCCCAAATTCGGTATTAAAAAAAATAATTAGAAAAATGCCATGATCCAAACTGTTCAAATCAGAAACCAAAAAGATCTAAATCGAAACTTGAATAAAGGAAAGAATTACGATCCATTCAAAGATATAAAAATGCCGAGAATGAGAAACTAAGCGTGAAAAAAAGAAAGAATTGAAAGAAAACTAAGAAAAATCGCCGCTGTAATTATTACTTGATCGTTAATTGTTATAAGTAAATTAGAGGAAGTGAAAAAGACACCTGAACTAAGAAGGATACGCAGTTAAATCGATTTGAAAGGAATTACTTTAAAGATAACGAGAGATTCAAATTACGGAATCAAGA
>NW_018397275.1:148540-348876 GCF_002168275.2 Theobroma umbraticum
TCTTTCGTTTGAAGAGCAACGATAGGGAAAATAGAGAAGAACCTGATTATAATGCGCATGGATTTGAGATTTCAAATCATGGAGACAGGTTTCAAAATTCTTGTTTACAAAGTGAATGAGAGCTTCGGTGGAACAATGGGGTCGATCTACTTTGCTCTGTAACCATCATTTTTTTTCTCTTGACTTTTTGATGAAGCTGATTGATCCTAGGTGGTACGTCGTCGTTTGTAAGGGACTGAAAAGTTTTAGTGCGAGAAAGAGATTTCAATGAATTTTTTTTAAAAAAATTTTAAAAGCATGTTTGATCTAACTTTTTTCACTTTAAAAGTTATAATAAAGTTATTATAAAGATAACAGTATTATAGAGTTTTTATAAATAATAATTTTTGAAATTAAATTAAAATTATTTGATAAATATACTTTTTATAAATTTTTTTTATAAAAAAGTTATTTGGTAAAATAACTTATATAAATTTTAATTTTGAGTAAAATTATTATAAAGGAAATTTAATAAATTAAGAGAAAAAAATTGAATCAAATAAAAAAAAGATAAATGTGAAAAAATATAATATTTCTTATAATATTATGAATTACTAAAAAAAAGAAGAATATAAAAGTATATTTGTTGTTATTTTTTAAAATTAGATTGAAAATTTATAACCTTTGAAGCTAAACAACATTGATTGAGCCATTAATTTGACAACTTATTTTTTTATTGAAATCATCAACACTAATTTCATGCAAGTCTATTAAAATCTTGATGTCCTCACGAGTAATGTTCCCTTCCATGAATAAAAAGATTTTGATTTTTATATTTTTTTTTCATTTTTTGATGAATTATTTATTTTATCAAGAAGTATCACATCATCTATTGGGTATTGTTAGTTTAAATGTGAAATTCATTGTTAAAAAGTTTAGAGATTTTGTAATTTCTGTTACCAAAGGAATTAAAGTCTATTTTAATTTTTTTGTAATGTAGCCTATTGTTATAACTAAAAGAAAAAATTCTTTGAAATTGAGCTATTACAAACAAGTATAAATATTGACCTTTCAATTTTTATCTAATTTATCTCAATAACCATTTACCTATTTGATTAATTATTTTAATTATAGTCAACAAATATTATCTACACAAAAAAAATTAAGAATAAATAAATATCATATAATTATCATATCAAACAATAAATTAAAAAACATCAAATAATAAAGAGTATTTTCAAAGTAAAAATAAAAGAATAATGGAAAATAAAATGAAAAACAAAATCAAAAATAAAAGTTCTGAATGTAGTTCTAAATTTTGAGTTTTTTTTTTCATAATTTTTGTAAAAACAAAAAAAAAACTAGAAGAATGATTGACAAAAAGAGGGAGAGGAAAAAGAGGGAGAGGAAAGGGAGATGGATAAGGCAAAAGGAATGGGGTATTTTTTGAAAAAAGATTTTTTTCAAATAAAAAATAACTCTCCTGGTAAAATGCCCCCCGTAACCTAGCGGATAAAGTACATTACATAGTCCGTTTTAGGGATTGGCGACTTACCCATTCAGTGACTTTGACACTGGACGTTCCCAAAATGGATCGGATCGGGTGAATTCAATAATAGACGCCTGGTGGCATTCCAGCTTTCCTTCTCCTTTCAGGACATATCCGAAAGAAAATCCAGTACTTCTCGGTCGTGAAAATCTGAATAGGGCGAACCGCCTGCTAACGTATTTTTTAAAAAAAATAAAAAAAATTCTTATTTGAACTTTTTTTCTAAGTTTTTTAAATTTTATTTTTTAAAAAAATTATTTTTTTAATAATTTCTCACAAAATACTATTTTACCCAACTTCTGTTTTTAAAAAGTAAATAAATTAAAAATAAGTCAGACCAAACAGCCACTAGATATTGTCAATAATCATTTATTTACAGATAGGTGTCAGTCAACAATCAGTTAAGGCAATGTTAGCTCGATTAATTTTTTAAACTGATTTAATGATTTTTTTATTTTTAAATTTATTTAGTAATTTATTTTGAAAAATTATTGATATATTATTTTTTTATGGTTAATAAAACTTTATTTGAAAATAAAATAAAATTTTACTTTAATATTAAAATAAAAGAAATATAAAATATTTATATATTTAAAATAAAGTAAATTAGTGACATAAGTTTTTTACATAGTAAAATAGAATTTATTCTGACCAAATTCAAGAAGCACGATTTGTTCCATATAAAATTAAAACGCCAAATTGACGATGGCTGGCATTTTTGTAATTACCTCAAATAAACAAGGAAAACGAAGTGGTAAATTAAAATAAGAAATATCCCAAAATCATACAAAAAAAAAAAAAACCACATACTCAGTATCCTCTTCACCAGCATCCCATTCAAAGTTACAAATATGTATTCAAATCATTTCATAGGCAGCTCATTATAATCAGTAATAAACCAATAAATCATTCAAATCATTTCATAGGCAACACATTATAGCCAGCAATAAACCTATAAACCATAAACAAAAAAAACTGACCAATAAAACAGAACCAATAAACTAGTAGACATTATAACCAGCAAAATAAAAGCACAAATCAAATCAACAAGAAATTCCAACAGGCAACAAGAAGTCACAGCTACAGATATTAAAAAGTTTTAAAAAGTAAAATAAGTCAATAACATGTTAATTATCAAATATTAACAAGTTAAAAAATTAAAAAAAAATTGTCAACTAATATGAAAATCTGCCGAATATAACTTTCTTTTTTCATTATTTCATTAATCAATTATCCAACTCCAAAATAATTCTAAAAAGATCTACAAATGCATAAACAAAAGCAACAAAAGCAAAGGTAAACAAGAATTTAAAAAAATTAAGATATAGTAACTTTGAAAAGAAGAAAGATTAAATAGTATGTATATTTAAAATATTACTTAAATCTCATTTTCTTAAACTCATTGATTTCTTCCTCAATATATCTTGAATCTATATATGATGATCCTTGTAGTCAATCTTGAGCATAAATAAAGGCTTGTACCAACTTAAGAGTTAAAAAACTCCTTTATGCATTAAGCACATGTCCACTAATGTTGAAAGTATATTTCGAAGCAATAGTGAATATGACTATTAACAAAACATATAAAGTAAAATGGGGAAAGATGAGAAATCTACAACTATATAGGTTCCATCAGTTCAAGATATTGAGATCCTCATCCTCTTCATCACCATCATTAAGCTCTTCACTCATGTTTTTATCCAATTTAGTTTTGTGCTACACACATCCACTTTCAACTCTAAAATTTTTGAAATCTAAATCGATAGCCTTTTTTCTTTTTCTCAAGTGGGTTACAATCATTAGTGAGTGTGTTGCTTGACTCATTTGACTATTGTCACTTAGGTGCTCAAATTGTGAGGGCTGTATCATTCTCATATAATAATGAAACTAATCAAACATTGATTCCTTCATTTTTTTTGTCATCATATCAGCTTCATTTTTCTATAACAGAATTCCACAAAATCAAGCTTATGTCGAGGATCAAGAACAACCACGATATAAAAGCATCATATTTATTTTCTCGACATTCCCCTAAATAGTTATCATACTTTTCCTTATTTCTTCAAGCCATTGAATTGAACTCAACACCACCGCTTAATTACTAATCATGCAAAAAAACAATAAACTTCACAAATTTCCTCAAAGAAAATATTAAACGTGACATATGACCATTTTGAAACTTTTATGGTAAGATTGTAAAAATGCTGTAAAAAAAGTGACTAATCTCCTAATAGATGCCCAATCATCACTATTAAGCATACCATCTCCTAACAAGAGATCGTTTCCACAAAGATCCCTCTCATCAAACCTCTCAAAGGGCTTTTCAAATTTTTTAGACTCATCTAATATCAAGTAAGTCAAATTCCACCTAATGCTAACTTCTAAGCACAACAAACTCTTGGTTTGAATTGTTTCAATCTTAACACACTCCTTAAATTTTACAACCTCGATAGTGATTGTCTTGCATATCTCATTGCCTTCTTAACATGAGCAGTTAAATTATTAAATTCTTTTAATCCATCATTGACAACTAGGTTGATTATGTGTGTAATGCATCTCGAATGAAGATATTTGCCTTCTACTATACTAATTCCTAATTGGTTGAACTTTTTTCAAGTATGTTATTGCAACATATTTGAACTAGCATTGTCAATTATGATAGTAAAAACCTTATCAATTCTTCAATCATGTAAATCCTTGTCAATTTCCATACCAACATCATCACTTCTATGACCAGATATTAGACAAAAATATAATTTTTTTTTGTTTAATTTCCAATCAGCATCTTTAAAGTGTGTTGTAAGACAAATGTAGTTAACTCTTTGTAATGAGGTCTAAGTGTTTATGGTTAAGGATATCCTATATAAAGAATAATGTAAAAATTTCTTCAAACTAACCCTTTCATCAATATTAAAATGATAATAGTTTCTAACTACAATCCATCTAGATAGAACGTGAAACATTAAACTTGAAGCTAACATGTATCACTTAAATCCCTTTCTTTCCACAAATTAACTTAAAAGGCAACTCATCTAAAATTATTGTTTTAGCCAAACTTATTAACTTGAAAATGATTAGAGTTTGAAATTACAAAAATGATTAAAATTTATTATTTGAGTAATCCTTGAATGCTTTTGAAGTGTCTTAATGTTTCCTTGCTTGAATGATATTTGAATTTGTTGTTTGAAGTTGTTTGTGAAAGGAAAATCTTTTGAATATTTTGAATTTCATGTTCAAGCAAGAAAAATCAACTTTTGGAAAAGGAAATATCAATTCTTGAAGATATAAAAGTCCCTGGAAGAGCAAGAATCGACTTTTTAAGCATTAAGTGATGGATTCTCAAAGTTGCAAGAGAAAAACTCAAAAACTTGAAGAAAAAGCAAAAAATAATGGAGAATTGAATAAGATAGAGCCAGTAAAAGCAAATTTGAATTTTGAATTTGGAGTCCAAAGTGAAAGTAGAATCTATTTTTAAAGGAGCAAAAGATCAATGCTTAAAAATTTGGGATGAAGAAGAATCAATTGCTCAAGAATGTAGAGATTGATTCTCAAAAAATAGAATACTCTAGAGACAAGGAAAATCAACTTCTCAAAAATGCAAAAGTCAATGCTTAGAAAACAAAATGCTTTAAGGCAAGAAGAATCGACTTCACAAGAATGCACTGATCTATTTTTACAAGACAGAATGCTCCAAACCAAAAAAAAAAATCAATTTCTCGAGTATAAAAGGTCGATTCCCAAGCTCTAGAAAGTAGTCGTTATATATGAAAAGGACAAGAAAAATGACTAATTTTCCACCAAGTTATCCCCAACGGTTATAAATTTTTTCCAAGTATAACAAGAACTTTTCCAACACTTTTTGAGAAAGAGAAGAGAATAGAAAAAGATTATTTGATTAAGAATCAAATGAGATGAAGAAGAAGAATAGGAAAAAGAAAACAACCAAAAGGAAACCACTTATATTCTTCCACCTAGCTTTTGAGCTTCAAATTCTTTGTACTTTCATTTATATCTTTTGTAATCATCTGTAGCGCTTTCAAACTTTTCCTCCATGTACTTTCATAGTGAAACCAACCTTTTATAGGTATATCTGCTTCATTGTCGTAAAAGAGAGAAAAGTGATGCCTAAGCTTTCAAAAGGTAGTGTTTGTAAAGGTTATGCTTAATTTTTGAAAAGTAGAGAGATTATGTTTCAATTTTTAAAAAATAGAGAGATTATACATGAGCCTTTAAAAAATAGTAAGGTTATGTTTGATCCATGAAAAGCAGTGATTTATAAAAATTATACTTAATCCTTTAAAAAGTAGATCTTTTAGTGGATTTCAAAGTCTTTAGTGAGTTAAAGGAGAGAATGTAAGCATCTATAGAGAAAGCTGAACCTTTATAAAATCTATGTCTTTTCTCTATTCCTTTCATTGTTTGAACTTATGCTTTTTGTCTTGAAGAAGTTTTAGAAACTCACGGCTCACTCACTTTTCAAATCACATTTGATTTACTTTGATATATTTGTGCACTTTACTTTGGAGAGTTTTGAAAATTTGTTTTCAACTTGACTGTTCATTTCTTTTGTTTTTTTAAGTGAAAACAAATTTGAAACCCTGTCTTCAAACTTAAAAGTTCTATTTGTTGAAAAGAAATTTAAAAATCCAATTCTCACCCCTCTTGGATATTTCCTCATCATTACGGAGCTAACATTTCTAACAAAACTCTTTCTAACAGGCTCTTGATCATATTTCCAATTACCAAAGATCCATCTATATTAAAAACTATTTCTAATTGGCTTGAGCCAGTAGATTAAGAAACTTTTTTACATACTCTTTTACGATAATTCATAAAAGCAATTCTATTTTCTTTGAATCAGTACAAAACTCTCTATTACAATGATACGTCTAGCTTTTGACTCAAATTTGTCATTCACAAATTTGGTGAAATGAGTCACATTTCTAACCATGTCTTTTAAGGGTAAGCAAAATTCGATCAAAACTGCATTAATCAACAAATTTAGTTACTTCAATTTAGTTAATTTGGTTTGATTTGGTTAAATTGACTAATACATTCGGTTAAGTCAGTTTGGTTCGGTAAAACATTTTTTAAGTCGGATAACCTAATTTATCGATTTTGAAATTAGAATATTTTAAGGGCTTTTATTACATGTACGCACTCACATAGTTTTTCTATACATACATATGATTGAAGAGCTAGATTTAATCAACAATAGGGTTTTTCTAACATGTATTCACTCTCACATTTTTTCTATACTTATGTATGAATAAATGACTTTGATTTAGACATCAAGCATCAAAGAATAAAAATTAAAATAAACTTTATTTAGACATTAACATTATTGATATAAATATAATCATACAAAAAGTTATTTAAAATTAAACAAAATAAAAAATATAATGAAAACTATACTCTAAATTTAAGTTAATAATGTATTAACATATTAGTGTAACTTGTTATATTAACTTATTTTTATATTAAGTTATTAATATATTATACTCTATATAATATATTTATTAATATACAATATATAGTCTATACGCTATAGACTATAGATTAAAGTAATTTACTTCTTATAAGTTATTAATAAACTATTGTAATATATAATATAGTATGATTTATATTAACATACTAAGTTATGTTAAAATTATTAATATTAGTATACTGTAGTAATATAACTTATATTAGTAATTAAATATAATAACTTATTAATACACTATATATTGATATATGAATGACTTAATGAGTTAATGTTAGCATATTATAATATATAACAATATACTATTATACTATATATTATATGACTTCTAAGTATGCTTATATATTATACAAGTATATATTAACTATATATAGTAATATATTAATATACTATGCATAGTATTAGTTTATAGTTATGCACTAAATATAATATATATTAATACAATATACATATTTACTATATAATTATATATAGTAAATATTAATGCAGTATACATTGTTTATTGTTATACATATAATATATATCTTAATACACTATACATGGTATACTTATTAATACACTAATTAATCAATATATAGTATAACAAGTATACTACATAGTATACTTATTAATATACTAATTAGTCAGAAATTATATATTAATAATGTATTATATTGGTATATTAGTAAAATTATAAGTAAAAATGTAATATGTGGGAACATAAAGTATATTATTAATATATTATTAAATGAATTTAGAAAAAGTTTTAAAAATTAGGTCAAATTGATTAAAATGACTAAAGTTGAATAAAGCTTTAAATCGATTCAGTTTAATTAACTTTTTTAGGAAAATTGATTTAATTGACCAAATTAATCGATTTAATCAGATGCTCATCCTAAATTGTCTTTATTGCCTTCCTCTTTAGATCTAGTGTTTTGATTCCTCTAGCAATAGAGGGGCCACTTATTAAAAAATTTTACAAACAATTAATCATGTAAACTTATAAAATTTCAATTATCCATTGAAGCCATAGGCATAAATTTCAAATATATTTTCACACAATTTATGATAAGATCAAGTAAATAAAAAATTTTATTTAAAACAAATATAAATAATAAAAATGGCACTTAGCCTTTCCAATTAATCTAAATCGTTACATAAAATTACTCTCTTTAATCCTAATGTTTGTCTCTTTTTAATTTTTATAAATATAAAGATAAAAATTTTGATTTTAATATAATGTCATATTACAATTTAAATTTTTTTATAATATAAATGTTTAATAGCAAAAGCAATATTAAAACACCCGAATTAACGGCCTCCGTAACCACCCCTCCATCCCCCACTCTTTCTCTCTCTCTCTCTTAAATACTCAAAACTTTCGCTCCAAAATCTCTCTCTCTCTCTCTCTCTCCATGAAACTGTCTTTTTCGTTTTCTTTTCTTTCATTTTCCAGCTATCAAACAGACAGATGATAAAATCTCCAGTTTTGTTTTTCTAATTTGATTTACCGACTTACTTCACCTCTGTGTACACTGTGGATCAGAACACCTGAAAAGCAATGCGGCAACTCGAGATCGAGAATGGAGATTTCCCGCCGAAAACGATCGAGGTAGTTACAGCGACTCCTTGTTTCCCGCCAAAAGGGATCAAATCAGTTGAAAGGACGAGGGATTCGGTTAAGGTTACAGTTAAAGAGAGATCATCACCACATTTCCCACCCAAAAAGAAGCTGGCTAGGCAGCTTATCTTCACAGAGTTCGGCCTATCTCCCATCATCACCACCTCGCCGCAGTTGCCGGTGGTGAAGCCGAGCTCCGAGCTGCATTTATCTCCTCGGTGTGCGTCTTCCTCTATGTGAGTTTATTCTTTATTAGAATTAGTTCTTGCTTTTTCCTGTTTAAGTTTACTAGAGTTGGCATTAAAAGAAAAAAGAAATGAAAAGGAAGGGGAAAGGTAAAATCAGCTTCATTTTCTGTTTGGTTGCTGAGAAATCGGAGGAAAAGGGAAAAGAGAGCAGAGATAAAGGTACTTATAACAAAAGGTTTAAGTTCATGAAAATGATAGTACTTCTTGCGTTTGTATTTCTTAAAAGCAAGCTTCTTTGACATTGTAAAATCTAATTCCATTTTATCTTTTATTTATTTCAAGCAGCAAGCCAGAGTCTCCGATTCCAATACCACTCCCGCAGGCTAATATTAAAGCAAACAGTGGTACTCCGAAGGGTCCAAAACAATGCGGTTGCAAACAATCCAAATGCTTAAAATTGTGAGTTACATTACTTAAAGTTTATGTAGTTGAACTTTGAGTTGTTTATGTAGTGACAAATGAGCTGTTTCTTCAGTCATGCATTAGCTTCTTTCTTACTTATTTAACTACCATCCCCAAAGTCTGCAGAATTGCATGTTATAAGCCAGATGAAAATCTTTCTATATTCTCTATGTTTTTCTAAAGTGGTGAAACAAAAATGTATAATAGCCTGTCCAAGATGGGCCTTGAAATGAAACCCTGCGTTGTTATCCAAAAAAAGTTGTAATCTAACAAGCAATAAGGGGTGAAAGTGGATATCTTGCTTTATGATTACTGCAACCATTATTTCCATCAGTTTGCCCATCTCCCTTTTCCCTTGTATACGAAGTAGTGGTCTTGGTAAGTTCATTCTGATATTTGTCCTGTTGGTGCTTGACAAATGGCTGAATCCTGTATCCGACATGCAACTCTGCAGCTTGATTGGATGCAACATGATGATTTTTGTTTTGCATATAGAGTACAAATCTACAACGCAATGCATTTGCTTTTCAAAGAATTACTCTCTAAACTTCCCATGCACAAATGGACAGGTATTGCGAGTGCTTTGCTTCCAGAGAGTACTGTAATGGGTGTAATTGTGCTGATTGTTGCAATAATGTTGAGAATGGGGATTTAAGGAAAGCCGCTGCTGAAATCATCCTAGAACGTAATCCACACGCCTTCAAGCCTAAGATTGCGAGCACTCCATGTAGTCCTCAAGATGTCGGGGTATGTAAGTAAATCTTTCCAAAAAAGAAAAAAGGCCCCAGTTACTTTTTTGGGTTGATTCTATATGGGCAATAACTCATTGTATAGAGACATTTAAATTGAAATTTCTATATATGGATACATTTGATAAAAGCTTCTACATGAGGCAATTCAACCGGTCGCTTAGGTTAAATTATCTGCTGAAAATTTCTTGTCACTTTCATGAAATTCAGGGATCATTAACTTGTTTTACAGAAGAGAATCTAACTCAAGGCTTACGAGAAATAATTATTGTTACTTGTTCTTTAAAAGGGGATGCTAGAAAATTTTGGTTAATTATCCCTGAAGTTCAGTGGTTGAGAGAAGTGAAATTTTGTTCAAATCATCTGTATAGTTCTGCATCCTTTTTTCCCTGGGCAAGAGGGCTTTCAGGTTTAGTTCGGGTCACACATGTACTAACCTGCTTTTATTATCTTCTAAAGTTATTTTTCCTGTCATTCATTCTCTCAATTTCAAATGATATAAAAGTAGGGCGATAAAGAGGGTGCTCCACCAGCGGGGAGACACGAGAGGGGATGCCACTGCAAGAAGTCTGAATGTCTCAAGAGGTACTGTGAGTGTTTCCAAGCTAATGTCTTCTGCTCTGAGAACTGCAAATGTGTGGATTGCAAGAATTTTGAGGTATGCAAGGGCACGATGGCTGCTTCTGGCAAAGATGACAGTAAGTCCAAAATCTATGAGAACTCTAAAGGATGTGAGGGTAGGGTTGCTATTTCTTCGAAGGACAATGGTAATAGAAAATTTTACAGGAGTTTTAAAGGATCTGGGGGGCTAATGGCAGTCATCGGTGAGGATTGTATTGATACCAAAATCTACATTCAAAGGGTTACTGCTGCAACATCAAATGCCACTGGTTTATCAGGCCAGTGCTTGTCCCAGGAATCGAGGAAGAGGAAACATCTGGAGCTCCATTCAAATGAGAAAGATACACTAATTGAAAGCTTCTCTGATTTTCAGAAGGTATCAAATGCTTAGCAACATTCAAGTATTGTCTTCTCTTTTTGTGGTTGGAGCAACACCAAGCTAGTATTTACTATTTCCTATTACAAGTTTTCTTCACTTCAAACTTAGGGGACTCATTGGTTGCTGAGTTTTTTTTTTTTTTGAAAGGCGGTTACTGAGTTTTTCTTCTTTGGCAGGTGAATAATCTAAAAAATTCTTGTCCGTCGGCTACCTTGTCAGTTGAGCCTACTTGTCATATCATTAATTCTGCTATGCTGGGCTCTTTTAGGCATCCATACAGGTTTATATTATCCTGAGTCATTCTTCATTTACTTGACCGAAAGTGTTGTATTCTTGTTTGTAAACAAAATCTAACTGGTGATATCTGATTATGGTGCAAGATTGACGTTAGCTGATGTCCTTCATCTAGAAGACACAAGAAATGTCTGCTCAGGATTGGCAGTGTTAGCAGAAGCTGCCAAACAATTTGCAGGTATACTGTGGTTGGGACCAAAATATTCTATTCTAATTGTTGTTGTCTATCCACTTATCTATTGTTTTGATATCTTGTTACAATGTTTGAATTAAACATTTTATCTTACCTTTCAACCTTCCCTTATTCTGGGTTGTTTCTTGTGTATCAAAGTCTTGAGTTCATATTGTAGAAAGATATGTGACTTACAGATAAGGGTTTTTTTTTTAAAACTCATGCACTTATTTTTTAGACAAAGTTGACCAGCCAGACGTAAAGATAAAAGTGACTTACAAATAAAGCTGCTTTTTTTACAACCCTGCAATTATTTTTGGCCCAGACAAAGTTGGCATGGCAGACGTGAAAGATGCAGCAGAGAACAAGCATGGAGATGCTCCTGAAGCCAAGGAGGAGGACTGCCCAGGGGGACCTGCTTATTTTCAGAAAAGGGTCCCTGATGACCTTCATCTAGATGGTGGTGCTACTGATGCGCAAGAAGGAAGGATTTTGCCTCATGGAACAGTCAAATTAATCTGTAATGAGAAACATAAGCAGTTCATGGAGCCTACTTCTCCAAAGCAGATTCTGGACCGTGACATCAAGAATGCCAACGCAGAGCAGGAAAGGTGTGTTTTGTCAAGTTTCCGAGATTTTCTTGAGGAACTCATTACTTTCACAAACATAAAAGGTATGCCTCCGTGCCTCATCTCATCTATCACTCAAGAATAAATATGAAAAGATTATGCGAGAATATGAAAATATATCCTGAACTGAATAAGTATCCTCGGGAAAATGCCTATCTGTCAAGCAGCGCATATTTGAAAGTACTGCTAGTCCACCATTTTACCCTTAGTAATGTCATTTCCAGCGAGGTTGGAAAGATAGATGCTACAACTCACTTAAAAGGGAATAGCAACCTAACTCTAAGGCAGATTTGGAAGATAATCACGACATTAGAACAGTCAAAAAAATAGCTTACAACTGACAACCGAGACAGAGGTGATACGAATTTGAGTTGCTATCTTCCCCTGCCTGTCTTCCTGACTCTAAATGGAACCATCAGGATGATATTTCAGTCCTGACGTAAAAAATAAGATAGGACGCAATTATGCAAATGTCTTTGTTTGTTATTGTGCTCAGAGGCGGTCTACGGACAGTTGGGTTATTTCAGTTCCGATCACAAAAATTCTGATCATTTCAATTTCCGAACGTTCAAGATTTGGATTACAATGACACTAGTTATTATTTTTAAAATTTCAATGTTAATTCGAGATAATATAATTTTGAGTCGGATTGATCTTTGGATTGTTTTAAATTTGAGCTTTTAACTTTGTGATCTGAGTTTTTCATGGGGCTGGAATTCATTTTGCTTCCTCTAAAAACTAACATATTTTTGTAAATCTTTTATTTCAAATGTAGATGATGCTTTTCTGTTCCCTTATTGGTATCTTGTTCATGTTACGGGCACAAATGAGTTCTCGTCAGCTAGAACAGTCCCAACAGAGAAGACAGGAACTGAAGTTTGATGTTAAGAGGATGCCGGCAGTGATATCCTAAGGCTCAAACATGTTGACATATTTCCTGTATTTCCTCATCCAATCTTGAGAATACATAATTGAGCATACTTTTTCTCTATAGAATGTCTGTTTGATTTAACTTTTTTTCAATTTATTTTCTTTTAAAATCGAAAACTAAGTCAATTAAGATTTTTAGAAGTTTAAAAAAAAAAGCTTTTTTTAAAAAAAATTAAATCTAAACTATATTTCAAAAGTCCAAGAAGAAGCTTTTCATTTTTTTTTAAAAAAAAGCACATCAGCGAGAATTTTTATTTTTTATCAAAAATATCATTATTTATTAAATATAATCCAAACAATACTTTTTTTTTATAGTAATTTTAATTCAAATTAAAATTTATATAAATTATTTTACTAACAACTTATACATATAAATTTATCAAACAATTTTAGGTTAATTCTAAAAACTATTACTTTCAGTAAAAACATCATAATAACTTTTAAACTAACAAAAAACCCAAACCAAACATGCGAACAAAAGTTACAACCACACCCACAAGCAAAAGAAAAATTGAACTTGAGTCCAAATTTTTCATACGGCACCATGGGGAAACAGTGACGCTGTGACCTGCCCATGACATCTACACACATACGCTTTGGTTGTTTCCATGGATAGTAACTCTGGACATCACACTTCACACCAATACAAAAAGATTACGCCATGAAGATGCCACCATATTTCAATTATGACAACACAAACCATAAACCAACTGAGGGGTTGGCTATCTGTTATGTTCAGAAATTACACCCTCCGCTACTGTAAATACGGTTTGGCAGCAGAATTCACTGTTCCAAAATTTCGGATAATGACTTCTTGATGATTTGGAACAGTTCTTCCCTGCAAAAAACGAAAAGTTCAGACGTTGGTTGCTCCAGATTGAGTCAAAGTTCGAACAATCACCTATAGTGTTCTCTTCTTCGAAGTAGGAGAACAATATCTCATGTACAAGCGACATCTACAGGTTTCACCATCAACCAATCTCTGCAGTCAAAGAATTCTACTTACCGATCAGGTTTGAACAAGAGATATCGATATATAAACCACTGAAAAGCAAGAAAAAGAAACAAGTTAGTACTTAGAAGTTCAAACCTTGAAGAGCAAAGGTGAAACATAAAGATGTGCCAGTGAGATATTATCCAGCTGAAAGCTAACGAGGGACCAAAATATAAAGAAAATAAACAAGAGATTTCCAGTCTTCATAAACTAGCTAGTGCTCTTAGCAACAAGTCTTAACATAAATGTATCAGATTCCTTACCAATGAAAACAGTATTCCAATAACTTCTAGCACATTTGGGATAAGGGGCAATTTGTCAACAGCCTGTTCAGATCAATAAAAGGATGAAGGGATGCAGGATTGAAGCCATGACAAGTTCTCTTTAAGCTCAAAGCTATTAATATAAGAGAGATGGTATGATCTCAAAATAAGGAAAGGATAGATTAAAACTCGAAAACAATCATATTACCGAAACCAAATTTGCTGATGCCCACAGGGCCACTATAGCTGCAAATCCCAGTCCAATGAGACCTACCCTATCTTCATCAGATTTATCCCACTGTTTCAAACAAATTCAAGCAATGTAAGTTAAAAAAATGTTACGCCTATATGAGAACAGCTGTTTAAGGCAAAAGTCCGAGGACAAACACATAAACAACTGATAAAACTGGAGTAGAAAATCTTTTGACTTCCTGTTAGCTGAATCTACCAAGCATCTACTGATACCGCACTAAGCAACTCACGTTGCATGAAAATGTTGGACTTCTGAGATAACACCCATAATAGTCTAAACAAGTTAACCAATTTATCAAAAGATAAGGATTTACCCCTTAATTATCTTGATAAATTAAATTAAGTTACCATTACCAAGATAATTACATATCAAGATTATCCAGCAATTTAAAGTTACCAGATTATCTATTAAAAGGAGTTCTATAAATAGCCTTGAAATTTCAGCAAAATACAAAGTTAGCCAGAGCAATATAAAAAATTTAACTAAAAACTATACAAGGAATAAAGAAATGGCAAATGTAGAAGGAAAAACATAAAGAAAAGTTATAGTCTGATACAAAACTGACCCAAGCATACAAATTCTGCTATTTCTTGAGTAAAGTACGTTGTATTGCATCCCCACCCCCCCAATATGTTTTTGACCATAAAGGGAGTACAATGATGATAATGAAGATTTGTGTGTGTGTGTGTGTGTGTGTGAGAGAGAGAGAGAGAGAGAGAGAGAGAGAGAAAGCCAAGAGGAAGAAGAAGAAGAAGAAGACTTACAACATTTTGAACGGACTTGACAATACTAAGTGAAGTGGAAGACTCAGAGCTTTCCCCTGTAGCCTTTACAACAAAAGCACAGTTTTGTCTCCCTGCTAAAGGGAAATTATGAAACAAAGGGAAAGTGTAAATCACCCAAAACATGGAATATTGCAACTAATAGAACCTGATTACCAGAACATTTTGTAGTTTTGAATCTGAAAAAGGTTTCTTTCAACATGAAACAGAAAAACAAACTATATTCTGCCCGAAGAATAAGTCTTAAAGACATTTTTGCTAATTAGAAGTAATTGTTCTCTACCTACAACCGCAGCTGTCCTGAGACTAACACAGATGAATCCCATTAATGGCATGAATCAAGGATAGTCAATAAACATAATGCTAGATTCTGGAAGTCTGAATTTGGCTATCACACTGAGGACCATTAAGTACTGAGCATTTCCTCCTTGCCCTAAGCTAGGACTTTCCAATGCCGCCAATTAACAAATGAGTCTTTCATTTCCAAGTCATAACTTTAATCTAAAACTTCATCATTGATATTCCACCGGGAACCTTCTTTTACCAGACCGTCACACAAAAACATAAAAGACGCCACTGTTTTAGCTAAACTCCCACAGTGATTAGACACCCTTTTTTTCCAAAAGTTTTTACATCAATGCTCTAACTCCAAATCTAAGCTCGAGATTAGACATCCTTTACGAAATAAGTGTTCCTCAATTTTCGACTCAAATACCCCTAGCTTACCCGAAAGTAAGTCTAGTTTTTCAGTGTCGAAAGTTTCTTCCTTTTACATTTTGCTCTGTCGTTTCAGAAGCTGGAATCCACAAAAATCTATATGTAACTAAAGGCGCCATCACTTTGAAAAAAAATATATTTAAAACAACTAACATAAACTGTAAAGTTTACGACAAACTATCCAAGTAAACAAGTGCAGTAGTTGACCGTGCTATTTTACAGTAGACTAAAACATACTACAAAAAGGTTGTTACAAAATTGGTAAAGTCAAATTCATACCTCTTATAGAAGAAACTGGAGGTTTCCGAAGAGTCCTGAAAAGGGTTTTTCTCGCTTGCAAGAACAACGGCGGAGGCAAACTTGCTGTAATGGAAGCCATGAATACCTGCTAGAAAGAAAGCACCAAAAAGCGGAAAAAAAGAAGTGATTTGGCGAAGTGGGTAATTTGCTTTAAAGTCCAACAGGGATTAGATTTATCATAAAAAGAACGAAGATTCTGATCGGAAGAAGAGAATTGAGTTTATCATAAAAAGTGGGTAATTTTACCTTTGGACTTGGGAAGAGCCAAAATAGAAAGAGACGGAGACAGAGAAAGTGTGGCTTTTTTCCCCTTTTTCTGTGGTGAGGGAGCGCCGGAGTAATGTATTGGTTTGTGGATTTTAAAATTTAGTATTTAAATTTAGTATAAATGGCGTGATATAGACATATAGTATATGTGTACATATGATTTTTATGATTATTTTTAAATTTATAATTTTTTTGATATTCCAATTTAAATTAATCTTTTTTATCTCTTTAAAAATAAAAGTATATTGAATCTTAATTAATTTTTATATAATATATACATGTCATTTTCACAATTTATGTAATAACTAATCAAATCCAAATTCACTCTCATAAATTAATGTTTTCAAATAATGTTTTTTGAGAGACATTATGTTTTCAAATATAGTAGCAGTTGATTAAGTTTGTGGTTCATTAAATCGAATATGAACATTTATTTAGTAGTTATTTTTGTCACTTTTTTTTGCTTTTAGAAAAAAAAGTAAAAAAAAAACTATGTTTACTACAAAACCAAATAATAAATAATGAAAAATTTTATTTTTGTGTAAACACACACACAAACACATATATATATATATATATGAACAATATTATTCACATTTGTATTGACAGGTTTTATTTATTTACCCTTTTAATTAAGTACTATATGGGATTATATATATTTACTTCTTTTTTGTCTTTATTTTAAGCAAACTTTGGAAAGATATTTGGCTCAAAAAAAAAACTTTGAAAAGAAATAAATAATAAGAAATAGAAAATAACAAAAAGAGCAATGATAACAATTAAAGAAAGCCTAAAATTAAAGTTGCTTTGCTGCTCAATTGCTCAGGCTACAAAAGCTCTCAACTTCAAGTCTTTAACTCCATAGTAACAGGTGAAGCATAAAGCGAGTAGGGAAAAAGGATTTCCTCACATCCAAGGATGTCTCCATTGATAACGTGCAAAACAGATTCAGTAGCTAATTCATAACGCAATTCTAGCAATGAAATGTGTTAGCTTTTGTGCCCCAAAAGGGGATGCAAACTTGACTTTGACCTTTTGTTTGCTATGAATATTCCTTGAAACTTTATGGCAATGAAATTGTTCTTCTACTTGTGCTTATAGAAAGTTGAATTGATTGCCTTACCAGGACTTTACTCAAGCGGATGGAAATTGCAATCCAAGTCGGCTAGACTGTCAATCACGCATGGTTGTCCATTTGGCACAGCCCAAAACACTTCGTAATCAATCTTTAGCATTGCCTGTAACTGTAAGAATATGGCTGTATGTCCCAACTGCAATTTCTTTTTCATGGTTAACGCGTCTTTCTAGTCCTGCCAAAACTTTGGGAATCGTTCTTTGACTCCACCATTGCTGGGACCCTGCTCATTTCTTGCATTCAATGCCAAGTTGCTTCAGAAAAAAAGAGGTTATGGTTTTTCATATACGGCAATTAGCTACTTCAAAAGTGTGCTTAGGGAAACCTGAAAATGTTTTATCTCAAAAAAATAGAAAACGCAGAGGAAGCATGAGCTCTGTATGAGCCTCAATAAAATTACTTTCTTTCATGGTTTTACCAAGCCCCAATACTCATATTTTAAGCATAGCTTTGGCTTTTCTCTCTAACTCAGCCTACCTAAACTTCAGCTGATTATTTCATGTTTACAAGAAAATACTATGGCTGCCATGACATGCTTAGTTCAACTTATTCTATCCTTGGTTAATTTTCCTTTCTTCCTCCATGCAGTCGAAACTGATTATGCCTCTGCTGAACTACCAAACACCTGGAGAAACAATGATTTCATATCAAGGGGAAGTGTAGACTTTGTTGATGGTTCAACTATTAGATCTATACTTCTCAATACCAGCAACCCAGCAAATTTCCCAGCTTTCGGGTGTGGATTTTATGGTCGTAAAACCACTAATTCCTTCTATTTTGCTGTTTTTGCAGTCGAAGCAACAAGTGATTCTACAATTATTGAGTCAGGCTCTCCACAAATACTCTGGATAGCCAACAGAGACAATCCTGTCAAGGACAATGCCACGCTTGAGTTCACTGGAGATGGAAATTTGGTGCTAACTGATGCTGATGGTATGTTTATATGGTCCTCGAATACATCAGATCGTTCAGTTAATTATATGAACATAACAGGAAATGGGACTCTTATGCTTGTTGAATTCAACGGTCTGGAGCTTTTTAGCACCACCGTTTGGAGCTCTTTGGATTATCCTATAAATACATGGCTCCCAGGTCAAACAATAGAAGAAGGGCAAAGGCTGATCGCCAGTGTGTCTGCTTCAAATTGGACGCCGGGTCAGTTTTTCTTGTCTTTTGCAAACGACAATCTATACGCTTTTATTCAGTCCAGTCCCCCACAGGTGTACCTTCAAGTCTTTAATGAAGGTGCTGAATCTAAGCAATTTAGGACTGGAAGGCTTGAACTTGAATATACAAGACAGACAATTGCAGCACGTTTCACTTCTGAAACAGAAAAATTTCAGTTTCTGAGATTAGATACAGATGGACATTTGAGAGTCTACCAATGGGATCGAGCAAATGCGTCGGAAGTTGCTGACATCTTGACAGACAATCGCGGCATATGTGCATATCCAACTGTTTGTGGAAAGTATGGGATATGCTCAAACGGACAATGTAGTTGTCCTGTAGGAAATAATGGAGACACTAGCTATTTCCAGCAGTTGAATTCCAGTGCTGGATGCAGACAAGCCACCCCTCTGTCGTGCCAATCTACTCATCTTCACTCATTTATAGAACTTCCTAACGTTTCTTATTTTAGTTTTGTGGCAGCTATTTCCGATACAGACATTGAGAGTTGCAAACATGCTTGTTTAGAGAATTGTTCCTGCAAAGCAGCTTTCTTTCACTACAATTCTAATAACTTGAGTGGCAACTGCTCCTTACCATCTCAAATTTTTTCATTGATGAGTACTTCACCAGTGTTAGATCGTTACAACTCTACATCCTTCATAAAGGTGCAGAGATCAACATTGGTTCCAGCAAGCCCTGCATCACCAAGTCCAAGTCCACCATTGGCAAGAAAGAAATCAATTCGGATTGAATTAATCATAGGACCTCTAGTTGCAGCTTTAATATTCACATTTAACCTAATTGGGGCATCTGTTCACATCCTAAGGAAGCGGGGATCTATAGAGGAAGAAGGAAGAAGGAAAACTGAAGATGACTGGGAGAAGTCATTAAATCTTGCAACAAATTTGCCCACAAGATTCAATTATGAAGATCTGAGGTCTGCGACAGAAAATTTCAATAAAAGGATTGGGGGAGGAGGATTTGGATCAGTGTTTGAAGGGACTTTGGGTGATGGTACAAAAATTGCAGTAAAGCGCTTGGATCGCTTGGGTCAAGGTAGGAAAGAGTTTTTAGCGGAGGTGAAGACAATCGGCAGCATACACCATGTCAACTTGGTGAGATTAATAGGCTTCTGCATTGGAAATTCAAATAGGATTTTGGTTTATGAGCACATGAATAACGGGTCATTGGATAAGTGGATCTTCCACAAAAATCCAGCTACAACACTCAAATGGGAAATCAGGAAGAACATCATCCTTGATATTGCCAAAGGACTAGCATATCTGCATGAGGATTGTCGAATGAGAATAGCTCATTTAGATGTTAAGCCTGAAAACATTCTTCTAGATGGCAGCTTTAATGCCAAGTTATCAGATTTTGGTTTGGCAAGGCCAATTGACAGGAGCCAAAGCCATGTCATAACTCAAATGCGAGGAACGAGAGGATATCTGGCCCCTGAATGGTTAAGCAGAAGGATAACAGAAAAGGTTGATGTGTATAGCTTTGGTGTTGTCATATTGGAAATTGTTTGTGGAAGAAGAAATCTGGATTTCTCTCAGCCTGATGAAGATGACTATTTACTTTTGCCCGTACTGAAACAAAAGGCAGAACAGAATCAACTTTTCGACATGGCCGATAATTGTATTGAAGGCATACAACAAAATGCAGAAGAAGTTGTCAAGATGATAAGGATTGCCATTTGGTGCTTGCAAAGTGATTATAATAAAAGGCCTTCAATGTCCATGGTGTTGAAGGTTTTGGAAGGTCTACTGACCATGGAACCTATTTCTGATTATAGCTTTTTAACTTCAACGCTAGTGGAAGCTCCAGCTGAAGTGGTTATGGTACCTTCAAGTCCACAGCCAGCATCCATTCTATCTGGACCCAGGTGACGAAACAAGGGTAATTGAAGTTTCTAACCTACAATGCTCTTACCAGGAAAGAAATTCTGGACCTAGGCTTAATGCTGTTTTCCTTAGTGTTTTATTTTCCCTTTAATGAGTAAATTAGTTACTTTGCATTGTTCTGTATTCATCCAGTAATGGTTTGGCTGCCGGCAAACCAGCACACCAAAGCAAAATAAAAGAATTTGCTTGTAATCAACACAGGTAGCTGATAGAATCCTTAACGACTACTCCTCCCTCTTATGTTATGCAGTTATCAATTATAAATAATGAAATTTAAACTAATTTTAATTGATTGAAATGACTCCAAAAACAAAAATAATAATTTTAAAGAGACAATTACTATAATTAATATTTTGTTTAAATTGATTTAAAAAAATGGAAGGGCTTGGGTTGATAGATGAAAGCAGGCCAGGGATAAGAAAAGATGAAGAAATATGAGGCCCAACCTATTGTAGCCCAAAGAGATGGGAAAAGCAACACAAACTGTTCTTTAAAGTTGACACCCTCCACCCATCAAATCAAATTTCCCGCATTTTCTTCCCGTTTCTCAATTTTCTCGGCGTCCAAACACAGGACGTTAGAAAATAACTTCTCAACGCGTTTCCTAGTTCCCCCAGCATCTGGCATTGATCTCAGCTTCTCCCCAATGTTTCTCCTGCCTTTCTTCCCAGGTTTGACAGTTACCCTCTGTTGGGTTCCACAGAAAACATAGGAAAAGAAAAAAAATGTGAAGGAAAGAAAATGGAAGAAAACACTTGGATTTTGGCCATTTCTTGCACTAATTTTAATTTTTGATATACCTTTTAAATCTGTTGATTTCAGTTTTTATTATGAATTTCATATAATGATATGTAAATATAAAGCATTGGTATCTGAAATGTGCTATCTGGGTTTTTAGATTCTATTAAAAGGGAATTTCTTGAAGTAAATGCAACTCTATTGTAATCTCTGGAGTGATTACTTGCCTGAGATTTGATTTTATAGCTGTAAACAGGCATTTTTCTCTCTCTCTCTCTCTCCTTTTTTTGAGATTGACTGTCTAACATTTGTCATACAATTTGAGAAAAGTTTCTTTCCAACTTTTCCTTCTTAATTGTCAGAAAAGTAGGGAAATTATTGGTCATTGCTAAGAAAAATTGATATTATGCTTTTGATATAAGTCTGCTACTTTTGTGACTTCCATGAGGATTAATGGTGCATTCGGCAATATATAGTGGCTATTGCATCTTAAATTGGATAGGATTCTAGAAGGACTCAATGGAAAGCTTCAAGCTTTATAATTGAATACTAAATTATTTATTTGGATTTTTTTTTTGAATATCTCTTTTATTCAATTGTCTATATCCTATTTCGAGTAGTTGTAGCATATAGTTTCTTTATAACAAGAAACAGGAAAGGAAAGAAACGTCTTTAACCTATTCATTGCTTATATCTAGGGCTATAAATGATCCAAGCTTGAGTGAGCTCCATTTGCTCAAGCTTGGCTTGATCAAGGTTTTAGCTCAAGCTTAGATTTTTAAGCTAGAGTGTAGCTCATGCGCATAAAAGAGCTCGAGCTTGAGGAGCTTGATCTTGTTAGCTACCTTAGACAACTCGATAAATTTTTAATTTCATATCATTTTATGATAAATAATTATGACAAATCAAAATGAACATTCATATTGTCATTTCTATTCTAGATATAGAATAAATGTTGCATAATATAAAAATTATAGTTGATGTTTTCCAAGTAAACTAGTTCATTAGTGAGCCCCTAAACAAGCTACTGACTATCTTTATTCACAGGCTTAAATGAGCCAAGCATTCCTATGTTGAAGGTTGTCCCATTTATTAAACAAGGTTGAGAATCAAGCTCCAGAGTGTTTATTAGAAGTGATTAATGAGCTGAATCAGCTTTGATCAAATTGAGTTTGAGTAGTTTTTGAGTAGCTCTATTCACTTACAACCCTCCTTATATCTCTAGTCTTTGTTATTTTCTGCTGTGGATGCACAAATATATAACCTGACAAAATGGTTTCAAAATATCCCTGTATTACTATACATTTTCGTATTACAGATTGGTAAATGAAGGTATGCTATGCACCACAAAATTGATCAATGTATTATCTTCTTTATTGAAGTTTAGACAGCACAGTATTGTGTATGCCACCACGAAAAGTAAAGAAGATATTGGTTCTGTTGTATGATTGTCCCTTGATCTTTTTATGTACCCCGTCCCTATGCTGCAAAACAGTCAACAATGAAGATAATATTGTTGAAACTTGAAAGACACCTTGAAAACTAACTCATGCACTTTGTAGAATATAAATAAATAGGACTTGGTTATTTTTTCTAATACCTCTAGCCTTTCACTTCTTGATTATTTGTTTCAGACGTGGCAGTTAGGTGAGTCTCGATTGAATAAGTTCAGCAGCCCCTTCTAAAATTATCGGCTGACCTTGTAGGTGGTTGCTATGAAAATATGTATAGCTTTTCTGGTGTTAGGCCCCTCGACAGCAAAAAGAAATTGAAAAGTTTATCAAGGCAGAAATGAGTATCTTTTGCTTGTATTTGGAAGGAAACAATTCTTTGTACGTGAAATAGGCAGCATTTGGTGTCATTGAAAGAAACTTCACCTGTTTGTGGAGATTGTGTGGAAAGCTTGTTTGTAGAATAATGAGTTCCATTGATTTCACCACAAACTACAATTAGGAGCAAAATAGACCCAAATTACGCTTGCAATGTTACTTCATCGTGCTTGTGATGTCAGTGTTTTGTCAGTTTCTACTTCTTTATATTCTAGAATCCCCATATTATTGCCTTTATAGTTTAGCAAGCAAAATTTTGCCTTTATTTTGGTTCAAGTTAAAACTTTTGCTTTGCATGCTGAATATCACAAAGTGCTGAATGTAATCAGGAACAGGTCACATGGTCTTGTTCTGGTCATATGAGTATAATGCTTTTTGTACTGCAATATAATGGCAATAAGAATGATTTCTTATTAAATAATTGATATACCATGCTGAAATGCTGTTTCCCTATCATGAAACAGTATTTGAAGTCTTCATGATATTAAAAATTAGGGTAAAATACCCTTACCTTTTAAGTTTTGATCAAAATTACAAAAAAGTCCATTTGTTTCCGAAATGGACACTTCGCCTCAAGAGTGCAAACACCGTTAACAGAAATTGTGAAATGACAAAATTGCACTTTCTTTCTTTATTAATTTAAAAAATTATTATTATATTTTTTAAAAAAAAATTAAAAAAAAGAAGGCCAACTCCCCAAGAAAGGGGAGCATCGGCCGGTGCTCCCAAGGGAGGAGAGCACTATATCAGTGCTCCCTAGATGGGGAGCCTTTTTTTTTAATTAATAAAAAATAATAAAATTATATAATAGTAATTATAAAAATTAATCAAGGGTAAAATTATCCTTTTACCCTTGCTACGTCAGCAAGTTGACGGAAACACTAACGATTGACTAATGGTTGGATCTACGTGTCCAACAGAAAATTATTTTTTGGGGCGGAGTGTCTATTTTGAAAACTAATGGACTTTTGTATAATTTCAATCAAAACTTAGGGTGGTAAGGGTATTTAACCGTAAAAATTAACTTCTTGGCACATTTAAATAAGAACCATGGTAGTTATGCTTCTGCACGTTGCTCTGCTAGTTATACTTTTGCAGGCTATGTTTTACTTGTCTGCTCCTGTTTTTACAATGTGAAAAATAAAATTTAGGTAAATCTGAAGGTGTGGTCATTTTCTCTGTGCTCTGCAACTTAATTATTTCATTGTTTTTACTGAATGTTTGGTAATCCAGTGGAGATTGGGATCTATTTAACTCTGAAACTTTGTTGCTAGAGCTGAAAATTTGTGCACCATCATTTTGTCCAAGAATGTTTGCAAGTAAGAATTAATTCAAACCTATAGGTGAATAAACATTTAATGAGAGCATGCTGTGCTTTGTCTTACAAGCATCCATGCTGCTTAGTAAAATTTCATGATGAGCATGCTGTGCTTTGTTTCTGAGGGGTTTATCCTGTCTCACTGTTTTGTTTGTATGTTATATGTTTTATTTGATGTAGCCTAACAATTATGATATAGGCTTTTTGATGAGCAATTGACAATTATGTATGTCGATGTCATGGACTTTGATGCCTCCAGGAACTTCCAAACTACACTTACCGCATAAAATTAATATGCTTTGCTACTTTTGTCAGACAGAGTAGAAATATATTCCTGCATATCAACTATGGGCTGAAATTAATTTTGCACGAAATTTGCCACTGCTGGGCTGCATGTCACACGTGCCAGGCAAAAGTCAAACTGGTGCCCATACACAGCGAAAGCTGTGCCATTGGTTTTTGGTAGCATGAATGTCCAATCCTGTAAACTGTGAGTTCCTTCCTTACAGTTTTGCATGCCAACATTTGCATAGCTCTTGTCTTGGCAAGCACTGAAAGCACTTAAAATTCTAGTTTTGCATTTGCAGTTCTTGGTAACATTGTCCTCATCTTCTCTGCTGTGGACACTTAGCTCACAATTCACTCCTTTTGTTTTTGGCAGTTTTCCAGTGGGCTTTTCATGGATAAATTTAAGGCAATTTGCCGCCAATGAAACCAAAGTAAACCTGTATTTCTGATTGTTATAAAAAATATATACGTGTGAAAATTCATTTGCCATTGCTGATGGACTTGCCTCAAGTATGAATATCTAGACTATAGTGCATGAGGTGAGTTAGTTGTGGACTGGTAGTTCCTTTTCACTCTTTTTTTTGTGCCTTTAATTTGAACCGTCAACATGTAAGTCACGGCCATTGTTCAAACAAAATGCAGCCATCTGACGAGGATGATTGAGATTTGTAGTTGATGAATCTTATTCTGTTGTTAGGATTTTCTAAACAATGAGAAGTTTTCAGGTTTTGGCCTAACTTTAAGTTTAGACGGAATGCTAAGCTCTGGCTGCGCCTGATTTCATTGAACTTAGAAAAGTCCTAATATGAATATTTTTGTTTCACTGTTTCTCTTCTTTCATTTGGTAAACAAATATTGTTGTTGAAATCATAAAAAAATTCAAATATATTTGCTTGGATTACATGGACAAAGAGATCAAACTTGGAATAGTGACCATACTTTTTTCTGATGAATTGCATAATGAGACCTTAGTCCCATATGTATGACAGATTGGAAGATATGAAAATTTCTAATGAAAAATGATAATGAAATCCTTAATTGATTGCATTTCATGATGATTTAATCTATTTAATTGATATCAGCGTATAAATTGGAGGAGACGCCAGTTAAGCTGCCATTAGTTAGCTGCCAGGGATGAGCTTTAAGAGCAGGTGAAGGGATAGGTTTGAAATAGCTCATTTAATTAGTTGCAGTTTGTTTGTTATGTAAATGAATTGATATATCCCGGAGCCTTGTGCATAAATTTCAGTGTCTGTCACATTTTCTATCTCAACTAACTCCTACTGCATGCATGCTCCACAGATATAGTTAGTTCAATTACTAAGAAGGGACAAATGAGGTGGAGATTCCCTTTCCCCTAGGAAACTTATATGACCTCAATGGGCATTCATGAATGAATGACATAAACTTCAGGCATCAAAATTTCTTTTGTTTGAAACCCACTCCATGAAATTTTCTTAGCAATTATATTCCATAGTATTTATTAGTTCAAATTTACATGGCACTCTTTTGGTGGTAGGCTTTCACCTGATTTACAGAACCACCATTTCATCTACTCTTCAACAACTAACGGTCACTAGAAGTTTGATAGGCAGTTAGAAGCGTTTGTATAATACCATGATCTTACAAAAATCATGCTAGTTGTATTTAAACAGATCATTATGGCATCATAATTTGGCTCAATTCTCTATGTGACATGCTCCTATTGATGGTTTTCTCACATGCCTATGGGACCTCTGGTTTTGCATTATGCTTGATCCATCCAGATGGCGTGACGTGTTAGGATTTGTGGTTAACTTGATGACTGGAAATTTGTAATTTAATAGGATTCAATCAGTCTTAGCCTATGCAAATTACTATATTGGAAGGTGTTCATTTATTTTATGCTTTTTTGCAAGAGTTCTCATCTGTTGTATGATAATCTTAAAAACCCAAGAACACTTGGGAAGAAGGAATTAAATGCTCACAACTGTCCTTTGTTTCAGCTGATTAACCGAAGGCATTGCGCCTGTCATCTCACATCTGATATCAATCTGTATGTCGCTGTGACTGTAATTGTAACTTTGCAAATCTGTTGTCAATATTTACATCTTAGTAAATAGAATTGAAAATAAATATTAGGAAGACAGGACACAATGAGAAGCATAATATATAACTCTGAGTTGTTAGAGCGAAGAAATATGAGAAAAAATCCCTGAAGTTGAATGAAATCATAAATAGGAAGAGGATTAGAGTAATACTCTGAAGTAATTATCTGCCATATTGGATAGGTATAACAGTAATTGCTGTACTATTTGGTCCATATACTTTGATATTTGATTGTTTAATCCGTCCTTTAATGATGTTTGGTTTGCATGATTTAGTCAATTTTTCTTGGGCACTAATTTCACTTTGTCAGCTTTTTATGAATACCATTTTTATTTAAAGTAGCTGATATTATAATGAGTATTTCTTCTACCTTCCCCTTTTCCTTTAAATTTTGAGGACTCTGCCCCTTTCTTGTGTAGCCTTTTCAATAATCTCATGATTCTAGTACATCTTTCCTAGCTTAAATTTATTGAAATTATCACACCCTTTCCCAACTTTTCCCCCCCTTGAAATTTCATATTGTTATCTCAAGGCGCCAATACTTGCATCATAAGAAATCCATGCAAAGACTTTAAAATTAAGAAAGCAAAGATACTTGTTGGTTCTTGCTTGCAAGATATCTTGGTTTTCTCCTTTTGCTTTCCCTAATAGATGATGAAGAAAAGATGTTAGCAATGTATGATAAAAAGATAGATAAAGTAGAGAGAGAGAGAGAGAGAAACCTCAAATCAATTAATACTGTACTCTACAATTTCCTTTTGTTTGTTTCTTTTATTTTATTGGGAACCATGTGATTGCCTTATATTTCTACCAGTCCTAACTACCAAAGCAGATAAAATGAACAAAAATAAAAGTTGATATATGTCTAAGTTGAATTGCAGATGAGCTTAATCATAACCCGTATGGCACCAAAACTTTAATTATGGATGCTGATGGCTCATAATAGCACCCATTCATTTATATTGTTCTTTGAACATCAACTTAAATTAAGTTTCTATTACACACATAAGCAATTGAAAAGGTCAAATGTTTAGCACATGAAATGAAAGACAAATAAGAAGTGAATCACAATTAGGGTCACATACCTGGGTGGTTTTGTCTGTTAAACTTTTCAATGTATATACCTCTACTAGACCTCCAAAGCAAAGAACTTTTGCTAGTTCGATCCAAAAAATTAGCTTTCCCAAAAGCTTCATGGCACCATTAGCTAAACCCCATCTTTGCCCCTTTTTAAGGGTCCCATGTTCTTATAGATTCTCTTATGAATAATATCATGTCGACATGGGCATGGGTTTTTGAGGTGAAGGAAAATTCCTCTTTATTCCCCCGTCTCTACCTTCAGGTAGGTGTTTTCAGTGAGAAACAAAGACAAGAAAAGCTTTTGAATTTTTTTTTTTTGCTTCTCAATGTCGTAGAAAAACCCACTCGAAAATTCAAAAGAAGATTGATTTTAAAGAGAGAAAAATTGGGAAAGTATTAACCAAATTTCTTGTCCTGTTGTATCCATTAGGATTTTGTGAAAAGAAGGGGTTCATTCATACCTAGTATTATTTCTCTGTCCCCTTAAACTTTTTCAGAACTAGTGAAACCGAAAGTGGGTTTATTTGTCCAATAAGAATTCAGTTTGATGCTAAAAATTGTCGTTAGAGGCATATATCACTTTCATTGGAAGCCAGAATTTTTTTTTATAAAAAAAAATAATTAGAAAATAGGAATCAATTGGCTAAAACTATTTAACAACTTAATTAGTAATCTTGACTTTTACACTTAAAATATTGTCTCATTCATGTGTTAAATTTTAGAGTGAAATGATTTGATTGTTTATTTATTTATTTTTTATTAATGGAATTTATTAAACAAACATTGTATCTCTTAAATTCTTCATATTTATTTGTGCCCATGTATCATTGCATCATGCTTAATTTTGTACTACCTTGTTGTGCCACTATATATCACTCAAATCTAATTAAGAATATCTATGGATATTTGTGAAGAGCCTCAAATAAATAGTTGTAGGATTTAATTAGTTATCATGATCATTCCAAATAAATAGGGGTTTTCTTTTTCAATTGAAAATAAAATTTTAATAAGTAGAGAAATTTGTTAATGATCGAGTCCTGCCTTTGCCTTTGTTTTGATATTTGATGGTAGCTGTTGTGGAAAAGGATATTAGCACCCCAAAGTCTAAAGATTACAAGATTAAGAATTGACTTAACCCATACTTTGAAACTTTGGGAGGATTTTCTTTAAAAAAATTGAAAAGCTTAGAGCCAAATTCATTAATTGCATTCGCTTCTTTCAACCCTTTAAATGATATAAAGACACGGACCAATATAATAATAATAATTATAATAATATAAATAATAAAAGAGCAAGAGACAAACTCTCATAGGTTTTTTGTGGCTTCATAATCAAGACTGTACGGTTTGACCTTCAGTCAAGGTAAGCCGCCTCTTCTCCCAACATAGCTCGCCAGCTAAGCTACTCTTTATTATTATTATTCCTTTTATATTTTTGTTATCAAATATCTTAAGACCACTGATTATAAGTGTTATTTGTAATAATTTTTTGTACTAAATGTAATAATTTACAGTTAGAACAATAAATTAATTTCAAAATTAATATTTGAGGTGGAAGGAAAACTTTTATATAATTGAACTCGTTATTATTATAGTTGTTAAATCAAAATACATATTATGTATTTAAAATTTTATTTTTTGATGTCGAGTATCAAGTATCGAGTATTATATCATATTGTAAGATATAATTAAATATTTTAAAATTAATTAAAAATAACATTTATACATGTAAAATAAAAAAATTAAAAAAAATATTATATTTTTTAACAAAATTAAAGATTATAGGATGTAAATTGAAAAGATAATTATTTTTTTAATTTAAACTTTTAACATATTCTTTATTAATATAGATTTTAAAATAAAATATATATTTTTTATATTAATTTATTAATTAAAAATAAAAAATTTTACCATGTTAAAAATAAAAGAGAATTCAATTTTTTAGTATTTTTTGTTT
Organism: Theobroma umbraticum; assembly: GCF_002168275.2. NCBI lineage: Eukaryota > Viridiplantae > Streptophyta > Magnoliopsida > Malvales > Malvaceae > Theobroma > Theobroma umbraticum. Next base: position 178,660 of record NW_018397275.1, read on the forward strand.
AAAATATAAAAATTTAAACTCATAAAATATAATTTTTTATATTTCAATTCAAAACAATAAAAAAATAAACTTAAAAAAATTTTAATAATTAATTATAATTAAGTTTATAAAAAATATATCAATCGCATCATATCTTACGTCTCATATTGTAATATATATATATCATGTATCGTATAATACGTTTTCAATATTTAATTAACTGCGATACACTTATAGATACATATAGTTTTTTATTAATATCGTAATGTATTTATAGGTATCGTGTATAATATAATAATAATAACTATGGTTATTACCCAATTTTAAATGTGAGAGGTAGATGGAAAAGCATATGTACTATAGATTATTACATAAATAAGTGATGGACTTTTTGAATTTTTTTTTAAAATTAATAGGAGCATGAGTTTTTCTAAAGAACATTAACAGTACCCATCTTTCAAATTTGATTCATTAATTGATGGGAAAAAACTTTTTCAAAAAAATGTGGTATTATTGGATTTAAGTAATAATTAATAGTACGAAGCTAATCTCTGGATTTGTTCATTGTCCTCCAAAGAAGAAAATGCATTTGGGACCATTAGGTAAGAATAAGAAGAGTAGTTTTGATCATCTCCGAAGCCCGCAGAATGAGTGAAAGCCGCCGCCTCTTAGGTTTTGATTACTAGGTTTATATCTGTCATTAAAATAAAGATTACATAGATTAGTACGTGATCATTTCAAAGTAAAATTATCTTTGGTGATGACTGCCACTGGGCTATGAGCAGCGATGAAATACTTTTGTTTATTCTATTGACCTGTTCACATGTACAATTTGTCAACTTCCATTGATTACTGGTAGTAGCATATATATATTTTACTTTAATTTGATCCTCACCAAAATTTGGCGAGATTATTTCTTTTAAGTTTGTAATTATTCTTACCATATACATATATAAATATATGTTACTCTATGCTTTTTTTGTGATTAAAAAGACGCAGCTAGCTTCTGTCTTATTAACCCTAAAAAAAAAATTAAAAAGATAGAATAACTTATTCAAGGAGCAAAATTAATTATTTGAAAGGGGAAAATCCTGGCCTTAACCTTGAGGTTTAATTCTATAAGATCATTGAAAATTCAAATATACCTAGGACTGTGCAAACAGGAAAATGGATAACAAGCAGTTTTGTGGCTACCAATCAAACAATATTGTGAAGCAAGCGAGTAATCAACTACATGTTCAACATCAAGTCAACAAAAGTGATTCTCTTACCTTTAGCGCTGGAAGGAACTTTTGTTGGATCTCTGAGATATATTTTTCATGTGTAGGTTTAGTCCAGATAAGTAGACTAGATAAGGTTATGCTTGAGAAAAAAAGAAAATTTGATTTTTGTAAATCATAAAACACGGTATCTAATTAAATCATCAAATTAATACACTTCAATTTTACTATAATTCCATAGTAATATGATAGTCAGACAAATTGATTTATACAGTAGCAACGATCCGAATGGGCAAATTGATCCCTTATTATGTTTTGAATGTTAAGACCCAAACACTCCTTTTGCCAAAGTACTATATGAGCCAATGGTTTGAGCCAGCCGTAAGCTGAAGCCAGAAATATGTGAATATATATATATATATATATATATATATATATATATATATTATAACCTGAAAATACCGTTGGAGAGCCCGAATCAACCGCTTAAAGTTAGTTGGGTCTTCACATTTTCCACTTAGAATATCTAACAGTCAACTCCTACCAGCCTTTTTCTTCCCTCCCCTCCCCTCCTCGCTAAACCCTAAGACAGAATACGTTTTTTTTTTTTTTAATTTTCAATATTTTCCTCAAAACGAAATAGAAAAGCAACGCTCTTTAGGTTGAGTTCTTTTTTGTTTTATATCCTTAAATCAATAAGACCCCACATCAATTCCTCTCTCTGCCCACCTCCGTTGCTACCCCTTAAAACAACCATTTCCTCACCCAAGCGAATCCCATTGTGCCATGGGCGTCGACATGTCTAACCCACCCACCAAAGACTTCTTTGCTTCTCCCGCTCTCTCCCTCAGCCTTGTAAGTTTTAACTCCATTTTTCCATGTCTATTCGCAATATATATACATATATGTACATGTTCATTAATTCTATTCTTTTTCTCCTTCCTATGGTTTTGGTTTCTATTTCTCGCTTCCCGCTTATTTCTACGTGTTATGTTATTGAAAGGCCGGAATATTCCGCGATGCCGGTGCCGCGGCGGCTGCAGCAGCTGCGAATATGGAGGTGGAGGAAGGAGATGAAGGAAGTGGAGGAGGAGGATCAGGTAAAAGAGAAGAGACCGTTGAGATTAGTAGCGAGAACTCGGGTCCTGCAAGATCAAGATCAGAAGATGAGTTATTAGAGCACGAGGATGAAGAAGACGATGGGGACAAAAGCAAAAAGAAGAAGAGGAAGAAGTATCATCGTCACACCGCAGAGCAAATCAGAGAAATGGAAGCGTAAGTACTCTTCCATTTTCTCACCCTCTTTTCTTAATTCTCATATTACATACATACATACATGTAAATAAATAAAAGGTTTATGTTAAGAAACTAATTAAGTTAATCTTGGAATTAATTCAGATTCACCCACTATGTGATGCTAATGGAAATCTCGTTTGCGATTTGACAAGTTAGTTCTTTAATGAAACTGGTTATGTTAATTACGAGTTGCATGCGGACATCTCTCGTATATGCATACATACATACATTACTTAGCATACGTACGATGTAGTTGGAAAGATTTTTAATAAAAAGTTAGTGACATGCTTACAGAAGAAACAAGATTATAAAGTTAAAGATGACTCAAAATTTTATGGTGACTTTAGTAACCTTTTTCTACCTTTGTTTTTACATGAAGATTGATATCCACGCCGGGGAAAGAATAAATAAACCATCTGTACCAGAAGCTTTCTTTTCTTTTCTTTTTCCATGGATGAAGTGATTTCTCTTGTTCTCTAATTGCTTGACATTATCCTCATACGATCAAAGATTATGATGAGATTTGGTCTCTTTTGTGTCTCTAACAAGGACTGTTTTTCCTCTTTTCCATGAATATGTTGCCAGTCTGTTTAAGGAATCACCCCATCCAGATGAGAAGCAAAGGCAGCAGCTGAGCAAACAATTAGGCCTTGCTCCAAGGCAAGTCAAGTTCTGGTTTCAAAATCGTCGAACACAAATCAAGGTAATCCCTATTATTCTGTTTTAAACTTTTCATTTCATCTATTTCAGTTTGAAATGGTGATTAACTTCGTTTAAAAAAACTTTGGTTAAGTCGGATTATTTCTCAACAAATGAACTAATTACTCATGTTGCACTTTGTATATCATCTTTGCTAGTGTTAATGGAGTAGCCAATTTGCAGGCTATACAAGAGCGCCATGAAAATTCTTTGTTGAAACAAGAGCTGGACAAACTCCGGGACGAAAACAAAGCCATGAGGGAGACTATAAACAAAGCTTGTTGCCCCAGCTGCGGCATGGCTACCACTAGCAAAGATGGCTCCATGACAACTGAAGGACAGCAACTACGTATCGAGAATGCCAAACTCAAAGCCGAGGTGTCGAGAAGTGATTGATTGATAGAAGCTTTTTTGTTGCCCTTAAAATCCTGTATTTAATGTGCATATTACAATAAGCTGACAAGATTTTCGTTTCAAAACATTTCAGGTAGAAAAACTGAGAGCAGCTATTGGAAAATACCCTCCAGGGGCAGCTTCGACTAGTTCATGCTCGGCTGCAAATGACCAAGAAAACAGGAGCTCATTGGATTTTTACACCGGAATATTTGGGCTTGAGAAGTCAAGAATTATGGAGATTGTTAACCAAGCAACGGAAGAGTTGAAGAAGATGGCTACGGCTGGTGAACCGCTGTGGGTTCGAAGCGTCGAGACTGGTCGCGAGATTCTTAACTATGATGAGTATGTCAAAGAATTCTCTGTCGAAAATTCAAGCAATGGGAGGCCGAAAAGATCCATTGAGGCCTCTAGAGGGACCGGGGTTGTTTTTGTTGATCTCCCAAGGCTAGTTCAAAGCTTCGTGGATGTGGTAAGAATATGGCATAGTCTATATACTATTAATGGATACTAGGTCGCTTTAACTAATTTATAGAAACTTCCTTGACATCTTTTCTTGAAAGAATCAAAACTAATGCCTTACGGTTTTTCCGTAGAATCAATGGAAGGAAATGTTCCCATGCTTAATTTCAAAGGCGGCTACTGTTGATGTGATTTGCAACGGTGAAGCTCCTAACAGAAGTGGTGCTGTACAATTGGTACGTTGCCCAGTACGCATTCTCTTGGTTTCAACATATTGAGGACTAGCTGTTATTTAGCATGGAAAATGGTTAGTTCAATCAATCATTTAATCCCAGATGCAGGCAAAATAAAGAGAATATATAAGATGACAAAAAACAAAAAAGAGCTATTATTTCAAATAATATATATAATAATATAATATGGGTTAATCCAACAAATCATGCTCTTACTTAGCTTAAAGTTTAGCAATAGGCTAAAATTGAAAAAAGCACCTCTCCATGTTATTATTATTATGATATGCATGGTTCAAAAATGGTTTTAAATTCAAACCAAACAAAATGTTAGGTATTACGTTAACTATCAAAACTTAATCCAAAAGCCATGCTCTCTATGCACCTTTAATCAGCTTCAATTATCTGAATCAATGTTTAAATGTTGCTTGTACATTGGAGTAAGACATGAAATTCAACGTTAAGATAGAGTGAAGCTCAGTCAAAATGCTGCACAGCTGTGACCTTTTAGGAATTTGATTGCTAATTTGCCATAGAATGAAGTACTTGATCATTTCCTACAAGTCTTAATTAGATTGTTGGGGAACAGCCAAGAATCTGCAAAGCAACTTCCCACATTTTTAACATACTTTATTGAGAAAGGGGTGATTTTCGACGCTAGCTATCTGCTTGTACGTTTTTCTTTCTTTCTTTTTGGCCAAGTGGTCCACGTGAAAAGCCAAAACCTTTTCTTCTTTTTGGCTCTAACCCAAAAAAAAAAGGGGAAAAAATCAACTAATCTACAATCCCGAACTCAGTGGAAGATCAAATTATTTATACATTTAGGCTTCACCGACCCTTCCATAATTTCTTGGAATTGAGATACCCAACATAGCTTATTATTGGGCATTTATTTCTGTAATCAAACTGTCCAATTGAAAGGCAGATTCCTAGCAATACAATGTCACATCATATTAATGGCCATGGTTGCAGATGTTTGCGGAGCTGCAAATGCTCACACCCTTGGTGCCTACCAGAGAAGTATATTTTGTCCGGTATTGCAAGCAATTGAGTGCTGAACAATGGGCAATTGTCGACGTTTCTATTGACAAAGTTGAGGAAAATATTGATGCATCCTTAGTAAAATGCAGAAAACGTCCATCAGGTTGCATCATCGAGGATAAATCCAATGGCCATTGCAAGGTACATATACATTTAATATATGCACGTAGGCTCTGTTGAAGAAAATTGGTGGTGTGCCAAAAGAGTCGATAGTTTCTTTCTTGCTTAATGCAAAAAATGAGTAGATAATTTCATTTTGATAACGACCTTATGAGGATCATTTCAACAATTTTTCAGGTTACCTGGGTGGAACACCTTGAGTGCCAGAAAAGCACCGTTCACACCATGTACCGCACCGTCGTTAGCAGTGGTCTAGCCTTTGGTGCAAGGCATTGGATGGCAACATTGCAACTTCAGTGTGAACGGCTTGTTTTCTTCATGGCAACCAATGTTCCAACTAAGGATTCAACTGGTAAGTTTAAATTTAATCCATTGTATTATTTGAGTTAACAATTTTTTTGTTCATCAAAGAAAATTTTCGACTAATGCCCATCTAGGTGTTGCAACATTGGCTGGGAGGAAGAGCATTTTGAAGTTGGCCCAACGAATGACATGGAGCTTTTGCCATGCAATTGGAGCATCAAGCTATCACACTTGGAACAAAGTCCCTAGTAAAACAGGGGAAGACATTAGGGTTTCTTCCAGGAAAAATTTAAATGACCCTGGCGAACCTCTTGGGGTGATTGTCTGTGCTGTTTCTTCCGTTTGGTTGCCTGTCTCTCCTAATGTCCTATTTGATTTCTTGAGAGATGAAGCTCGTCGCAATGAGGTAGTATACAGTATAACTTTGCCTTGATGCCATACAACTAGAATAAGTTTAACAAGAATAATCATTTAACCATCTTTCTTGTGTAAACTTTAGTGGGATATCATGTCAAATGGAGGTCCTGTACAGTCCATTGCAAACCTCGCCAAGGGGCAAGATCGGGGCAATGCAGTAGCAATTCAAGTAAGTTCTCCATCTCCCAGCAGGGTATAATCCAGATTAAATTATGCTTTTTCTCTCTTTCGCCTGCAACCAAGCAGAACATAGAAGATACTTTTTCTGAATCTTATCCACCATTCTAAGTTGCATCGTCTTTTCCGTTCAGGCAATGAAGTCAAAAGAGAATAGCACGTGGGTGCTCCAAGACAGTTGCACAAATGCTTTTGAATCCATGGTGATCTTTGCTCACGTGGACATAGCTGGTATGCAGTCAGTGATCACAGGGTGCGACTCAAGCAACATGGCCATATTACCTTCAGGGTTCTCCATTCTTCCTGACGGGCTCGAGTCAAGGCCTTTAGTGATCACTTCTAGGCAAGAGAAGAGCAATGATACCGAAGGAGGATCTTTGCTTACAATAGCTTTCCAAATCCTAACGAACAGTTCCCCGACTGCCAAACTAACCATGGAATCTGTGGAATCTGTCAACACACTAATATCTTGCACATTGCGAAGCATTAAGACGAGCTTGCAGTGCGAAGATGGTTGACCACGATAGTTTTCTTGATTAGGTAGATATTAATTGTAAAACACTCAATAGGGTTTTTCTTTTATTTATTTTTTCCTTTTCTCTTCCTTTTACCCCCACGACTAACAGGTTTAAGAAAATGACCTATTTTTGCGATGTGGGCTTTGTTTCTATTCCTTCTTGGTTAGCACATGGTTTGGACTTCAGGCATATTTTTACAGGGCAAGCTGGATGGAGAGAGTTGGATTTCAAAACCTTTTTAGATCTAGGAGAGTGAAATATTCTCTTGTATAGAATTACTATTCATTAATGCAATATTGTGGTTATCTTGATTGCTTTACCAACTTATGCAGCCTGGAATTGTTTAAAGCCCAAAAGTTAGAAACTCATAGAAGCAATGCGAGGATTCCTCGGGCAAAATATATTCCTGAAATCTGTTGAATTATCCACTGTTTTTTTTAAGGGATTTAGGGGTTTTATAGTGCTAAAATTATCCAACCAATAAAGGTCTCAGAGATATCATTGCATGCCAAGACGCTGCAGCAGTAATGCGAATCTTAATTACTAATTATTATGAAACAATGTCAATGGAAAAAATTTAGGACCTATGAGGCCCCTCATGCAGCATCATGGAGATGCACTTTGGGACTCTTTAACTTTTTTGGTAAATCATTACCATGTGAAGCATTTTCTCTCTTCGGAAATCACTACTGTTGTTATCAAACATAACAGACACAGACTGTTAACTATACCCTCCCCTTTTAACCAATGGTCAAACAGCTTTGCATTGCTGCTTAAGTCTAGGACCCAAATTCTCAGACCAACACGAAAACAGAACAATTGCCTTGTAGCCTAGCGCCATAATCATTTCAATCCATTAAGCAAACGTATCAAAATTCTACCGTAATCCATTCCTACAAACCAAAGTACTACCACATAATTATGTTCTACTTATCAATTTCACCATTTTCCGAACTTACAATTCTACTTCACAGAACTCAATCCCGATTGTCCCCAGTATTTGCGCCCAAACTCAAATAGCCTCTCAATCCTGATTTTATCACTAGAACATCAACTTCTTCACTAATTAACAAAAAACCCATCAAAATTCGAGCAGAGAGCACCAAGATCATGACAACCCGATAAACAATCCATACTCATGAAAACAACAATTATTACACCAAGAAAAAAACAGTTTTCGAACGCTAAAAATACTTGCAAAGGTTTACAAATTTACCTAAATAAAAGGGCCCCACCCAAGGGCTTAATACTAAGCCTGCTGCTCTTGAGGCTGTTGAGACTCCAATGGAATCCCAAGCTCCCCTGTCTCCTTCTTCTCCTGCCTCCCATTCTTACTTGGTACAGGCACAGCAATGAAAGTCTTGGTCTTGCTAATAGGCCTGCTCTTTTCAAGCTGCACAAAGTCACCAACTTTGAATTGGTTATCTGGGTCATGAGCCTGGAACTTCTTCTTCTTCCTGACACGCCTCTTGTACTTTGGATGCGGAGCTAAACGCACCACTTCCACGGACACTGTCTTGTCATTTGTAGCGCAAACGACCTTGCCTTGCAGTGATTTCATGGCCCTGATTGGAGGGAGAAAAGTTGGGGTTTTGAGGGGTTGGTGAGACCGAGAAGAATTGGGTTTTGAGAGAAGAGAAAGGGATGTTGTGCCATCGAGAAATGGGGATGAAAGCTTGAGAGATTGGAGAGAGGAAGTTATGGACATTTCGGGATAGAGTTTCGGAGTTGGAGAAGAAGGGGATAAGGGGGACTGGGAACTTCCTTTCGTTTTATCGGTTATGGGTTGGGCATATGGGTTTCGGTGTAGGAGAGCGGGTGCCCTCGATGCTTCACTTTCCTAAGTTTATTTTTTTAAACCTTTTCCCTATTTTTCCCTTCTTTATTTGTTTAATATTATTATACAAATGCTATAAATAGAAGATCTTAAATTACATGTTGCAAGCTTTCTTAACAACATGTTGAGATCGAGTCGAAGTTATTATGTTTTATTAAATAAATAATGTAAGTTTACTTATATTTAAAATTCTTATTCGTACATCAATAATTAAATATTACTATATTAATTTAATAATGGAAATGTTGGTGTATCAATGAGTTAAAATTGACTGGATTAGCCTAAGCCCAAAATCACCCTCAACAACTCTCTAAAGTAGTATTACCACCTCAACCCAACCCACGGTCAGTTTTCTTTTTTTTACTTTTATGGATATCAAGTAATGATAATGCTTTTAAAATTTTGTATTAGCTGTTAATTAAGTTAAGGATTAACAGACTAATTGAACTGTTAATCAAGTTTTTCTTCTTATAGCTACTGTATATATACCGGAGTTGTAATAATTTTCCATTAATAAATACAAGATTACAATTTTTTTTCAGTCTTGATTTGCTTACACACAATAATAGATCTTCTATTGCAAAAGTATAAAATTAAAAGAAAAAAAAAAAGAGCAGAAACCGAAGAAAGGATTGTTACTCGAGGGATTGGACATGAAAGCTGTAGAGCTATCGGCAAACTCAGTGCATCACATCACATTGAGAGCAAAATTGATTTAACAAAGTGTCAAATACAAAGTAAGAAGAGCTTTGCCTAACTCCAAGTCTTCCAATTTTCCATCACATTGATCGCCAAAGACATCTAAAGGGTTTCGAGTCAGCTATTGCACAACTATTTGTCTGGAAAGCATTCGAACTGAAAGAGTTTTACTTACAGCCAATCCTTAGATTGTTTGTTGTAATCAAGTAGGGTGTCATTCCATTTTAGTGAAATTTGCATCAATGGATAGTATCAGTGACTGAGTCACATTTCGTTATATATAGGATACATTGACTTCACTCAACTTTTAGAAATTAATAATTTATATATATATCATAACAATAAAAAGAGATTATATTTAAAAATAAATAAAACCAATTATTTTAACAAAAAAAACAAAATTTTGTTCTCTCCCCGTCTCCCTCCCATTCATTCTCCTCTTCGTCTTTCTCCTTTTTCATTCTTTATGGACAATATATCTCTCTCACCCAAAGCCTATTTACTGATTCAGTTACAACTTTTACATACAGTTGTTATATTCTTCACCTTACTGCCCTATCGTGCCGAATTTCCAGCACGAAATTGGAAATCTTTAAATGAGACACCAACAGAACTTCAAAATCTGACATCAACAACTCAAAAACACTTGCCTACAGCTACCAGATATTTGCAGCAATTAATCAAAACCAGTGCAACTATTTCTTTTCTGGGTTTTGTGGGTGATGGGTTTGATTTGATTCATGTATCTTTGGAGTATGATCCCATATAAAACATGATGGGAAAGTTTCTTTTCATTTTGCTTACAGGCTACACTTGGAGTGGGCAAGTTTTGTTTGCCAGGTTTTCAGTTGTAGTGTTCCACTACAGCAAGTGGATAGTTTGTAAAGTTTTATTGATGAAATGAATTTTTCTTTTTTTTTTTTTTAGAAAAACCAATACTAGTAAAGCAGCACCAAATTCTATACAAAAGCAGTTTCACTAAAGAGCAAAAACTAAACAGAAAAATAATAAGGACATCTACCACAAGTTTCTTTCTAGGCAAACTTTTTAATCAAACAAGTTGGTTTGCTAAGGAAGACTATTTGATTTAATTTAAATAATTTCATTATTTTTTTAAGGTAATTCAATGAAGTGTAAGTTTGTTCATCTTAAAAAAAATTAAACTTAATTTGAAATTTTCCAAAATAAAAAATCTTGTAGGGCTTTTTATTGAAGAAGTATTAAGTATAACATTTTTTACGTATAGGGGATGGAAAATGGGAGAAGAAGAGAAGGAGAATGGGTGAGAGGGAATTGGAGAGAGACAAAATTTGTTTTCATTTTTCAAAGAAAATTGATTATATTTATTTTCAAGTCGTTAAAAGTTTTAAATTTATTTTTTGATAAAGTGACACTATCTCATGACTTGACGGTGTATAAAAATTATACACTATTAATACATCAAATATAATTTTATAAAAAATTAATATTTTTTTTATATTGAAACCATTAAAATTAGTTAAGAAATTGAAAACGAGAATAAAAAAAATAAATTTCAACTGAACTTAACTATATTTAATAGTTTTTTTACTAAGAGTGTAAGTTCAACTTCTAAGTTTAAAGAATTTTTTGACATGTATTTTTTAGTAATTTTTAATTTTAAAAAATAGTTTATTGTATCGTATTCATCTATTTGAACTATTTTATTTTTTAAAGGTTTTGGTTAGCAAAGGGAAAAGTTGGAGAAACAAAATGATGTAGCATCACTAATGAAACGATTATGAGCTAATTTTCATTACGGATAAATTGTAAAATAAATATTTTTATTTGAAAATTGTATTATATTTTGGTGTATTTGTTTCTATATTTAATTTTTTCAATAGGACATTAAAAGTATTATAAATAAAAAAATACTACTATTATTGACCCCACTCATACAAGTTACTGACTCGATAATGGGAACTATGGGTGATGAGATTTTGCTACAATCGTATGGATTCTTATTGAGCTAATTGAATCCCCAGTGGACAACTAAAATATAGCAGCTGAATACTTTGAGGCGCTAAACACTGCCCGTTATTATTATGATTTTCTTTTCTTTTTTGAAGATTATAAAATGGATAGGCTTATCCAGGTCTATCCACGTGGCACCAGCCAAATGGGACTCCATATCTCTCTCAAGAAAACCCAGTTCGCCACGTGTCCAGTTGAGATCCACGCAGAAGATCAAAAACCCAAACATCCCCATTGCCAGTTGAACCAAAACCTGCAAGAAAAATAGTCAGGAACCAAAACCAAGGCAATGGCTTCTGTTGCAACCTTAGCTGCTGTTCAACCCACGACCATCAAGGGCCTTGGTGGAAGCTCCCTCAGTGGAACCAAGCTCTTTGTCAAGCCAAGTCGCCAGAGTTTCAAACCCAAAAACTACAGGTAACCTGATTTGTGTTGCCTGGAAATAAATCCTTATGCTTTGAGCCCGATTTATACATATATAATATTGTTTAAATATTTGGCTCTTTGATTATGAGGGTGGCTAATCTTTATAGTTCTTTCTTGAATGTCTTTTTTGGTATTTGATAGGGCTGGTGCTGTGGTAGCAAAGTATGGTGATAAGAGCGTGTACTTTGATTTGGAGGATTTGGGCAACACAACAGGGCAATGGGACTTGTATGGATCTGATGCCCCTTCACCATACAACTCTCTCCAGGTTTGAACCTTATTTCTCATTTTGACGAATTTGATAGTTGGGGAAGGATTTACAGACTACTTTTACACTGGTTGATGCCTTATGATATAGTATATGATATACTAGCTCATTCATGTTAATGGAAACCTCTATCCAAAAAACACTTATGGTCAAGATTGACTTTTGCAATCAAACTTGATGCTGAATGGAACCTGCTTTCATTGAGAGTCGAATTCGAGACCTTCCCTCTTACTAAATGGGTGCTCTAACCAACTGAGCTAGGTTTTACAACTAAATCTTCAAAGCAAAGTAAAATCATGAAGGATGTAGAATACTGAAATTTCTTGACCCCATTCCAAGATTTATGAATCTAAGACAGTGACAATATCCTGGACAATGGTCATTGCTATTATTCTGGTAACATATAGAGGTAGCAACGTTAACTGTTGTTAGTTTAGTTTAATTACTAACGGTCATCTCAAACATGGGAAGAGTCAGGCATACAGCTACCCATGTCTCCAGCAATTGGTCAAGAATGATTTAAGTCCTGTCAAATTCACCTTAATTATTTGCAATAATTCCTGATAAGCAAGTAGGAGAATGTTTAAGATTCACTAACATTGCGCACAAGCGTTTGGAATTGCAGAGCAAGTTCTTTGAGACATTTGCAGCTCCATTCACCAAGAGAGGATTGTTGCTCAAGTTCCTGATCTTGGGAGGTGCTTCCCTCCTTCTGTTTGTCAGTGCCACTGCTCCTGATGACCTTCTACCAATCAAGAAGGGCCCACAACTTCCACCAAAGCCTGGGCCACGTGGCAAGATCTAATTTAGTATAACTCTTATAAGCTTCTCATTGTATGTATCTTCTTTTAGTTTTGAGAAATGTAATGCTACAAAGCACCTTTGTTAACTTTCAATCCAGTGACATTTGTTTCATGTGCTTAATTGATGCATTACTTTTAGTTCCAATCTGTGGTGTTTGATAGTGATCCCGTCATGTCTGATAACAAATCAGTATTGCCAATCAAGAATTGAAAATGTCTACCGCCGATTGCCACTGTTAAGAAAACCTTGAACCTTCTTCTGGTAAGAAGGCTGCTCAGCGTTGCTTTCATCTGCCCTTTACTTCTCTTCAGCAGGGGAGTCATAACTAATAAAAGCCTCATTCTCTGGAAAGATGCTGAATTCGTGTGATTATATCACAAGTCATATCTACTACCAAGTGATTGATCCACCGTATGAAAATGTAGGATAGCGACAGCTTAATAACGACGGGACAATTCTACAATCAATGGGGATAAATAGCTATTGGGTGTGATAGCATTTGAGAAACACGGATTCTGAAGATAAAGTCATAAATCATTTGTTGTTCAGTGGCTATCAAACTACAACCCCTTTATTGGTTTTCAAAGATAGCATATATAAATGCTTTAAATTCCACAGCTTTAGTTATCTTCCCTATTTACAAAAGGAAGGAATAGAATAATAAAGCAGCCCACAAGTCAGAGTAATCCATCCTAGGTGTGAAAAATTATATGTGAAGGTCAGGCTTTCTCACTCTTTATATTCCTTAATCTATCACACTCTCTCTATCTTTCTATCGCTCTAACAGCTTTCAGTTGTTCTATTATTTTCCCTTAATCTTCTCCGCTATTGTTGTCTTTAATGGCGTGCCGTTGGGCTTCTTAATCCACCCAAGCTCTCAAGATAGGAAACCTTCTTGTTAGTCACTACGCTTAGTTTCTGCATATGCTTTGCGTCTCCCTCTTTGGATAACTCGTCTGTCGAGTCTTTGTTAGCCTCAGAGTCATTTTGATCTAGACTCCAGGTAAGTAAATCTGAGAGGGTCATGGAGTTGGGCGTATCCGCATCATATTTTGGGTTTGGAAGCACCAAAATAGGTTGGCTGTCTTCCGTTAAAGGGTTCCTTTTGCATGATGCTTGACTGGGATTTTGGGCAACAAAATCAGCGTGGAGGACGTCTTCAATCCTAGACAAGACCGTAAAGGCCAAGCTTTCCAGTATTCTTGAGTAGCTCTCTAGGACAGCCTGCCCTACATCCTGTGATGCCAACAAAAATCCATAAAATAAGTTTCCAAGGCATAGGTGATATTCTCATGGATCAAGCAGCCTTTACCATGAGAAGGACCAAGAGAGGTTTGACATTCTCAGGCTATGCTTACATTCAAAGGAAAACTTGAGCTATCATTGTGATAGGACACTAAGAAAAAGCAATAGTAGATAGTAACGATGCATTGCCTCAGAGGATCATGCCAATGTTTTATAAAAAATTTCTATGTATCAGCAAAATCAAGTACCCGGTTGTATTGGATTTTGCTGATGTCTAGTGAAGATTGAGGAATTCCTGGGAACCGTTGTTTGATAATGAGTAAGATGGTCTCAGCTCTCTCCTCAAAGAGTTCTCTTTTCTCCAAGCTAACAGCGGAACCCCAAGCTGATTTTCCGTCCTTTTGGTTCATTTTCCTCTTCCATATTATTATAGATGCCTCAATTCTATTCTTGAGGTCTACAATCTTGTGCTCTGATGATAAGTCCATAGTGGAGAGAAATTGATCAGGATCAAAGAATTCAACTGTGATACTCCTATAGATTGAATCACCAAGACTAGCTCTCCCATTCTAAAAAAAATAAACAACAAAAGGTAAAGAAGAGCAAGGGATTTGTGAAACTAGATTGCATGCAACATTTTAGATATTTGGAATTTTCCTTCTTTACCTTGGGGAGGGACTCGATATAGTTTTCAGGGACCTCCATCTCTGACAGAACTTGGGCATTAATTGCCATTGCTGCTTTAAGCACTTGAGACACGCAATCCTTTTGGTACTGCAGATTTTTTCTTGATGCATCTGACAAACCATCTTGGGGAACTTTTACAGTAGGCAGCCACCATTTGTCATCTTTCCTCTTGTTGTTTCCTTTTTCTGAGTCTGGGGCATCTCTTGACAAATAATAGAATTCATTTTGGTCCTTGAAGTTATCTAGACAGTCCTGAGCATTGTAAGTTTAGCATCATTAAAAGAGGTACTAGTTTGTTGCTTGATTATTATCACCATTGAGCAAATCTATGCTCAAATGAACTAAAAGCATATATAAGTCTATGTCCTTACAGTAAGCAATGTGTCAATTTTCCGCAAGGCAGGAATGTTCATATGAAGATCTGCCCGTTGCTTTGTGACCATTATCTGATAATCAAGAAATAAAGATTCTAAGTTACACTTGATCCCTGGAGAAAATGCATGTATGCATTTAGATATAGTCGTATAATTGCTCAGATACAGTCAGAAAGAGGCGGAGAGAGAGATACCTCCATGTTTGATCCATCTTTGTTTTTCTGTTGAGATGGAACAAATTCAACAATGTGATCAGTGACAGATAAGAGCCAATCTATTTCTTTTCTCCACCTTCCTTTCCTTTCAGCTGACATAGGCTCTAGGCGTGATTGTTCACCAAAGACAGAAGCTGAAAGCCATTGATGTATAACGAGAAACAGAATCAAGAGAAATTGATAAATATAGGAGAGCATATATACTGATAAGACCAAAGTATTGTTATTTCCTATTGATTAGGCAAAAGCCGTTCCCAATTTATTGCTGTATCATAAAGCAGAGAGAAAAAACAGGAAAGGAGAAAATACCAGCAAGGTTTGTAATGGCATTTGACAATGCTAAAGCTGACGAAACTCCCTTCCCTCCACCTGACATGTCCTCACCTAAGAGTAATTTAGCAAACTTTTCCTTCATCTGCTCCATATCTGAATCAAAATCATGGCATATTTTTCATAACCAACAGTCAACAACAAGAAGCCAGCCTTCTCTTTATGTTTTATAATATAGAAAACCAAAATCTCCAACATTAGAAAAATGTTTCTCTAGGGATGTATAATTCTATACCATAAAACTCTCTGCTTAGAGGAATTAATCTATAACATATCATACTGTTTATTTTCTTTCAATCATATCAAAATTTGAAAGATTATTGATGACTCCTAGAATTCAATGGAAATATATAGTATAAAACATTGCAGGCAGTTAAATCCATCCCAAGTCTAAAGAAGTATGAAACTTGCCATTTAATAGCTGCTTTTCTCTGGCTTGGAAGGCAGCAGCCATTTCTTCCTTGCCCATCCTTGACCTGAGACCCCTGTCGCCTCTATTCAATGACTGTAGATCATTTTGAGTTCTTGATCCCTGACTTCTAACTGCCACCTCTTCCCCCATACCTGCCTCTTCTAATCTAGTAGCACTCTCAATACTCAAACTCTTTGCATGTCTTCCTGTGTTCTCATTCATATCCCTGAAATGAAACAACCTAGACCTATAATTTTCTTGTTCTTGTTCAAGAGCCCGAACCATCTTTTAATGTTTCTGGAAAACAACTCGTTGCAAGGAGTCGAGCAATACAAAGAACAAATAACAAAGGGAGAGAAAGGTATTGTTGTTTGTCTTTGTTGTACGAGAGAGGTATGGAAGAGGGAAAGGAGACCAAAAGAAACAAAAAGGAGTCCCCTCTTCCAAAGGATTTTAGACAGAGGTGTGATCTTGGGGAGTTTAGAGAGTTTGACAAAATTTTGGGGTGGTGATTGTTGTGTTGGTTTCTCCATTTTAGTGTATGTAATGGTTGAACGTGGGGTGCATGTTCGAGAAATGAGCTGTGAGTTAAAGGAGAATAATCAATAACAAATTTAGATAATTCTATATGTTGGAGGGTCTAGTTTCATTTATGAAAGCTGTAACAATTGGATGGTTCATTTTCAATTTGAAGGTCAAAGCCTGGCAAAAACAAAGGGGGGGCGGGGGTGCAGATTGCATCATTCTTATATAAAGTAATGAGCACCCTTTCTTTTTCCATCCTTTTATATTAGTAACACCAGAAGGATTTAAACTTGATGGGGCGGCTGATGAAGGAATCAAATGACAAAAGAAAACAAAATCTAATTATATCCCACTTATTAGTTTTGTCTTATAGTATAAGGAAAGATTAAATTTTATTTATCCTGTTTTTTTGTAAATTAAACTGACTAAACTATCAAAGCCTAACCAAGTTAAACCTCCCACCTATGAGTTCTTTGTCAACAAACATGACCTGTACAGACAAGCACAACAAGCTATGCTGGTTAGGACTTGACTTGCAGACTGTAGTTGCCTCCAAAATGATCTCACTCCCTCATCCAAGTATTCTCTTGTAAAGGTCCTAAATCTCATTACATATCAGAGGTTTTTCCCTGCTTGTAATTGAATCTTTATTTATTTATTAATGAAGAGATAAACATTTAGTTCATCTAATAATATATAGGATCTATATATTAATAGTGTATCAAATATAAATTCAATTTATAATATTAGTGGCAGATAATCATGAACTAAAATAAATAAATAAATAAATTAAATCTACACATAATCTAAATGAAAATAAAGATGTATATGATTTGGCAATATGCAATTATTGATTTTATTTTTCCTAAAATAATTAGGCCATGAAGCTCCGTGGGGCTTAAAGAATGGCTGGAGCCTAGGATGGAGTAGAACCTTTATTCCCTGTATGGAAGCACACGAAAATTCATTGACTTATAATTAATATTTTTAATAAAATCTTATGTATATCAAATATATATATATATATATATAAATATGAGTAGTAAGAATATAACAGTAACCTGCTATGTTTTAACAATAATATATAACTGGTCAAGTATATAGTTAAAATATAACTAAATAATTTAAAACTTAAATATATATAACATCATCGAAGATTTCTTTTCCATTTTTTTTCACAGCTCTTTATGTTATTATTTTTTTAAGATTATACAAAATTGTACTAAAGTCAAGATAGGATGAACTTGAACATGAAATTTAAAAAGGATTTATATTTAATGCACTAAGCTCATCAAATATTGCCACCTCATTAATGAGGTAAAATTAAAAAATTTTAAAGATTTAAACTTAAATATTAAAAAATTGTTAATAATTAATTAAATAAAAAATTTTCTTTTTTTCTCTCTCCTACTCCCCCATAATGTTATTTTATTGTTTTATATTTTTATCTCTCTCTAACTCCATCTTCTTCTCCCCTTGCTCTTCTATTAAAATTACAAATAAAATATTTCACTTTTTCCCTAACCTCTTTCACTTTTTTTCTAGTTTTTCCATACACATCCAAACTAAAATCTTATTGAATTCTTAAGAAAGGGTGCTGCTGAAACCCTAAGAGAGAGAGTACAAAATTTGATGTGTAGATTTTTTTTTATAGAGAAAAAGAGAGAAAAAAAAAAGATTGCTGTAAGATGGGGTGTAAGATGGGATGGGCAATTGGCTGATTTGACCATAAAAAATCTTTCTTTAAATTGTGACTATGGGATAATATTAGTGTTCAAAAAAGTTTTAAAAAAATTTGGTCATAACTTCTGTTAGAATTTTAATTTGATATTAAATTGATCCTAGTTAATTACTTTTACCATTTTTATTAGTTATTACATTATAACCCTAAATCAAATTAAAAGTAAAACCTTAATTTATTTATTTAAAAAAAATTGATTATCGCATTATAACCCTAAATCAATTGTAAAAGTCACTTAAAAATGTAAAAATTATCTTGAAGTCTCTTTGTACAATTTTGGAAACTTAGTTTTAATGCTAAAAGAAGAATGGGGAAGAAGATAATGAAGTTAGGATAAAAAAAAAAGAGAACAATTGATTGTCACATTATAACCCTAAATTAATTGTAAAAATCACACAAAAATGTAAAAATTATCTTGAAATCTCTTGAAGTTGATCAATTTTGCAAGCTTAATTTTAATGCTAGAAGAAGAAGGGGTGAAGAAGATAATCATGTAACGATAAAAAAGAAGAGAACAATCAAAGAACATTGTGAGGGAGTTAGAGAGAGAATTTTTTTATTTTTTATTTAAGTAATTATTAAAAACTTTTTAATATTTAAGTTTAAGTATGTAAAATTTTTAATTTTACCTCATTAATGAAGTAACAACATTTGGTTAATTGACCGTGTATAGAAACTTACACATTGTCAGCTTACCAAATGTTGTCACCTTATTAATCTAATAAAATTAAAAAATTTTAAGAACTTAAACTTTAATATTAAAAAGTTGTTAATAATTAATTAAATAAAAAACAAAAAAATCTCTTTTTCTCTCTCCAACTCCCCCATAATGTTATTTTATTGTTTTGCTTTTTTTTGTCTCTCTCTAACTCTATCTTTTTCATCCGTTCTTCTGCTATTAAATTACAAATTAAAATATTTCACTTTATCTGAAACCTCTTTTACATTTTTTTTTGGTTCTTTCATATGTATCCAAACTAAAATCTTATTGAATTCTTAAAAAAAGTGTGTTGTTGAAACCGTAAGAAAGAGAGAGTAAAAATTTGATGTTGAGATTTTCTTTTTGTTGAGAAAAAGAGAGAGAGAGAAAAAAACTGTTGTCAGATGAGGTGGGCAATTGGCTGATTTGACCACCAATTGTAATAAAAAATTTTTTCTTAAATTGTAACTGTGGGATGGTATTAGTGTTACAAAAATTTTGAAAAAAATTTTGTCATAACTTCTGTTTGAATTTTAATTTGGTATTAAATTGATCCTAGGTAATTACTTGTACCATTTTTATTAGTTATCACATTATAACCTTAAATCAAATTAAAAGTAAAACCTTAATTTAATTATTTGAAAAAAAAATTGATTATCACATTATAACCTAAATAATTGTCAAAATCACTTAAAAATGTAAAACTTATCTTGAAGTTTCTTTGAACAATTTTGGAAACTTAGTTTTAATGCTAGAAGAAGAATGGGGAAGAAGATAATCAAGTTGGGATAAAAAAGAAGAGAGCAATTGATTATCACTTCATAACCCTAAATCAATTGTAAAAATCACATAAAAATATAAAATTTATCTTGAAATCTCTTGAAGTTGAACAATTTTGCAAACTTAATTTTAATGTTAGAAGAAGAAGAAGGGGAGAAGAAGATAATCAAGTAAAGATAAAAAAGAAAAGAACAATCGAAGAACGTTGTGAGCGAGTTAGAGAGAGAAATTTTTTTTGTTTTTTATTTAATTAATTATTAAAAACTTTTTAATATTTAAGTTTAAGTACTTAAGATTTTTAGTTTTACCTCATTAATAAGGTGGCAACATTTGGTAAGTTGATAGTGTAAAGAAATCCATACAATGTTAGTGCATCAAATATTAATTCTTTAAAAATTTGAAAAGCTCCTTTAAGCATAGAAAATCTATTTAACACTGACCAATATATGCATGTTGAGAGAGTCCCAATAAGTGACGAGGTCTATCCCTGTGGATTTCAATTTCAAAATTATATAGATTCTTCCCCAAAATCTTTCATGTCCAATTACCTAGACAATAACTTCTTAGTCTTTTGTAGCATCCCCAAATTACTACTTGCAAGCAAATTCTATAAACATACAAAATAAGAGAAATAAACTTGTTCCAATTGGTCTTTGAGATATGTCATTTGTCTACCTTGTTCTCAACAAAATCACAAGAAGTGATTACTTCCGTAAATTGAAGATGCCATTAATGAGAAGCTTGTTTGAGTTCTTAAATAGATGTTTTGCGTATACACATCATCCCCTTAAAAACATCCATCTGGTGTAGTTCTAAATTATAATGAGTTACTGATGCTATAATTATTCTCAAAACATCCTTAAAGGACACATGAAAAAGGTTTTATTGTAATCAATACTTTCTCTCTATGTAGTAGTCGTACCTTGCCTTTTCTTTTTTACAACAACTCTATTAAACTCTCCATAATGAACTTTTACTGTAAAACAAGACTAGAGATTCCTACAAACATGAAAACCAATAATGAGATAAGTACTAGTATTCAATGTTATTATCATTATTATCTTTATGCACACTACAACACTTCTAAGATATGTTATTAAAAACATTCTAGTTGACACTTTTACTTGGTTTACAATATTTTATAAAATTTGACTAAATTATACAAATTCGACAACAATATATATAATAAAAATAAAATAAATAAATATATAAACGAAAACAAAGAGGGGGATCCATGAGAAAATTCAATTAATGAGAAAGTCAATTAAAAAAAATCAATCAATCAGTTAAAATTCTATAAAAAGTTAGTTAAGCCAATTAATTGAATTTTTTGATCGATTTAACCTACTTAATCAATTTACTTGCCCCTACATACTAGTATGATTAATATCATAAAATATAAGAAAATATTGGTGCAAAATGAAATTTTTGTTTCAAATAAATGTGAATATCCATTGTATTTGATCATATCTAATGTATCTCCTCATATTTAATGTACCTCATCATATCCAACATACATTTTTATGTAAGTACATCCCTATCTAGTAGATACATTTAGTATATATACATTCCTATCTATTAAGTTCATTCTCTCTATTTATACAAATTCATTCCCCGCCCATCTGTGTAAGCCAATAAATATAGAGGCGTTATAGTTGATGGTAGATACGCTTGAAAAAAAAAAAGAAAATAGAAGATTTTCTTACCTTCTTACCATTTCTCTCTAATATTGTTCTTTCAAAATTATATTTAAAAATACGTTACCAGTATGACCCTCTAAGCTTTTAGTTTTGATAATGTTCAGTTTTCATCATGATCTCAAAGTTAAAAAGCTACATTCTTTCAAGTAATTTTCCTTTTAAATTCAAT
This sequence comes from Theobroma umbraticum, assembly GCF_002168275.2. Lineage (NCBI taxonomy): Eukaryota > Viridiplantae > Streptophyta > Magnoliopsida > Malvales > Malvaceae > Theobroma > Theobroma umbraticum. Next base: position 200,419 of record NW_018397275.1, read on the forward strand.
TGTTGCTTTATTTCTTTACTCATACTTTCAATTTATAATTAGTCAATTTCTTATTTTTAATTTTATTATTAGTCGATTTTTATTTTTGCTTGTTGATAACCTTATTTTATTTTTATCTATTTTAATAGTTTTCACCATGTCAAATTTTATAAAGCTTGAATTTGTGGCCATTGATATTACTAGTGAGAATTATCTATCTTAGATTCTTGATGTTGAAGTTCATTTAGATACTAAGGGCTTTGGAAATGCAATCAAAAATGAAAATGAAACGTCCAATTAGGATAAGGCAAAAGTAATGATTTTCCTTCATCACCATCTTAATGAAGGATTAAAAACTGAGTATCTCACAATAAAAAATCATATTGATCTTTGGAAAAGTCTAAAAGATAGATATGATCTAATTTTTCTAAAAGCGTGTTATGATTGCAAGATTTTAAATTCGAAAGCGAGTGTAACTCAGTAATATTTAGTGTTAGTTCTTAGTTAAAATTGTGTGGAGAAAATATTACTGATGAAGATATGTTAGAAAAAACATTTTCTACTTTCACACCTCTGATGTGCTTTTGCAACAGCAATACCATGAAACAAGCTTTAAGAAATATTTTGAACTAATTTCATGTCTTCTTGTGGCTAAGTAAAATAACGAGCTCCTTATGAAAAGTCATGAATCTCAGTTAACTGGTTTTGCTCCATTCCTTGAATGGAATACAACATCCTTTTATAATTATAGTTGTGGTCGTGGTCATAATTGTAATCATGGATGTGGATGTGAAAAAGGTCGCCATAATTATTATAAACATAGTAATCCTAATAATCACTATTTTAACAGCATGAATGCCTTTAACCATCAGTAGTAGATGAATAGTGGGGAGATACAAGAAAAGGACAAAAATAGATGAAATAAAAAAATATAGATACCGTTTGTCATTGATGTGGCATGAAAGGTCATTGGTTCCGTACTTGTCGTATATTGAAAGATCTTGTTAAACTTTATCAAGCATTATTGAAAGATAAAGGAAAAAATATCAAAATAAACTTTGTTGAAAAATGATGTTAACCATGGCCAAGTTGATGTGACACATCTAGATGTTGTTGATTTTTTTATCTTCCTTGGAAGATGAATTGATCATTTGATTGGTGATGGAAATGTCCTATAATGAAATTTATTAATTAGTTTGTTAATATGTTTTAATATTACTCTATTAGGAAAATGTATTTCTTTATGTTCTCATTACATGTAAATGATATATTTATGTATTAAATTTTATATATAATGTTCTTTTATGTTAACTTGCAAATTTCTTATTATATATCTTACTTTATTGAAGAAAATATGGATATTCCTCTCATTAAATGTAAGATCAATGATGAAGATATATGTCTAATAGACAGTGCTACAATACATACTATTTTTAAAGACAAGAAATATTTTTTTCATTTAAAATTGGAAGAAGTCAATATTAATATAATATATGATAGTAGAAGATTAATCAAAAGGCTCTAGAAGAGTCAATATTTTACTACCCAAAGGAACAAGAGTTATAATCAAGGAAGCATTATTTTCTATTAAGTTTCAAAAAAATTTGTTAAGTTTTAAAGATATTTGTTTGAATGGATATCATATTGAATCATAGAATGAAAGAGATATTGAATATCTTCACTCCGCATTATATTTATCATTTCGGGTAAGAAGTGTATATTAGAAAAATTGTGACATATTCTTGGTTGCCATGCTAACCAAAATCGTGATTGAGATTGTTATAAACAGTAGCAATTTCAGCTACATTTTGGTGGCTTTTCCATCACCATCAATTGTTGATCATCAACTTTTCTTGGAACATTTCTAATGTATATTGATTCCTTAAATTTCCAGCATTTTATAAGGCCTTTAAACTTCAATTTTTATGGCTTAAAATGGGCCCATACCATGATTAGACAAAATCCGATTCTGCCATTGAAATTGCACCATAATATAATGAAATTTGATTTTTTTGCTAAATTAATTTATGCATCCAATGCACTTGTTAATCTACAATATTTTGACATTAAAATCAGATTAATATTATGATAAATAAGATTTAAAATTTACAATTAAAATATGTCTAGAAATCAAAATAACTAAAAAAATTGTAAAACTTTAAAACTTACTACTTTCTGTTAAACAAAAACCGAACAACTCAAATTCCTTTTCAACAAGGCATTAACAACAATTGGACATAAAGTATGTTAAAATTGAACCAAAGGAAGGCTTCAATACCACTGTTGGATTTATGTATGGATGACATGATCAAAATATGCATAGTTGAAAAAGAATTAAAATTTTGTTACACAATCAAAACATGCCTCTTTCCATGGATCACCTTAGTGATATTTAATACATAAAAGCATAAAATTAATTAAAATTCAGAAATTTAGCTTGTCAAGAGAACTTGTAATCAAATCGCTCTTTTTTGGTGTCGAAAAACTGTGAACCCTTTCAAACTTGAAAGAATCCTAGCCAACCAATCACTTGGCCTCCAATGTTACACACACGATTGCAACAGAACCTTCTTCTCTTTAGCTACTCCTTATACAAAATCCTAGATCCTACAGGATGAGCATTAGCATCAGCATTACTTAATTAATAGATCCATCACCACTTTAAATCAAACACTTGAAGCTCCATTACTTGACTGTCTTTTAACCAAACGCTCAAGTGAAAGGTGAAGCCCAAAGAAAAGAGGAAAGGATAAGACACAGTTACAAAATTTTTTATATTTTTTTCCTGTACGAAAGCTTGAGATTTGATCTCAAACATTATATAAATGGAAAAATGCTTGCCCTAGAAAAAAAAATGCTTAAATGGTCTACAAACCCAGATTTCTCACCGGATAATTGATCAGTGCCGATCAATTTCTGACTCAAGGTAGGACCCTTGGTTTCGTTGGGTTTTAGGTATGGTTTTTCTTTAGTCAAAAACAAAATTTGAAACCAACGTTAAATCATGCTTCCATTTGCTACACTTGATGGTGTTAGAATGGACAAAAATATGGAGCTGTATCGCACGTGCTCCGGGATGCATTAAAGCTGGTTCTTTTTCCATGACCAGGCTTAAGACAAGTAGGCATGTTGGTGATTGAGTTTTAGCGGGTTTTTAAGACACCCTAGACCTCATTCATCAGAATTCATCATTCAACCGAAGTTAAGGTCATCCTCTTGGATCATCGTGATCCATATTCTCATTTATGTTGAACTTATTTTCAAATTGAAAATCTCAGGCTCTAGCTATTGGGAGTACTATTTCTCATCTTTTAATCCAAAGTCTCGAGTCTGAACATTTAGAAAGGTCCCCTAAGGTACTGTCTGCATTCACTTTGGTTGGAATAAACGTTTATGCGCAAATATAGAATAAAAGAAGGGATAGAGAAACTAAAAGCTTATCTATAGACTATAGTGATTATAAATTCAAAGCTCACCATGCTCAAATTAACCAAACCAATCTGAAACGTTTTTAAATCCAATGATTGAGTGGCATTTAGCTTGAATAGTTGAATGCGTGATCCTACAATTCGGGTTACGAGATTTCAGTTTTCTTATTTGAGTAAAGCATAAAGAAAAAAAAAAGCAGAAATCGAAACTGAAAATATCTTGAGAAAACAAAGAATATCTTCATACATTCTTGTGTTGCAAACCAATTTAGACAGGCTCAAAACCAATTGGGGTTTTTTTTTTTTTTGCTTCGCTTTTATTGGGTGCAACACCAAGTTTATGATCAAAATTTTCTGTGATCCAAGTTTTTTTTTTTATTATGTTTGGGCTTCAACTACGGGTCACTAGATCGAGCTGATCATTCAATACACTTGCGGTCCAATTTAAATAGGCAGAGTTGGAGCCTCACAATATCGAACCCAAATCATTTAAGCAAACCTAAACTCAATCCCATTTCCGGGGTATCTTCACAATACATCAGAATTGCTTATCTATTCTATTGAAGAGAGAATCCACATGTACCCAAAGTAAAAAGCTTTTAAAACGTAAATTGGAAAGATTCAGTCATGAGCATTTCCCTGAATGGATCCAGTTAAGAAAACTAGCAAGCCTTATTAGTGACCCTCTCTTCTTCAATCTAATAACATAAAAATAAGTACAGTGATGACTCTCACTCACACAAAACATACACATTAAGACCAACACAGATTTATAGAGACAGAATGCATGTAGTCTACTAGAGAAAGGAAAAGCCACCTGGTAGAATGCATCCCAGTTCAATCATTTGATGGATCAAGCATGGGTTTCGCACCACTCCTGCAGTGTTGGTGTCACAACTCCAATATTTTTCATGCCAAAGATATTGGCTGGTTCACATAATTTAAAGCTCTTTATCAGTATAAATGCCATTTGCAGAAAAAATATTCTTATTTTTCTCTCTCAAGGATAAAAGCGAAAATCTGAAGTAAATTCTTTAATATGTCAATAGATACAAGACAAAGAACAAAAGAATTGTCTTTTAAAGTTTCTTAAGCGAGACAAATAAGAGAATGAAAAAAATAGAATTTTGAAACATTTTTCCTCCATTCAGCCCTCCCTGCTCCCCCTGAACACTGTCTGCTTCATTTCCCTGCCTTCTCTCTACCCTCTTTTTCTCATAAGGTGAGTGCAAATGTTTCCCCACTTAGCAATCTTTTGTATTAGTTTTACATTCAATATCATTATCCCAATCTCACCAAGATGCTTATAACTCTTTAAATTTGAAATGACAAAGAATTGACTTTTGCCCCTTCTACCCAAATTTTTAAGTCGTCCTTCATGAATTATGTTCGGCAAAGTTAGCTGACTCTTACACCAGTCTTAAGTAGCAAATTCCAAAGGTTCTAAGGCTCTTATTATGCTTTGAATTGCATTCCTCTTCCAACAACTTAAGGAAATACCTTACCTAACAACCTCTAATCTCTTGCACCCTATAGATAATTGATTTTGGCTACAAACATGTTATCTCTGCAATATCAGTAATGTTGTCTTACAGGGGATAACATTACCACAAACAACAGTGAAAGTAATCAAAAAACAAATAACCAAGTTACATTACTACATTAAGTAGCAAAACTAACTTGGAATGAGTGACAAAATTACTTTATGTTAGGAGGCAATGGAAGAAACCTCGAAACCAGTGACAAGGTTCTTTAATTAATTCCACTCTTGATATGTTCTAGAAACTTTGGTTTAATACCTCTGACATGAAAATAGTTAAAGAGATCTTCCTCTTAATGTTTTCTTGAATTGCAGGAGTGTTTCCCTTCCCCTAATGACACACTTCAATTCTGCTGTCACAGAACTTAGAATAACCACTACTGACCTTACACCAACTCGATAAGGCTTTAACGCTCAGCCACTTGGCATCTTTTTATTGGTCGCATTAACGACACCCCCTTGCCTATGTATATATGGAGTTTTGGCAACTTATTTGGGGGCTTTTGGAAGTTCACACATTCCCTCTCTAAGTTCCCTTTTTACACTCCTTCTTCCCTCAATGTTCACTTCTACATCCCTCTCTTCCCTTATTTCTTCCTAATTCCCTACTTCCTATTCCCTCTATATAGTTCCACCGCCTACCACAGTATTCAGTACTTTAGGTCCACCCCATTCTCTCTTTGCCTCTCTTAGTACATGTTTGTTTTACTTGTTTGCAACACTACTTCACCCTTTATTAGAAGAACCACTTCTACACAACCTTAAGCAAGACATCCAAAACAATCGCCAACTCTTAACTTGTTGACCCGCATATTGCACATATAACTACATTCACATTCTCATTTAATTATATGCCTGCTCATTTCGTACATGTACTTGAATAATCTCCTAGATAGTCTATCACCTGCTCATCTCTACCATTTTCTGATACTACCTCTATAGAAGTTGATACAGTGTCGGTTCCAGGGTAAACCCACCAAAACCGTGGCTTTAGGCCTCAAATTTTTATAAGTCTATAATTTTATAATAATAATAATATAATTAATTGTATTAAAAATATGCAAAAATCAAGATAATTAATAACATATCTATCTATTCTTTTAAGCTTAATAAATATCTATTTTATTCGTCTTTCATGTTCTTATTAATTCTCAACTATTTGACTCATTTTTCCATAAAAAAGTCAAGATAATTAATAATATAACATATTCTTCCATTTTTCTAATTATATGCTTAATAAATCTAAATTTTTTATCATTTCTTAATTCCTACAATACCATTAATTATCAATTATTTTTGCTATTCCAATCAACTAACATTAATATGTATTTAATGATCTCCAACTATTCTTTTTTTTTTTAACTATTTCTTCTATTTCCAATCAATTACCATGTTTAATTATTTCTAATAGCTATTTTTTATATATAAAAGTAATTATTATTTTTCAATCTATAATATCCACTTTTGAATTGTTCTTTCCTCAGTTACTCTTTCTTCTTTTAACTTCAATTTTCCTCTAAAGAAAATGCAAGAAGCCTATTATGCTATTATTTTCATAAAACCGTAAGTCTTATTTGCTATTTGCAATAACCATTCAACAATTAAGTACAATTATTCTAATCTTTGTAAACATTTTTACTTTAATTTAGAGTTTATATTATTTTATTATATTATCTTTATTTTATATGATAGTTAATTTATTGAATTAGAAATTTAGTTAAAAATTTTAATAAATTTCTTTTTCTTAATTTAAATAAAAAAGACTTTATGTAAATATTTAACTTTAGACCTTTGGGCTTATTGAGCGCCCCCTGAGTTTATAAGTTTAAGATAAGATGAAAATTTTCATTGGCTTATAGCCCACAAAAAGATGAAGCAAACAATACAATCAACTTAACCTTTTAGTTTCATTCACCTAGAATTTCCTTGTTTGACATACCATAATCTCCACATAAAAATATTTTGGAGGAAGTATGAAATTTGTTGTCTTTATCTTTATCTCTAAAACTTGGATGAAGATAATACCAACGAAAATGGCATGCAGGCATTCACATATTGCTACCAGCACAAAGCAGGTGTTTTGGATTATATGCATGAAAAGTAAACATGAAAATGCTGTATGGATTAATCATTTATATAGGTAGAAGTCAAATTTCAAAGCATAACATAGCAGTTCCCAAAAGACATTGTAATTAAGATTCAAGTGGTTAAGAACTACATACCATCATGTACCTCAGGCGTAGCAGCAGCTGTGGCATCAACAATAACAGCAACAGATTGGTCATCATATGCTACTGCATCAAAGACAGTGTGTCTAATGCAATTTGGAGTTTGAACACCTAGACATAGAGATTAACGACTATTAAAATCTTAATGCACAACAACTCTTTGAAAGCTAAATGCCACAAAATTAAAGAAACAAATGGCTCTCACAAAACCACTTATATTCACAAGTTTACAAGTCTTGAGTTGTCCATACCAACAACCACTAGATTATTGACCCCATTACTCTGAAGGAATCCATGGAGATTGGTATTAAAGAATGCACTGAAACGAGTCTTCACCAACTTGTAATCTTCTTCTTTTATCATAAGGCCATCCACCATTTCTGCACCTACACTTCCCTTTGTGGCTGGACCACCCTTCTCAGGAGAGTAAAAGTACCGACGAAAGAGTTCAACATCTCTTCCAAAATAGTCATGTTCACGAACAATCTAATACCCAAAAGTTTTTCACAATCATGTCCAATTTACAAACAACTGAACAAACCCTTTGTCAATATCATCCATAACTAAATCACCACCAAATTTCAAAATGCCAACTTTATTCTGGATAAGCCTACATAAGGTACTTTGATATGTTATTTATAACGAGTAGTGACCAGTTAATTAAAGCAATTTTTCTATTTCCAGGAGGCAGGATCAATTTTCTAAAATATCAACACCTTTTAGAGTTATTTCCAAAAAAAAAAAAGGAAAATAGTTTCAAAATTTTCTATTCTCCATTTCTCAAAAGTAGTTTCAGGATGGAAAAGAGCTTCCATCATCAAACTTTAGAAGATTGATCAAATGTTCTATTAACTTGCTCTAAGAGATTCCCTGGAAATAGCTTTAGCCAAAACAAACAAATCCCATTATCCAAAAAAAAAATCTTATCCAAAGAAGCTGTCTGGAGAATGAAAAACGAAGTTGAATAAGAAAAACAATTTACATCAAAAACTTAATTCGTTTTTCATTTTCTTGATAAATTGAACATCCTAGTAGACGCTTCCAAAGAGAAGAGAATAGATACAACTAAAAGAGAAAGTGAAGCACTAGTAAGAAGAAAAAGGCTAGAAAATCTACCCACACGACGAGAATGCCACGCTGCTTGGCGATTTCAACAGCCTTTATGACATTAGGGACTATGGCTTTGCCTCCTTTCACTCTCATTATTTTATCCTCTAAAATATAATCTTTCTGCAAAAAGACACAATACCCAATTTTCCAAACAAAGAAAAAATCTAAATAAATCCAAGAAAAGATGATGAAGAAAGAAAGGACCTGCATGCCAATTACTATGAGAGCCGTCTGCTTCCATTTGTCTGCCATGCTTTCTCCCTGAAAATCTTTAGACTATGCAACTTTATGGTTTGGACTGGCAGTAGCAGAGGACGCAAGCGAAAAATTTATAACGTTGGACATTCACTGTCTTAATCGTTACGTGACCGATGCATGATGCTTTTGAAGCCGTCAGATCCTACAACATTAAATCTTTGTCGTTGATGAAAACATTACTCACATGGCAAAAAAGCTGGGCGCATACTTTTAAAAATTAGGTAAGATTTATTAAGATATTATACGAAGTTCATATTATACAATTTTTATTATGATAAAATAAAGTATTGTAAAAAATGCTGAAATGAAATATTCTCGTAAAGTTGGAGGTGTTTGCAACCATGGGCAGATCTACATGGAGAGTAGTGTCATGTGATATTCTTCATTTATTGAAATGTAAAAAATAAATTTTTTGTTATATTACTTATAATAGAGTTTTATTTAGTTAATGACATTAATGAACTTATTATTTTTTATGTAATTTTATAAAGAGTGAGGTCAAAGCCTCCAAATCAAAGTAAATTTATTAAAAAAAAAAATCTATTTATTAATATCTAAATACTACATGGAAAGATAAAATAATTTTTTTTATAATTTAAAATTTTATTAAAAAAAATCAAAACTTAAATTATTCTCCATCCATAGTGACACTTCTTCTTCTCGATCCTTGATTATATTTTTTGACTCTCTCAAAACAACTTATTTAGGAAAACTTCACATTAACTATGATACTACTAAAAAAGTTTTTGGATCCGCCTTATCTACGACCCAATGATAAGTAAGGCAATAAAAAGGGCTCATAACGGATTGACATGTACAAACCTTGAAAGACTAAACAATAAAAACGTTTTTGGTATTTTTATACTAGAAAATAAACAACAAACACATTGAAAATAGTAAAAATTACTTTCAAGTGTGATGGGTCTTAGAATAAGATTGTCAAGTGTAAGTTGCAAAAATATCCACCAATGTTTCATAATAAAAATGTTAATACTTCCATTATATTGCTGAGTGCAAAGTCTTTTTCTCAAATTCACTGCAAAAATACCTTTTTGTAAAGCGAATCCACGCGGGTTGGCTGATTATCAGCTTGGATTGGTTTGCGTTTGGTGGATATATTGTTAGCATCTTTTGTATATACAAAGTAGAGGTTTTTAAGTCAGTATACTGCAAGTGTTCGAGCATATGGGCTTAAACCCTCCCATGTTTTCTTTTGGGAGAGTGTTTCTCATGTTAATGAAATTATAGTTTTTTCAAAAAAATTGTAAATAACATTGAAATTTAAAGTTAATATATATAAGATTAACATTGATGTTAATTTACATAACATTAACATGATATTTTAATGTCAATATAACAAGCATATCAATGGTATATATTATCTATATTGACCTTATATATTAATGTTAACATTAAATATTTATTTAATGTTAACATTAATATATAAATAAAATTATGTATATTATGTATTATATTAACATTTAAATATAATGTCATAATTCATTACATTTATTTCAATATATTATAATGTTAAATGCGATGTATTAGAATTTTCATCAAAAATATTATTTATACATAAATTTCATATTTAGACAAAAATAGTTTTAACTATTATTATTATGCATATATAAAGGATAATAAAAAAGATAAAGCAAACAATCCACTTCAAGCTCAAGATTCAAAACCAAGCTTATCATATTAGATTATCTATTGAATTTGTTTAAGATTTAAATAATAGTTTATCAACTAATGATCATCACTATTTCTTATTCAAAATATAAATTAGTTTATTCAGTTTATGTTTTATCTAGTATAAATACATGTACATACCACATCAATAGACAAGTAAGTTTTTTGCAAGTTTATTTTCCGTTATTCTTTACTTTTGTCATTCCCTGCTTTTACATGGTATCATGGTATGAGAGTTTTGTTAAGCATAATAGCCTTCCAATCCTAACTTTACTTCAATGGCCACCTCCACTAAATCAACAACCACCACCCCTTCCTCTAACAATGTTAATATCCACCAAGGGTGCAACCTAACTACCTTTGAAACTCAATAATATCAATTGTCTTTTTTTAGCAATTGCAATTTAATTAACTCATTGTTAGTTACGATCTCACAAGATATCTAAATGGAGCAACACCTTGCCTTAACCCCATGATAACAACAAATGGTACATCCACTCTAAATACAGCCTATCACCATTGATATCGACAAGATCAATTCATCCTTAATGTCATTGTAGCCTCATGTTCAGAATCAATTTTGCCACTCATAGTCATTGTCAAAATCTCTCAAGAGGCACGACAAAAACTCTCAAACATGTAGCAAACAAGGTTGACAATTATGTCTATCAAAAAGAAACTTATTGTTTTTTCTCAATATGGCAAAACAATTGTTGAGTACCTATAATATATGAAAGGAATTCTAAATGAACTACCACCGTCACAAGCACTAGTGGTATATGATGACCATGTTATATCCATTTTAAGTAGCTTGGGAGCAGCCTACAAGGAGATCTCAATTGCCATTAGAGCATAGGAATCGACCATTTCATTTGAAGAGTCTCATGACAAGCTCATTTATTTTGAAAATGTAATCAAGTAAGATGAAGCTCTTTCCATCCATGCTACAACCGTTAATCATGTCAGGCGAACTAAATTTTCAGTTCAATCAAGATAAGGTAACTCTAAAGGCAATTACTTAATTAGAGGTAACTTTAATTTGCAATGACAAAAATTTATTTCACATGAGAATAACACTACCAAACCAATATGCCAAATTTGTGAGAAAAGGGCATACATAAACACCATGTAGAAAAATGAGGAAAGCCTTCAAAAAACCAATTGCAAACATCATAACCTCATCCAAGTTAGCTACTGATCAAGGTTAGATTATAGATTTAGGAGCTTCCCCCCATGTCTCCCTTAATTTGAACAATCTTTCCTTGTATACCGAATATGGAGGACCTAATGAAATTATTGTGGGGGATGGAACAAGTTTCCCCATCAAGCATATATGTTCCTTTGTTTATTCATTCCAACAACAAATCACTTTATTTAACCAATGTCCTACATGTTCCATATAAAAACAATAACTTGATGTCTATCTCCATAGTATGCAAAACTAATAATATTTCCATAGAATTCTTTCCTTGACATTTTTTAATAAAGGACTTAAGCACAGGGGCAATACTTTTGAAAGGTTTGAATAAGGATGACATCTACCATTTTTCTAAGTGCATGCCATCTTTTTCACAATTTGCCACTATTCTCGTTGGTACAACAAGTTCAACTAATATTAGACATAGCCGACTTGTTCTGTTGATTCCATATGTTTTTTTATGATAATATAACATTTCTTATTCATCGATGCCTAACTTCACTAGTTAAGAGTGCTGGATAAAGTTTAATTCTCTCAATAAATTTGATGGTTAAAGGTAAGTCAAAAAGTTTGTTAACTTAGAGGAAGAGTTAATCAGTTAAAGAGGGAAAGAAGAAAAGGTTGAGTGAAAATAGAACATCATTAATTGATTAACATGGAGCCTTAACCAGTTAAGGCAAAGCTAGGCGCTATATAAAAATAAGGCAGAAAAGCCTTAATCAGTTAGCATTAGGCTTAATTGATTAAGAAGGTGCTAGAAAGCTAAAGATAGAGGGGTGTTAGTTGGTTAAGAAATAAAATTAATTGGTTGAAGCACAAGACTTGAAGTACTTAAAAGCGCCAAAATGCAAATTTAAAATGTAGTTGACCTTTGAAAAAGTGCTAAATGAGAGATTTCAAATTTAAAGATATTTTAATTAGTTAACGTCTATTTCAACTAGTTAAAATTAAAAGGAAAGAAGCCTCAATTAGTTAAAGGAAGAACTAACTAATTAAAGGAAGACTGATAGTTGGAGAAGTTTGAAAGTAAAATGTTTTTAATCGATTAAAGTTTCCTTTAACCAGTTAACATAGTAAATAGAGCTACCAGATAGTGCAAGTCAAAAAAGATTAACAGGTTAAAGCCTGCCTTTAATCAATTAACGGAACACTATCTATCCATTTGAATTTAAATGTTAAAAAGACAAATAACGTCTAGAAAGGCCTCGGATTTGCTCACAACAACAAGAAATTATCTTTAATAGAAAATCTGAGTCTCTAAATATAAAAGGAAGCCCTAATGATCAAATAAGTAAGAAAGAAGCCACCAAGATCATTTTTGAGCAAAATAGCCAAAGAACCTTCTCTGACACTCTTGTTTTTCATTCCTATTCTTGTAAAAGTGTTTAACCTTGATTGCATTCATCTTAAATCAGCAAACATGATCATGCGTTTTCCTTTTTCTTCTTATTTCTTAGTTGATTAGAGTGTGGAAAACACTTTAAGATTTATTGTATAGGATTAAAGCTTGGCTTAAAATCTCACCTTGTAAAAGCTTGGTGGAAGTTATTAATTCCATTAGTTTAGTAAAGTTGAGTTGAAAATCTTTGATCGGGAGATCAAAGTTGTAGATGTAGGTTAAGGGGATAAACCATTATAAATACTTGTGTTTTACCCATTTCTCTTAACTTTTCCTTACTTGGTGTCATTTAACCTTAACAAGTTTTAAACCCTCTATCTTATCTTATAAAGAGCTCTTCAAACACAAAAAGTTGCCTTTAAAATTTTTAGTATTATGCACCTTTTTCTAGCACTCCATTGGGACTAACAAGTGGTATCAAAACCCAACCATCAAAATTAAGAATTAATATCCTTAAGGAGATCTAAATGGCTATGAAAAAGTTTGTAAATCTCTACAAATTCTGTGGTGTATTTTTACTCCCCCTCAAGGGTAATATCAATTAACTAGACCATATCATCATTGCTCTCTAAGCATCTGGAGCACAATTCAACCTTTGCCTACCCTTATCAGGCACTCTACCTCAATAATTACTCAAAGCGAAATGAAACATGTAGGAGAAGCACTTTTTCCAATTTTATGCCCTGCCTTTACAAGCATATCATGATTGCAACATCATCGAGTTTACATAATGGCAAGATAATCATTGTCTCAAACCAACATTTCCAAGCATTCTTATACTTGTAGCATATCTATCTACTATGTGACATATCAATCACAAGCCCCAACATCATTGAATAAATCATTGACAAGTTACTATGCATATAACATTATATAGTATGAAATCTTTTGAAATAGACACTCCCTGCTTACCTTAACTTGGCGAGATTTTTCTTGACCAATTAACTATCCTCAATGTGTATAACCATTCCATGGTTGCATGTACCATTTATCCAAGTTATCTTGCTACAATAATCATGTCAAAACAATTTTCTCAATCAACCATTTACACTATTATCAATAAAAGTTTAATCCACACAAACATATATATTCTTTGAATTTATATTCATATAGGATGAACAATCAAGGAATAGGCCTTAATTTGTCTTACCTTTCTCAATAATTTAACTTAAGCTAAAACCAAGACATCTCAAGCTCTTTGGTAGCTTAATCTCACATTCCTTATGAATCACTAACATGCATGGGTTTCCTGCCACCCACATGATGTTCTTTTTGCTGCCATAAACATTTTCACATAAGCACAATTCAATTCTTTAAGAAATTCATAGATCAAACTCAAATTTTACTTACTTAAACTTTCCTTGAACCTGTGAATCATTTACACGTTCTTCCTTGCGGTTTCTAGTCTTTTTCCTTGATATTCCTTAACTACCATGAGATCGAACCCATATCTCTTCAAGAAAATATGGATTTCTAGGAGCAATAAAGCTTGATGATAGGAAAATGGCAAGAAACAGGCTCACGGTTACTAAGAGAAATGGAGTAGCCAAGCACTTTTTTCTCAAGGGTAGTGGACAAAACAAGGTGAAAATGAACTTTCATCCCCTTTTTTCTTTGTTATAGGGGGATTTCTCAAGGAAAAAGCCTTGAAATGGCTTTCATTTCCCATTCTCTCCAACATGGGTAAATTGCCTAATGTCACTTCTTTTTCTTTATTTGTTTTTTATCATGTGTCATGCCATGCAATGTCTTCCTTTGTTATTAATGCCACTTTCCATTGGTGGCTTGTGCATGCAATGTTTTCTTATCCATACCTTTATCCTTTGGTTAATTGCCTTGCCCATGCATTGGTCCACATGGTATTCTTTTTTGGTTTGTTTCATTTGCATTTCATTTCACATGCATTTCCATGCCTTTCATTTTCATTCCCTTTTAATGCCAGCTTATCACCAAATAATATTTCATACACATTTCCTTTGCCAATAGTCTTTGTCATCCCATGAACCAATAAGGCTTCATGCATTTTTCCACTCTTGAATCCTATTTGGCCTCCTTCAAACCAATAGAATTTCATACAACAAAATTTATTCTTTCTTATTCTTATTAAATCAAATCAAGTGTAATAATTACAACTTTTCTTTAAATACCATGGGCTATCTTAGCTAAACCATAGTTTCTTTTTCCATTTCTTTTCCATTTTCATTTAACTTCCATCCAACTTGAATTTCATCTTGCTTTCCAAAATAAAAATGTATACATCAAATATTCTCTAAATTTAAAATGGTGAAATTGCATATAGGTCCTCTAAATTTTTCTTATTTATCATTTGACCCTCTGAACTTTTTATCTTTTACAATTTGATCTTTCAAACTTTTCATAAATTGCAAAGTGATCCATTAACTCTTGATAATTACAGCTTCACCTTTAACTTTTCATTATTTTCAATTCCACCCTTCAATTAGGTCCTCCCATCATTTCTTTAATTTCAATTCTCTTCTATTTTTCCTCCTTTACATTTGTACAAATAAAATGTTCAATTCATACTCCACCAAAGTATCACCATAATATTTAAATATATACTTACTATTTCTCATTTAATTTAATGAAGGCATGTAAGCCCCAGTAAAGCTTCCTTTCATCAAATTTTTCTCACTTTCTCTCCCCACGTAGACAAATTATACAAATCACACGTTCTTCATGTAAATAACCAATTCAGTATCTATATTATTTTAATATTATTTTATCGTATACGAAATATTTTATTCTAAAATATTCCTTTCACCCTTCAAAACTCTTAAACACTTTAATTAACCTCATTTGGTATCAATAAACTCCATTAGCCACTATACCAAAGTACGAGGTGTTACAGTCTTCCTTACTTAAAGCGAATTCATCCTCGAATTCAAATCAATGAAGGGTGAATAATCATAATTCTAAAATCCTGCCACATCACTTTCGTTAGGCATTTCTAAAGTAGAATTTTGGTTTATGCATTATATTGACTTCCAATCCTTATAGGAAGCTTGACAATGTTATAGTACAAACAATTATGTGTTCTACACTTCTTGAATCAAAACAATACTATTCATCATCTTATATAGAGAATTCAAACATGTCATTAATTTTAGTTACACCTCAAGCAAATCAACCTTAAATCATCCATCATGCATATTTACATAACCACTTACAATTCCTTTACCTTGATCTTTTATGAAACCTTCTAACATTCAAGCATTTTATTTGACTATTGATTATGGGTCTAAATTGACAACCAATCCCTATTTGGTTTTATATACTTCTACACAAATCCCATAGAAATATTTCATATTACGTAAGGATCAGAATACACTTTATTTATTTCATATATATTCAACATCACAAATGATTCAAATCCAGTAATCCCTAGCAACCATATTCCCAAAAACTCCATTACCTTCATGATCGAGTACTTCCTAGATAAATTTCAACTTATACCAGGTCCCAACAAGCTTCACAACCCGTGTCTTACCTTACTACCATAATGCATTTCAATAAATAATGACATTTTGCACACATCCTTATGGACTTAACTAATCTCTTTAACCAATAGCTCAAACTATTAAAGTTAAAAATGCTCACAAATTTCCTTTGAAGTTTCTTACCAAGTCTCGTCTTGATTACTAACCATTTCTATAATTCTAGAGTCATGGCTAATTTACCAATCATGTGCCACATACAAAGGTATTTAACTTGAGATTCCCAAGTTATTTCAAATGCCAAATCCCATGGCCTCATTAGTTCATCAATCCGAAAATGAAACTAGACATCTATCTTTTCTTAAGTGCTCTTTAAATTCAAAGAGTCATCTACTAGGACCTTTTTAGCCTTTTTACCTTATAAAATTAAATCCATCATTAATCATTCCCAATCACAGGGTTCTTGCCAAACAAGGTAGATTTTAAACTTTTACCTACACAAATTCAAATGCACAGCCTTCATGCATAAAGCTCTAAAATTTTCCCAAATCTCCATATACCGAAATTGTGCATTGGAGATATACCTGAATTGACATGATCTAGTCTATTGGCCCTCAGGAAATTAAATCCATGGCCTAACTCTCTATTTATATACTTCATAATAATCTAATAAATTCTAGCTTACAAATAAGCTAGTTCATGTGCCTAGCCTCTCAGATTATATCAAAGACATCAAGCTTGATCGTAAAAAGATAAAACTTTATGAATAAATAGCAGAATTGTGAACGCTTACTTTTAAGCTAACAATATTATAATTAACTTGTTTGATGCCAAAATCATCGATGGATTATCTTAGTCATTGTCTAGTGCCGTAATCACTGATGGAATATCATATCGAACGGAATTATAACCAACTCCATATGAGCTTTTGTGCCAATATGCAACACATGTATGCATATACATTTCCAAAAATTTCAACCTCAAGTAGCCTTAGCCATAACAAGCTCAATAAGCCATCTATAAGATTGAAATAACCAACAAATCTAGTTTATGACCATCTCTTTTTACGGTTAATCAGATCATATTTGCCTTTATGTGGGGAATACACAAAGCTAATTTTGGTGTTTTATTCTCATACCAGAGTTATTGCTAATTGGCACCATCCTTGGACACCACGTGTCTGAAAAGCTCATTTTACTTAGCCAAAATTCATATTCTAGTATCATGCCTTAAGGTTATGACTCATTACCAAAATTCTTTACTCATATATCAGTACTCGGAATCTCAAATTATCATTTCTTTTCTAAGTAAATCTCTACGAATTTGGTGGTGTATTTCTACTCCCCCTCCAAAGGTAATATCAATTAACTAGACCATATCGTCATTTCTCTCTAAGTACTTGGAGCACAATTCAACCTTTGCCTACCCTGCCTTTGTCTATTGCTAGAAAACTTGGATTTAATGAGATACAACCTATTACAGTTACCTTACAATTAGTAAACAAAACAATCAAGCACCTACTTGGGATTATAAAAGATGTTTTACTTAAAGTTAGTCATTTATACATTTTGGTGGACTACACTGTGCTAGAGATTGAAGAAGATGTTGAAATTTCTCTTATTTTGGAAAGACCATTTTTAACTACAGTTGGGTTTAGATTATTGATGTGAAGAATGGCTAAATAACTTTCAAAGTTGAAGAGGAGGAAATGATATTTAATTTGTTCAGCACAACTTAGTATCCCCATACAGATGATTGCTATAAAGTAGATTTAGTTAATAAGGGTAAAGGTAAGCTTAGTCCACCACCTTTAACGAAGAAAGTGTCAACTCTTGAGACAACAAGACCACCACCATTTTCCACTGTCGAGGCCGAGGCCGAGGCCCAATGGCATGACTAAAGCACAGGCCACGACACTCCAACAACAAGGCCATGGCTTCCTAACTTTTTGGAATGTGGGCCATGGCTCTCACTAAGAGCAGGCCATGGCCCCCTTCTAATATGGGCTACTAATAATAGATAGCCCATTACCCAAACAAAACCGCCCCTTTCTTTTGTGTGGACTGCCAATAATGGGCAACCTAGTACCTAAACAAAAACCCCCTTTTCCTTTATTTTGGGCTGCCACAACAAGGAAACTTCTCACCTTCCACTATAAACCCCCTTCTCATTTCAGCTTATCCCATTTTTTTATGTAAATTTTTAGATTTTTTTTATCTTCTCTTCTCACCCATTCCTTTCGTTTCTCCCCTACTCTTCCCCTTTAATCTTTCTTTTTTCATACTACTTACCCATATCCATCTTTTCCCTTCCACACTTATTTTCAACACTTTTGCTCAAGATTTCTAAGGTGCCAATGATGCAGAGGGTAATGGATACGAGGAAGCGGATTAGAGCTTCTCTAGATTCATCCAACTATTAAAGGAGTATTCTTTACATTTCTTTTATATTTTTTAACATTGAGGACAATGTTCAGTTTAAGTTTGGGGGCATACATTTATTTTTTTGGTGGTGAATATTCTATGGAAGTTTTAGATTTAATTTTATTTGTAAGTTTATCTACATTTATAAATAATTTAGGATTAGCTAGTAAATGAATGTATTGTTTATTCCAATTTTAGGGGTGTGGAAAAAAGAAAATAAGTTTAGGAGTGTGAAATTGTGAAATTGTGAAAAAAAATGTGTTGAAAAAAAAAAGAGAGAAAAAAAAGTTCAAATGTGGAAAAAAAAAGGTGTACTTAAAGAAGAAAAATAGAGCTCTATAGATAGGCCCTAGAATAATTATGTGCTTAGGGTGATTTGAGCCACATTATTATTCTTTATCCTACCTGGACACTAGCCATACATTACAAGCTTTATAAAGTCTTATCAATCCCTAACTTGGTGTTAGTCTACATTAGTGGAGAGAAAGATAAAAGGTAAACATATGGAATTTGGTACTAATTTGAAATTTACGTTGGCATAAACTTATCCGGATATCTTAATATTTTTGGTAAAAGATTTCACACACACACGAAAATCTATTCGAGAATGTGCTTGCATTAGAATTGAGACATGAATTTAAATGATGCCTATATTTTTCCTTAGGTTAATGATTGATAGACATACTTTTGAGAAAATTATAATGAATCATTGAGTTGGTGTACTTTATCTCTAGTAGTAGTAGTAGTAGTAATAGTAGTAACTATATTTATTTTAGTTTTCAACAACTGAATTTGATTTTTGTAAGTTAGTTTCTTTTTTATATTTTGCTTGAGGATTGGTAAAATATTAAGTTTGAGGGTATGGCAACTCTATAATATAGAGTTTTTTAAGATTAATTTTGATAGTAATTTAGATTTGTTCTTACAGCAATGCATAGAAATTTATAGGTTTTATTTAGATTATTTTAAGTGAGTTAATTTAGGTGAGTCAATCTAATCTAATTTAATTTTATGCTTAATTTGGTGTTAATGTGATTATGATAGGTTGCTATTGATTTACTTGTACTTTTGTTGGTGTTTGATGAAAGAAGAATTTTAGTAGAAGCAGAAAAGTAATTTCAAGGTGCAGACCTCCATTACATATGTATTGGTATTTAGACCATAACTCTCTGTACAAAGCTCCAAATGAAGTGATTCTCAAAACATTGGAAAGCTAAGAGAAAAAGCTATAACTTTCATGTTTAACTTCACCCAATTCGGCTTGGAAAATGATTAAAAATCTTTTCAAATTTGGAGCACTGTAGTAATCCTAGAACAATTACTATTTCTGCTATTTAAATGGTTAAGGCCACAGCTTTGGAGGAAGTAGGTGTGGCTCACGTAGTTTGATGAGAAAATCCTAATAGGAATTGACTTCTTTCTTTACCTAACTTGGCCTAACTTCAAAGCTCTATAAAAATAACCTTTTAGAGAACTCTTAGGAGATAACAAAACACCAAATTGACAACTGAGAGTCCAACCACAAAATCATTGAAGCTAAGAAGAATTTGAAGGATTCAAGGAGATTTGGAGATCAATAATACAATTCTTGGATTTTTCTATCTTTTTGTTATTTTCTTATTTTATTGGTTTTTTTTAATGTTTAAATTTTATTTGATGATGATGTGTGACTTGATGGTGAACTAATTCATTTATCTAAGATTATGATTGAACTCAATATGTAGTCTGATTTATTTATCTCTCTTTTACTTATGTTTGGTGGATTTAAGTTGTTTATTTTATTCTATTCTTAATGCTTCTAATTGCCTAATGACCAATTAGATTGAATTGAAAACCTAAATTAAACTTTGACGAAGGAGATTTAAGTAGACCTTAAATAGAATAGCATATGATCGAATGCACTTAGTTGTTTAGGTGGTTTGATTTGCATATAGGGTAAACATATACTTATAAGCTATACGTAGTCAAAATTAGAGCACGAACTTAATGAATCTTGCTTCAATTTTTTTTTTTTTGAAAGTTAGCTTGCTTCAATTTAATTTGCATAGATATATAGTAAATTAATTGGAAGCTGTATTTTTATAAAAAAAAATGGATAGAGGCTTGTAAATAATTTAAAACTCTAGATTAACAACTTAATCCATTAAATTGAGTTAAAAAAGAGAGACAATATTTAGTTGAAGTATTGAAGGATATCATAATCTTAGGTCTGGTATTTACTCAAATTTAATAAAATAATTTTGTTGATAGATTTTAGATTAGTTTTAGTTATTAGTTTCAATTTTTCTTTTTAATAATTAGGTTGTTTGAATAAGATTAGGGTGTAAAAATTTTAGTAATTAGCAATTACAAATTAATTCAATTCTCCTTGGGAACGAATTTTACTTACTATTATATTACTTATTAACAAATGTGCACTTGCGTGAAAATCAACTACAATTATGAAGAAACCTTCTCGCTTGTTGCCATGATTAAATTCATTCGGATTCTACTTGCTATTGTTGCATATCATAATTATAAGATATGACAGATGGATGTAAAGACAGCATTCCTTAACGGGAATTTGGAAGAAAAAGCGTATATGATACAACTTGAAGGTGTTACATTCAAGGAGGATCAACATAAAATATGCAAACTTCAAAAGTCCTTTATGGGCTAAAACAAACATCTAAGAGCTGAAACATTAAATTTGATGAAAATATTTAAAAATATGATTTCGTCAAGAATCCTAATAATCTATATATTTACAAGAAGGTAAATGAACAAGCAGTTGTATTCTTAGTACTTTATGTAATGACATATTGCTAACAGGAAATGATATACCGATGCTATAGACTGTCAAGGTTTGGCTATCCAAACAATTCTCCAAGAAGGTTTTAGGAGAAACTACCTATATTCTAGGAATAAGGATTTATAAAGATTGGTCAAAGAGGCTACTAAGATTGTCCCAATCCACTTACATAGACAAGGTACTAAAGAAGTTTAGCATGACTGAGTCCAAGAAGGGACACTTGCCTATGTCACTTAGCATTTATCTCTCAAAAGATATGCATCCAAAGAAACAAAAGAAAAGGATAAGAATGGATAGAATACCATATGCTTCAGCCATTGGGTCCATCATGTATTCCATGTTATGTATTAGATTAGATGTGGCATATGCTCTAAGTGTCATAAGAAAATACCAACTAAATCCAAGTGAGAGTCATTGGATTGCTGTGAAAAAATCCTTAAGTTTTTATGAAGAACTAATGATGTTTTCTTGTTCTACGAAGGGGTTGGACTCCAAGTTAAAGGATACAGAGATGCTACATTCCAATCCGATAAGGATAACAACAAATCGAAAAGTAGGTTTATATTTGCCTTAAATGGTGGTGTAGTTAGCTGGAAAAGTTTCAAGCAAACAACGACTGTAGATTCCACAACCACAGCTGAATATATCTTCACATCTAAGGCAATGAAAGAGGGAGTTTGGATCAAAAAGGTTATAATTGAACTTGGTGTGGTTCCTAGTATTGTTGATCCTGTAAACTTTGTTTTGTGACAATAGTGGAGCCATTGCACAAGCAAAGGAAATGAGGTCTCATCAGTGGTTTAAACACGTATTGATGCGTTATCACCTACTCAGGGAGATCATTGGGAGATGTGATATTAATATAAAAAAAGTATCCATGGAAGAAAACTTAACTAACATCTGACTAAAGTTTTGTCCCAGCAAAACATGATCGCCACTTAGAAGGTTTTAGTATTAGATACATAAGCGATTGGCTTTAGTGCTAGTGGGAAATTGTTAGCGTAAACCTTACAAGCCAAACTATTTTGTGCTTGTAAAACACTACATTAATTAGTCATCTTTCATGTTAAATACATTATGAATATTTCATATAATGTGTGAGGTATTTCTTTATCCATGAGTTTATTTATAAAGAGTCATGAGAGCTACTCCATTACCGAGCAGGGGCAAAAATACGATAAGTTGATTCAATGTCATCATGGTACATTTTTTATTATTGCCATATCCTGCTATGGCTTTGCTTTTGACAGCGTAGCTAGTCTAGATGGCTAATTGGGAAGGGGACCCTTTCTTGAAAATTAAGCAGGGACAAGATAAAGTTCTTACAAAGAAATTATCAAGGTTATAATTATGAGATTTTTATGCATCAAAGCCTTGTTCTTAAATATGTTTTTGGGCATTGTATTGTTAAGAATGAGAGCATTGGTAATGCTTAAAAACTGCTACATGCTAAGCCTCCTTATTTTAGAGGTAAGTAACCAATCTCATAGGTTGAAGTATGTGAAATGCTTAGAGATAGTATATGGGTGCTTGTTAAGGAACAAGTTCACTGAACATGATCCGTTATCAGAGTTCCATTTGGTATTTCACTTAAGCGTCTATAGAAATTCTCTCATATGTTAGTACTATAAGTAATCCTCAAACTTGTGATACCAAATCATTTTGCATGGGAATTGTCATATTTGGATTTCACCCTTATGGGTCAAGAGGAGACCTAATGCCTAAATAAGGTGTTTTTAGGTGTGACATAAATCATGCGAAGATAATGAATAGTTTAGAGAGGATTCATCACCCCAAGTGATTTGAAGGGGACATATCTCATTTGCTCATGGCTTATGTTGATTGAAAGTCCTTGGTTAAGACAATCTTGATATGTCAATATCGAAACTGTAAAACTAATATGGATAAGTTAAAAAGTATGAAAGGTTAGTCAAATCATATTGACTCTTTTAGTATTTGGGTGATCATGATGTATTATTAAATACCGCTCATAATCTATAAATATAAATATAAATTTTTAATTGAATTAATTTATATTTATTGCTAACATGTTGAGGACTTAATGGGTCACACACAATAAGGTAACAATGTGAAATTAAAATGGGATTGATATTTAATTGAAAATTAGGAATTTCCAAATGGACTTAATCAAAATGTGTAATTAAGTGGAAGGATTAAAATGCAATAAACCAAAAGTTGGATCAACATTTTAACCTAACTATAAATGCCTTTTACATGTGTGCCATACTTTGTGAGAAAAAAGTAAGAAATGGCGACAGAAAAATAAAAGAGAAAAACCCAAGCCTTTGGCATCATTTTCTTAAGAAAAATTTTTCTTATCTTTTTTTAAAGCCAAAAACAAATAATCTTTGAGAGGTGAGATTTTTTAGAAAATCTTGGCTACTAGTATAACGTCATGATACCACATAGTCCCAACATAATGTAGGTTTTTCAAGTAATATCTATGTGGATTATCATTAGAGGCTTGACATGTGGACAACCTTGGTTCGTGACAACCAGACTTTGGTGTATAATCAAGTGGAGGGATTTTGACACATGATTTTTGGAAATCACTTTTTGAGGTATACGGCTAAACATATGTTTGTTTATATTTGCTTTTAATAGAACAATTAGGCAACATAGGTGATTCAAGGCTAGCTTCGGTTTTGTATGTTTATATTCCGTTGCATTATATGAATGTGATTTCTTCTCTGAGCATGCTCGAAACTTTTCGCGAGGTTGGGCTTAAGTTTTGACTCGTAACATTTGGTATCTGAGTAAATCCGGATCTTTATTGATGTGAGGTCACCATGAGAGATACAAGGGTCGAGGTAGACCCATACTAGTGTAAGATGTCATGGATCTCACATCAATAAGAGAAGGGATGGATTTTGGGTATATAAACATTGGTCTTCCACCACTTATCGAATATGTCTTTTAGGTTGAGAATGTAGATCCGTAATTTATAGACTTACTTAAGCTCTAAAAAGGCATATCTTTTAAGTTGAAACGTAGACCTGTAAGCTTACTGAAACTCTATTTTCAGAGTTTAAGATATCACGGGATTGGGTTTAAGTTCTAACCTGTGACAATACTTACATGGAGCATTAAAAATATTATATAGTCATATTAGTATGTCACGTCAGTATCTATTACAATATGTCAATATATCACATTAACGTCACAGGATATATTTGATAATAAAAGAATAAAGGTTTATTTAAATTTTTTTAAATAACTTAAGAACATTTTTAAATATTCTATTTAAAAAAAAACAAAGTAATTTGCGGATTCAAAAACAAAAGTAATGAGCAATAATTATAAGAAAACTTTATACTTTGATTTTTCTTTATAATTTTACATCACATTAAGCTTACTTTACTTTGAATAAATTAAAGATCTCAAAAAATTGTGCTTTTTTATTTTGTACAGATTAACAATTTAATTTGGCAGTAAAACTTTTTTGTCGTTAAATAATTTGGCATTAAAACTTTGTTGTTGTTAAATAATTTGGCATTAAAGCTTAAAACATTAAAACCAGTAAATAAGTTGAACCTTCAAAAACTAACAAATAAATGAAAAAGAAAATTTGAAAGCATTGATTCGTGCCATGTGGAAAATGTTGGCACTTTCCTCGCCACATTCTTAAATTTCTCCACCCCTGCTGTCATCCCCAACCCTTTTGACCATCGTTCTTCTCCTTCCATTCCTTCTACTGGTCCACAGCGCAACTCAATCTCCACCACTGCCCTCTCTCCTCACTTTTCCGAACTTATTGGATTTAAATTCCACCTTACTCTCTCTCAAACTTCAACCAAAAATGGAATCAATTGGAGTTCTCATGGCTTGCCCCATGAACTCTTACCTCGAACATGAACTCGAGAAGCGATTCAACCTCTTCAGGTTCTGGACGGTTCCGGAGAAATCTGCATTTCTGGCTACTAACAAAAATTCAATCCGTGCAGTTGTAGGAAACTCCTCGGCCGGTGCCGATGCGGAGCTGATCGAGGCGTTGCCCAAGCTGGAGATTGTTGCCAGCTTCAGCGTGGGGCTTGACAAGATCGATTTGGCAAAGTGTAAAGAAAAGGGTATCCGAGTTACCAATACACCTGACGTTTTGACTGATGACGTGGCGGATTTGGCGATTGGGTTGATGTTGGCGGTGTTGAGGAAGCTCTGTGAGAGTGATCGGTATGTGAGGAGTGGCAAGTGGAAGAAAGGGGACTATAAGTTGACTACTAAGGTTCGTTGACTTATTTTTTGGGCATAATTTTGCATTTTTGGTTTGTTTGATAGAGTGTAGTTCGTTGCATTTGCTTTGGTTTTTGGCTTCTGTGTTTTATGATTTTGATGATATTAGCCTTTCTGGACTGCTTTGGGATTCTGCTGAATTGTTTATTTGATCCTCGCTTAACTGTTCTGTCATGTGCTTTTAGTTTGGGGGTCTCAATATTTTTTTTTATAGTAAGAAAATGTCATTTTGGTTTTAACTGTTATTGTATTTTTCTATTTGACTTGTGTTGCTTCAAGTGGATTATGTGCTTTGCTTTTCTCTAATTAATGGGTGGGTGGTTACTCGGCTTTGCATTCAGTGTTGGTTTTTGTCTGCAATTGAATTTGATTGTAGGATGATGCTTTGTGGAAGTAATGAAGGTTTGTTGCAGACTTGCAGTTATGCTTGGTAATATATTTATTGTTGTTGTTGGGTTTTTTTTGCATTGAAGAGGTACATATTGTTCCAAGTCCTATTTGAAGTTCTGAATGCATCAACCGCATCTCATTCTGCATGCTGGAAAATTAAAGCGGATGCTCAGCTTTGTGGTTTTTAAGTGAATCCTTGCATATTTATGTATCATGATTGGTGTGTAACTGATTGAAGGCCGGCAGTGGGTCCGAAAGAAGCAGGGGAGTAAAAAATAGCTTATATTAGCATTCAGCTAGCAAAATAATGCATTTAGTTTAAGATACAAGCTTATGCTTGTAATCACTGTTGGTTGCTTTTCCCCCTATCCTCTCAAGTAATGGCTTTGTGGTGGATGCATTACTGATTTAGTGTTATAGAGGTGATTAGAAACAATCAAACAGACTTTGGTATGACATAACTTTGGTATGTTTATGTCAGATGATTATGCTAGCGCTATTGCTGAATTTGACCTCATGGTATTAGTTTTCTCTCTTTGGATTTCATCATGTTGAGTATATTTATAAATCTTAATGATCTATGGTGTTTCATTTGATGAACTAATATTCAGATGCTCGATAACAAAAACCGTAATAAAGTCTTTAGAGGCCTGTTGAAGAATGATCCAAATGCTTTTATTCGGGAAGTTTTATTGAAAATAATGAAATTCTGGCTGATATAACATTTTGGCAAGCATGCGATCGTTGGGACTTTCCGCCTTCATGTTTGAAATTTTTGATATTTGGGCTTCTTAAAATTGGATGGATATATTTTTTTCTGCTAAGTTAGCCAGTTTGACAGTTGATATAAACCACTACTCAGAGTAAAACTTTATGAGCATAAAGCTCATCATTTAAACCCTTATAGTTCTTCAAGTTGGAGAGCAGCCATAAGGATGATATTTGGGTGTAGAAGATTTTACCTGTGGAATTGTGTAGTATACCACCCTGTATGACTTTTTTGTTTGCCCTTCTATTAATGAATAATGAGTCTGACTGAGCCAAGGATGAGTTAGTTTACGTCTAGTTTTCAAGTGGAGCAGATATTTAGGCTGCTCTTGTACTGTTTTATTCATTTGACAGCTCAAAAGGGCCACATGTAGTACCATAAGGCATAAATCTATGGCACTGTTTGAAAATTATTGTCGTCATATTTTTATCATAGATTTCTGTGACATAGAGATACATCCATGTTTGTGCAATACAACAATTATGTGAATGTCTTTGTAACTATATTTTTTCCTTAATATATATATATATATATATTTTCTATATGTGTGCTCTGTGATGCTTATAGCAACTCAGAAGGACTTACATACCAGGATAACACAAGCTGAAACAATTTTAGGTACAAGTACAGAGGGGGGTGTAAACTGCTTTGGAGATAGGGTGCGAGCTAATTCAGGGAATTTTTTCTTCTATTGATGTTCACAGTGGTGTGAATTAACTGAAAATGGATGATTGATTAGCTATTCTACAGTGCGTGACTCCTCCATTATATGCATAGGTATTCTGAAGGAACATAGGGTGGTGATTACAAGCCTCATTATCTATCTTTCCATTGGTAGCTTCTGCTTATATTCAATAAATTAGTTTTCTTCCGTTTTCAACTTACTAGAAATTGGTCCAGCATCCAGTTAATAGTAGTCCTGCAACTGTGGCCCTTATTCTAATGATAATTTCCCTTTTTACTTGTTTCAGTAAAACTAAGTAGCTAACATTCACATTCTATATTTACACACAACTCAAGTCATTGAGTACATACCTTTCTGCTTTGCATGAGGTTTATCACTCGCTTATGCAAATGTGATGATAAGTCTGTTACTGCTTTGTCTATACTTCACTTGTACTAAAAATTGTTTGTAATTTGCTTTCGCAAGGTCAACCACCTACTTGAGAAAGGCGCAACAGTGCATGCTTATTAATTTGCGGGATTTTTTTTTGAAGTGCTATGCTTTTTCTCACCTTTGAGAATTTTATTCTCAACTTTTAAAGAAAAGTTTGCTTTGCTGAACTCTTATTCTCTTTTCCTTGTAAGATTGAGTGAGAACAAGTTTGCTCTTTTGCTCTTTAAATTGAGGAGTTTTCAATTGAACTTGGAGTCCATTTGTTTGGAAAATTTTTAAAGATGTTATTTTTTGAGCCGTCCCTGGAACAATAGTGATGAAGCTTATTTCAGCTATCATAACCTTTTGTCACCGACTATTATATACTTTCCTTAATTTGGCATGAGAAACAGATTATGGAGATTTGACTCCTTGTTAACTTGGTTTTTGTTATATAAATGTTGCTTCAGATTTGAGGATACCACATATAAGGGTTTTGCTCCCCTCCTTTGTTCCCTTTCTTTTCCTTCCCCTTTGACAAGTGCTAGTTTTCCATGATTTCAGTTCACTGGAAAAAGAGTTGGCATTATTGGGCTGGGGAGAATTGGCATGGCGGTTGCCAAGAGAGCTGAAGCATTTAGCTGCCCTATTAGTTACTACTCTAGAACAGAGAAACCAGAAATCAAATACAAATATTATCCCAGTGTTGTTGAGCTGGCTGCCAATTGTGATATCTTGGTTGTTGCTTGCCTTCTGACTGAAGAAACCCTTCACATTGTTAACCGGGAAGTCATTGATGCGTTGGGTCCAAAGGGTGTTGTCATCAATGTTGGGAGGGGCCCTCACGTTGATGAACCTGAGCTGGTTTCTGCATTGGTTGAACGCCGGTTAGGAGGTGCAGGGCTTGATGTTTTCGAGCATGAGCCTGAAGTACCAGAAGAGCTTTTTGGGCTTGACAATGTGGTGCTATTACCTCATGTAGGAAGTGCCACAGTAGAAACCCGGCAAGCCATGGCTGATCTTGTGATTGGGAACTTGGAGGCACATTTTCTCAACAAACCACTATTAACTCCTGTGGTTTAGGAGGCGCTATTAATTGATTGTGAGCTTCCCATTGCTGCTTTTATTTATATATTCATGATTTTAAGGACATTGTATCCCAGAAATTTGCCTAGCGAATGTAAAACCTTTTTCTTTTGCGGTTTCAATGTTGAGTGCAATTAGAATGCAAATTCTAGCATTCTAGTTGATCCATCATTTTAATTGTTTCGAAATGAATAAAAGTATTGACTGGGAAATCACGATAGCATTACAAAGTAAAAGACCAGAATGTTTATGGGTTTTTGTCCCTCTTGCTCAAAATATTATTAATGTAGAGAAAAGATTCCCCCATGTTTTTCAATTTTCTCTTTCAAAAAAAAAAAAAGTGTTTCAATTTTCTGTCTCATTGTTTAACGAATGCATAATATAAAGTACAAACCATTTTGGCACAAAGGTTCCTTGCTTAGACCTTTTTCTTTGAGTCTATTAATGAAAATAATCTAAATTTATATAATTGTTTACTTGGAAATATTGGTTTCTGTTTATGTTACTTTCTTTGAAGAATTGGAAGAAAATGCATAATATTTTGGTTTATTTAATAACGTGACATTAATATTATACTTATTTTTTGTTAGGAAAACTTCTACCGCTGGAATTATTGCACAGCTTACTTCTGTACAGGGGTTTGCGACTTGGAGTTAGCTGTTTGGTGTTAGTTATTTTTGTTGTATAGCTCCGCTGGCTTCCTGTTATTTTGGGGTTGAACTAATTGTACAGGTTCCGTTTTAAAATTTCTGCGTGTTTCATGGAAGGGAGGTTATGCTGGCCCTCTCTTTTTGTGCAGGCAACTTGACTTTCTTGGCTTTGAAAGAAATGTACAAGTTATTATGAAATAAAATCACGTGTCTTTCAAAAAAAAATATTATACCTATTACACCTTTTTCAACTATTAAATGTTTTTAAATGACTTTCAAAAAATATATTTTCTCTTTCTTTCTCTTTACTTGCTGATCAATTAATCATGAAATAAAAAAAATAACGCAATTGAATTCTACATAATCAATATTTATGTTTTTTTTAAATAATTTTTAAATTAATTATAAATATTTATAAGTTTAAGTATTACATATTTTACTCTAAATATTGTAATCAAAAGCTAATTAAATTAAAAGGCTTGTGATGAAGCACGAAACTCAAAAAGAGAACAAGACAGTCTAAAATCCTACAATCGAAATTTTTGCTTTGTCACCTTTAAGATTTATCAAATTTTCAGCCAACCAAGTATTTAACATCTAACAATAATTTACACAATGACCGAATAAGACCTTTTCAAAAGTAAGATTTTTACTTATGCTAGTAAGCTTTATTTTTAGAAAACAAAATAAATCAAAACAAGTTTAGCCGAATCTTATTTCTATCGGAAAAAGAAAACTATTTTTTTTCTTATTTTTATGAAACGGCTAAAAAGTAACTTAAGGCTTAAAGTTTTAGCTAACTAGCATAATATATTTATATAGGTAAATTAAGTTGTAACCCTAGATACAATATTTGTATTTTTATTCAATTAAGTCTTTGTGAACTTAATTAATTTTTTCACTTTATTTTGGTCTGTTTTAATTAAGTCCAACTTAATTAATTATCCTTATTTAATCTCAATCATGTCACTTAATGTGTGTGACCCATTAAGTTTCTAACATATTAACAATCAATATAAATCATAATCAAATATCAATTTGATAATTGATTTATATTTATAAATCATGAAGGAAAACCTCTATCATATATAGTTATTATTGTACTAACATGAATGAAAACGTCTATCACATATAGTTATTATTGTACTAATATGAAGAAAAACCTCTATCACATATAGTTATACGATTAAGTATGCATTAAATGACAATATATATTTCTTAACCAAGCCAATTAGCTTAAGGACATATAACAACAATCTCCCACTTGCACTTGAGTCAATTGCTAATGTATCCAATATCAAACTCTTTCACTTAGCGATTGTCTGTACTAGGACAACTCAAGTTGAAATATTTGGGAATATGTTGATTTATATGTTTAATAATCTCTATTGTCATAATCGAAATACTAATTTAGATCATAACGAGACCTTGATTCCATTATTATGGCTCTTGTCATGGACGACGTGAGTCACCAGTCACTATGGGTGAGTCTATCATCAACGAACGACGTGCTCAAATAGGGAGAACAGTAGATGAACTGTCAGACAAGGGGGGGAGTTAAGGAGACGAAAAGAAAAAAGAGAAAAGAAATGGGGGAAATAAGGGAAGAAATCTCACATGAGGATTTTTATTATAAGCACCAATGAAATCACCGATGAAAAATTTCGTTGATAAATAAAATAAGGAAAATGGGGGGAAAACCTTGCATGCATACTTTTATTTTAATTACTAACAGAATCATCGACGAAAAATTTCATCGATAAATAAAATAAGAAAAAATAAGGAAAAAAATCCCCGCATACATTTTTATTTTAATTATTGATGGAATCGTCGATGGAAGATTCTGTCAATAAATAAAATAAAAAAATGAAGAGAAAATCCCGTGTGCATATTTTATTTTAATTACAAATGGAATCACTGATAGAAGATTTTGTTGGCAATTGAAATTAGGACAAATAAGGAGAAAAAATTCTACATTTGTATTTTAAGACTTATTACAAACTAAATCACCAACGGAATATTTCGTAGGTAATTCAAAAACAAATGCCCATGAAAATTCTATCGGCAAGTTCGTCAATAAGCTGACTTGAGCTTTACCACATTATCAACCAAGTAATCTGTCAGTAATTTGGTTGGTAAATTTTGTCTGTAACCTCTAATTGATGGACAAATTTTGTCAATAAATTTTGTGCCATCTTACTGTTCATGCACACAATTATATTACCAACGAAATTCATGCAGTTGGTATTTTCGTCGTTACTCCTCACAATCTTGTTCTGTTTGTAATTGGCAACGGATTAGTACCAACATAATTTATTTCATCTGTAAAGCCTATTTTTTTGTAATGTCAAATAGAAAATCTAACAAACTCAAAAATCTCTTGACTACTATTGAGGCAATTTTAAAATGTAGTAGAATAGAGTTTTTATAAACACGGAATGCTTAGAATTATTTTTTGAGAAAAAGGGAATTAAGAAAGTTTCTAAAATCAGGATCTAGGAGATGAAAAGTACCTTGCAAAAATGAAAGGATAAGTGTTTATATATAGTGAGACATCACTAACGTATCTCTTTATTATACAAACACATCTATTCATGAAGTGAACAAATATATCCTTCTAAATATCAAAAAGACATACCTTTCTACAATATGGTCATACCTCATCATAAAGACATTAAATTTTGAATCACTAAAATAAAATAAAAGCCAATACTTCCATAGGCGCAGCAACCAAAAAGAAAAGCAAAAATACAAATGAGATCTCCCTGCACACAGCTTGGCTAATGAGAATGAACAGGTAGCCAGTGATGATGATGACGATGATGTTTAAGGGCAAGCAGAAACTTCACTAAAGGCTACTGGACAATGTATCCAAGAGCAATTGAGTACTATTACTACACATATGGATATTCTTTTTGCCAATAAAAAGAAAAGGATGAGAAATACTTCAATGCAATATGACAAGAATGGCGAGAATTACTTCAATGTAATAAGATAAGAAATACTAAAGTTCTTCTTTCTACCAATACATATTAGAGATGACAATGCGTATCTTATAACAAGATACCTATGGGTATATCCAATTTGATTGTATAAGGGTAGGGAATCCTATATTCAGGTTTGGAGACAGTTCAGATAGTAATTTTACTATTTGAATGGAGTTCAGGTATGGTTCAGATAGCATCCTTTGGTATCTGACACTCAAACCCAATTATGTATTATATAGTATATAATAGATAATTAAATATGTAAAATGTTGTTGATGTTAGGAATCAAACTTTTCATTTATAATATATTATTGTTAGTCAAATTATTAATGCTATGTCATTAATATATTTAAATAATAAAATTATTAAAGTATTAGTTATGTTTAAATAATATCATGTTACGAGGAATATAATTACTATTATATATGCAATACAAAGTGTTATGATTAAATATAGTAATCAATTATACTTGTAGTAAGTACAATAGGTATTCACATTTTCAAATTTAGAATATAAATAATATGATTATGTGTTACAAGTCATGGAATATATAATTATAGGTTATATTTTAAATGATTTTTTAATAGATATAAGTTATATGTTAATATTAATATATGATTAATAAATATCCTACATAATAGTATTGTAATTATTACACCTGTAGTACATATATAGTATTGTTTTGCCTATATAAGCTTATATCCTACATATAAATAAGTTATATTAATAGGTTATAAATATTAATGTATTTAATTTATATATAAACATTACTATCTGGTACATACTTGTTAACATATTGAATAGGTTATATTAAACAATAATTACTATGCCTTTATCCTACGTATTAATATGTTGTAAGAATAGGTTAATATATTTAATTTATATACAAACATTACCACGTACATATTATGATAAAATAATTTGTTAGTTATCATGATATTGTAAACAAAACTTGTAATTTACAAATATTATAACTTATAAAATTATTAGTGTTGCTTATATGCTTACATCAATAGAACATATTAAAGTATTTGTATCAAGTGATAATAACCATTAACAACTTTCATTTAGGGTAAAATACACTAACGCCTTTAAGTTTTAACCATAATTTCACATGGGCCCATTAGTTTTTAAAATGAGCACTTCATCCCAAACATGTAAAAAGTGTTAATGCCTAAATGTGAAATGTTTAAAATGTCATTATTCTTTTTCCACTCTTTTCTTTTCTCTCTAGCCAACTAGTGACTCCCCTTTACACTGACCCGCCACCCCGTAATCGGATCTAGTATTCCTTAAAGGAGCACCAAATAATGCTTCTCAGATCGGGGGAGCACCAAGATAGGCGCTCTTGGGTCGAATCTGGCATTTCTTCTCCAGATACGACCTTAGGGTGGCAGGCCAGTGAGAAGTAGGATAGATTGTTTTTTGAAAAATTATAATTTGGTAATTTTGAAAATTAATTCAAGGTAAAATTATCTTTTCAATATTACAACATCATCAAACAAATGGGAATATTAACAGTTGACTAATGGTTAGACTTATGTATTTAGCGAAAGATTTTTTTTAGAATAGAGTGTTCATTTTGAAAATTAATAGACCTGTGTGAAATAATGACTAAAACATGAAAGAGTTAGTGTATTTTACCCTTTCATTTATATGTATAAATAAGAACATGATAGAAATAATAACTATAACTTATAAGTTGTCCGAGATATTTGTTTTTGGTTATTCAAGTTGTTGTTTGAGATATTTGTTTTTGGTTATTTAAGTTGTTGTTTGAGATATTTGTTTTTGTTATTTAAATTTAAATTTTATGATTTCTTACTTTTATAAATTTAATTATTAGTAAATTGTATGAATGTAAAATATAATTTATTATTGTATACAGGTTTGGGTTTAAATAATTGGGTATCCATGAAGAGTATTATAATTATTTTTACATAATCGACTTTTTAAACAAGTTCAGGTAATTATCGAGTAATGGGATGGTAATAGGGTTCGAATAATAAATTTTAAAAATATACTGATAGTTGTAAGGTTTAGGTATCTTATTTATTAATCGGGTTCAAGTTTAGGTACTTAAAAACTAATGAGTATCCTACCCATTAACATCCATACAATTTCTTTTTTTTTCTGTCTTCAATTTGCTTCAAGGATTGGTTTCTTTTTGGATAAAATATACTAACACTCTCAACTTTTACCCGTAATTTCATGTGGGTCCATTAATTTTAGAAATATACAACTTGTCCTAAAATAATATGTTTTGCTAAACAGAGAAGTCCCGCAATTTGTCTCCATTTCTAAATGAATTTACAACAATTTTGCCCTTCTTTTCTTCAATGTTCTTACCAAAACAAACTCCCTCAACCTAGAAGCAAAAATCCTGATTACTGGAAGATTTCTAGATTATTTCAAGAACCACAAATGGATAAGCTAAAAATCAAGATTTTTTGCTGAAATCTAAAAGATTTCTTGTTGATATTTGGCATTCCATAAAAGAAGAAATGATGAAGGTAATGGACGAAAAAATCATTTCAAGAACCAGAGATGAATTTTACCTTTAAGCTTTAGTTGTTGCAATATTGCTGGAAAACTTCCATTTCAAGAACCACAAATTGGTGGGTGTGGTAGCTTATCACTTGCATTCGTCTATGTTTCTCCTCCTAACATTTCCAGATCCAGATGGCCATTCCCTAAGTTCCCTTTTTCTATTATTCCTTAGTTTGCTAAGCATGCGGCTGAGCATTGGAGAATCCATTGGATGAACCTACCCTCTTAACTCAGCTTTTGTGATGTCAAGAATGGGGTGAATGTAATTAGTGTATGATAGCATGAAATTCTTCTTAGAATAGTAATTTTCACAATATTGCTGTATATCACTCCTTTTATGACTTATGCAAGTTGTTGCATGCTTGCAAGGAATTCCATAAATGTTCTAAACACCATAAGGATAAGCTACCTTAGTCACCTCCAAACTGACTGCATAAGTCTTGTAACCTTGAAACACATTAAAGTCACTATCTGAAGCAAGCATAACCTTACAAAACCTCTTACTATTCTTGGAAAAATCTAATTTTCTCTAAATTTTTTGGGTCTCTTGGTTTTCCCAAGTACATGCCCTCTTATACCTATCATAAAATCTCTTCATTATCTTCACTCTAAGTACTTTAAACAAATTCAAAATAGGTTTGCCTTTTACACACGCAATGCGACTGTTAAAGCTTTTTGCCATGTTGTTGGTTACATGGTCACGTTTCACAATTAGGTCAAAAATGTGCCTTGCCCACTATGTCAAAAGTTTTTCCGTCAACCAGTTATATGCATCATCATTTTCAGCCTTTATCTTCTGCATAGCTTCATTCTAGTCCCACTGGTTGTAAGCTTTCACAACCTTCCAAAAACTAGCTTTCAGCCCTAAATTAAGGAAGCTTTGTCTAAAATTGGCATACAAGTACCTAGCACATCTTTTTTGACTTGCATGGGCCATTACCTCTATATATATGTTTTTTAGGCCTTACCATTTAAGAATAAAGACACATTAATTAAAAAGATAATAATTAATTAGAATTAAATAATTAAATGAAAAACAATAAGGTTTAAGGTTTACTTTTGGACCATCACTCATCACTGCCAATGGTTTGTTGAAATCCCTAATGGCAATATTCAATAGATTCAAAAATCATGACCAAGAATCACCATTCTCCAATTCTACAACAATAAAAGCAACTGGAAATAAACCACAATTTCCATCCATTGCAATGGCAGATAAGAAAGCTCTTTCATATAGCCCCCTCATATAGTAACCTTCAACCCCAATGAAAGGCTTACAAATAACAAGAAGAACCTTTTGAATGTGGGGTACATGCTGACCTTAATCTTTTCTAATTACATTATTGATGTGATACCAAGATTTGTATCCTTCACCATTTAGGCATACAAATCTATTTATGAATCATACCTATCAACAGTCCCTTTATTCTCTACATGGGCTCTTTTCTTAACCTTACACAATTTCTTTTCGTGAACACTCACTCCATACTTCTCTTGCAATTCATGCTGCATTATATCATAAGATATATTGGGATCAGATTCTAACTTAGCAATAGGTTTCTTAGCTATCCACGGACTTGTAACAGCAGAATTTTTTCCAGTCACTCTAATACAAGTATGTTCATTCTCTACCTTCTTAATCTTAAAGATTTTTTTATATAAATACCAAGTTGCATGAATCACCCATTCACAACCATTTCTTTTATAGAACACCTTGAACTTTGTTTTCTCCTTTTTGGCTTTGTAAAGCTTGATCCTCTCTTGGACCATGTAATCTGCCATCACTTCCCTAAAGTGATGCACACTATTAAAAACCATGTTCTCTACCAAGACAACCATCCTATTCTTATCAAAAGCATAAGGAATTCTTCTTAAGGACCAATCTATAACTTTACCTTCCCTTTTTGAGTTAAAGCTATATTGGTTTCTTTCCTCCACATCACTGCCAATATCAAACAAACTAATTTCTTCATTTTCCTCAACCTTAGCATCATTCTCAAAATTGCCTTAATACTGCTCACTCTTTATCTTAAAGATCCAGTCTACATCCTTACTATATAAATCAACCCTACATGTCTCTTTAGATGAAGCACTGCATTCATCACAAACATCAACATTAATAGGACCAAAAGGTCCTCTACTTATGCCTAAATTAAAAACATTAAGATTACTGAACCAATCGCACCTATCATGTCTTTACCAATTCCTACATTTACAACAGAAACATGTTTACCAATAACAACATCAGGCCTCACATTTACAGAAGTAAAACACTTACCAAAATCTATTGTTTACAAGGAAATTGTTGGGTCAAGTCCAAGTGGATATGGATTTCCTTGGCACCGTCATTTAGTTGAAACGGCTTCAGAACATCATCATCATCATCATTTTTTAGTTGAAAAACCTCCTCTAATTTAAAAACCCATGATATAATAGAGATACTAAACCCTACCCTAACATTAGAATCAACCACTAACTCGAACACATCATTTATCAACTCTATAAATGAATATCTGTCTAGATCCACAATCCTAATGGTCATCACCTCTCTATTACAGTGCATCACCAAGTCATATAGGATGTTTCCCATTCCGAAACCTGAAAATCAAAATTACAATAGCATAGTAAACCATGAAATGCTGAAAAATAACCCCATTCCTGAATGCAAACCCCTAAACCTTAACTAAATTAAAACCAATTTCACAAACCTTTAATTTAAAATCAATTAAGGTACACAAAACCTAAACCCTAAAGCCTCAATTACTTGCCAAACAGCCCAAATTGAAAACAAATCAACTTAGGGACATGGTTTAAGGTTTAAGGTTTGAAATTGGGGATTTAGGGTTTGATAATAAATTAAGGATTTAATATTACAATTTTTTTTAGGGTACCCTAAACCAAACTTAAGCCAAATCCCTAATTTCTTACCAAACCCTAAATCCTCAATTTCAAAGCTGATCAAGTTCAAGTATGGGTTTGGGTTCGAGTTTAAAATTAGGGATTTAAGGTTTGGTAAGAAATTGAGAAATCCCCAATTCCTTATCAAACCCTAAATCTCTAATTACATAACTAATCAAGTTCGGGTTTGAAATTAGAGATTTAAGGTTTAGTAAGAAATTGGGTACCAAACCCAAAATCCCAATTTCAAGCCCTAACTTACATTCGAACCTAGACTTGAACCCAATCAACTTTAAAGTTTGGGATTTAGGGTTTCATAAGAAATTAAGGATTTTCCAATTTCTTACCAAACTTTAAATCCCTAATTTCAAACCTAAACCTAGACTCAAACCAGACCCTTAACACGAACCTAGACCTAAACTAGAACCTAAACCTTAATCCTCACCCTAATAGCTTCGAATGAGCTTCAAGCGCTAATAAAACCCTAATCAAAAGTCTCACCCTAAATTCCTAAATCCTAATGGAAACCTAAATTTTAACCATCTCCCTAAATCCCAAAATCTTAATTAACCTTAACCCTCACCACAACATCACAAAACCATAATATTTACCTCACTGACAACAAAATTAATGAACTACCATTGATGAACCCAACTTTTACTCATGATTTAGGTACTCTCAATTTGGGTCGTGATATTAAAGGGTTCCAAATAACAATCTAGGTTATGGCTTTCTCATTGTAAGATAAAGCTTTTAATCTAAATGGAAGCTTTTAATCAGAAGGAAATCTAGTAAAACACTAAGCAATTGGTGTGAGAAAGTGAAAAAGCAGTTGAAAAAAGGAGAGAACGGATGAACATAGTGATTAAGGATTTCATAATATGCGATTAGGTCATTTTATTACATGGGCATTTAGTTATTTCAAATCTCCCTTGAACACTATTTAGAACTTTAGGGCAGGCTATTCATTTTTGAAACTACTGGACTCGTATGGAATTGTAGGGAAAAGTTAAGAATGTTAGTGCATTTTATCCTTTCAGTTTTTATCTCTTTCTAACTCTTTCTCACTTAATAACCAAAAGGTCCTTGTTTAATATCGTTGGAGGTTAAGAGTCAGGCAAGGTTTTAGGCAAAGGCATGTCTTAGTGTTCTCGAAGTAAACGGTTATAGTCAACTATGAAGAAACACTAGTCCACTATGGTTGTGTTTCTCTTCAGTAAAACCTTTTCAGAAACTATTTAAATAAATGTGTAGTCGACTATGAAAGCTCGATAGTCAACCTTAGATGAGAAACTCGTTTTAAAAGCTCATAAAAGGAATTTTAAAGAAGAATATTATGAATATGTAAATTTTAGTCAAGTCTACTCAATCAAACATAAGCAAATGATCTCTTTTGAAAAGCTTAAAATATTTTCAAATGTAACAAGAATAATCTTAAGATATAGTTTTCAAGAAATCCTTTCAACAAGAAGTGAAAAAGAAATGATAGCAAAAAGGTTTTTAACAAAAAGGCAAACCAAAATGAGAAAAGTAAAAATCAAGATGTAAGCAACGTAAGAAATAGGTTTTCTTGAAATCAAGTGCAGTAATTCAAGCTAAAAGTAAAAATAAAGACACAAGAAATCTATAAAGCTTCAACTTTCTCAAATGCCTACGTCTTCTCCCTTACCAAGCTAGGAAGTTTCAAATCCACTCTAGGAAACATGCTTTTTAACGGGATCAAGCATTAAACCTTTACAATGGCTTTTCCCGAGAGCAACCACAACCCTTACAAATACCTTTTAACAGAAGTAAGTACAACCCATGGTTTTTAATGGGCCCAATTATAAATCTTACAAATGCCATTTACCAAGAGCAAGCAGAACTCATGATTTTTAACAAGCTTAACCACAAACCCATACTAACTTTTCGAGGATGATCTAAAACCTTTACAAGGAATAACAAGAGTCCTTCTAAAAGGTGGATTTTGCTAGTTTAGTACAATTGAGGAAAAAGGCCTAACAATGGATAAAAAGATTGGCTATAAAGATTGAAGTGTAAGCTTAAAAAGGTTTAGCTCAAGTAGGCTTGGTTTTCCTTATTTTTCTCTCTTTTCTTTTCAAGACCATGATCTTCAAAAGTTTGGCCTTTTTTCTTTCTTCCTCCTCACTTTGAAATGCTTCTAAATGGTCTTTTTTATAGTTGGACAAGTCTTGGAGCTATTGGAGGTGATTAAGGTAGTCAACTAGCTATTTTCCTTTTGAATTTTGTGTTCAACAGTTATTTATAGTCAAGAATAGAAGTTCTCTAGTCGATTCACTTCCAAAAGCTAGTATTTTAGACATCAAAGCTTACAGGGTCGATTATAGCTTTGTCAAGGTTGACTATGGCTTTGAAAAATCTTTTTTTTTCCATATTAGAATTCTCAAGGTCGACCATATGGATGCTAGGGTCGATTATGACTTTGAAGAACTTCATCTCCACTACCTTTCTACCTTAAGGTTGACTATAAGTGTGTCAAGCTCAACTATGTCTTTGTGTTCTTCAAGTTTTCTCATCCGTACTTGCCCGTTCTTCCATAGGGTCGATTTGTCTTACTCTAGGATCAATTGCTTTGTTTTTTCAAAATTCCTTGACATTTTGACACTGAACTTCAGCTATTTCTTCCTTGCTTCTTCCTTGTGATCAAGTGCTAAGTTGAGAATAAACTTCTTCACTTTAGACAACTTTGGTGATGTGTAGATTAATGATCTTTAAATGTTTTAAAATAAACTCCACCGTTTGTGAACCTATCTTGCAACTTTGACATTTCAAGGATAAATGTTAAAAGGATCATAAAATTATACAACTAAGTCATACAAACTTATATATACATAGTTCAATAACTTCAAAAATCAAGCTTACAATTATGTAAAAATAAATGTATGAGAGTTAAATCATTTCAAGAACTTGTCAAGAACCATTCAAATAATATTCAAGCAAATTATGATCATTCTGTCATAATCAAAACTATAAACATTTTAAAGCTAACACCTGTATTAACATTCTAGTTGTTTTATGTTGTGTTTGAAGTTTTAGAGCTTTCACAAATTAACTCTAAATCCTCAATCTAGTTTAGTAAAGTAACTAAACACAAATTACAAATTGCAATATGTCTTAAATTATCAACTTGTATTCTATAAAGCCCTAAATCTTTAACTAATGAATTAAAAGGTTGTAAAAGTGGTGGACTAAATAAAATAGAACATAAAAAAAGGAAGAGATCAAGTGAGAAAGAGTTGGAAAGAAAGAAAAAGAAAAGAAAAAATACTCAAATAAATCTCTAAATTATTCCCAAATATTCAAATAAGCTTTTATTCTTTTATTACTTTCAGTTAAACCCTTATACTTTTATTTTGAATCAAA
Organism: Theobroma umbraticum; assembly: GCF_002168275.2. Classification (NCBI taxonomy): domain Eukaryota; kingdom Viridiplantae; phylum Streptophyta; class Magnoliopsida; order Malvales; family Malvaceae; genus Theobroma; species Theobroma umbraticum. The sequence continues at coordinate 241,978 of NW_018397275.1, forward strand.
TAAATTCTTATTCTTTTATCACATTCAATCAAACCCCTACACTTTTAGATCAAATAAGTCCTTATAACTAATCGTTGATTAATTATCATTAGTCAAAATGTCACATGATCATGTTATTATGTCAAAGTAGTATGTCATGGCATCATCAATTATGATATGTCAACATGTCGCATTATCATCAATTAGGATCTATTAACCTATAGTGTCAATGTGACGCAATATGGAATAGCAACTGAGAATTTAATTAGGTCAATCATTAGTTATAAGGGTTTCTTTAATTCAAAATAAAAGTAAAAAATGCTTATTTAACTAAAAATAAAGATAAAAAAACTTGATTAAACGTAATAAAAATATAAAAGCTTATTTGAATTTTTTAAAATAATTTAAAAAATTTTTAGATATTATGCCAAAAAAACTATTGAGATGAAATTTGATGGTGAAATTATTATTTTTATCTTTTATATATTTTTTAAAAAATTATTAAAATTTATTTTTAAATTTATTTTTATAATAAGATGATTTCATTTCATTATATGATAATATATAAAATAATTATACACTACTAATACATCAAATATAAACTTTAGACAAAACCCTAGTGGCATGCTTGGTTGAAGGGATTGGAATAACAATTCCTCTCTTATTTTTATTCTTGAGATAGAGTTGCATTTGGCTCAATGGAATAGCTATTCCTCATAATGGCCACTCCAAGAAAAGCCTAAATAGCCATTACCAAAGCCCCTTTAGTAGTGGTTATTCCAAGTTTTTGAGAATAAGAAAAAAAATTGATTGGACAAAAATATCCTTTTACAATTTCAAAAATTACTTTATAAAATAATACTAAACCTAGTTTTTTTCCTCTCGCTTCCTCACTCCTTCTCTCTCTAAAGCAAATCCATTTTTGGAGCTTCCTACTGCCTCACTCTACTTTACAAAAATACCCTTTGTAAAGAATTTTTTACTTCATTTTCAAAAAAAATAAAAAATGAAAATATTTAAATATCATTTAATATATTTATATTATATAACTATAATTGTTGGTTCCAAATAAATATGCTAGAGGAGGGTAAATAGCGCTTTTTGACTCTCACTTAGATTGATTTCTAATTGGAGGCAAGTTAAAGATCAATGATGAGAAGTTAAATGCAAGATAAAGAAATGATTTAACAAAGAATGAAATGAAAACTAAAACAAGGTAGACAATACATAAAGATTTATAGTGATTTAGTCAAAGACCTACATCCACTACCTTGATTATTTAACCAAGGATTTTTCAAACCAAATCACTATAAACGATGAAATTTTCAAACTTCCACCAAGCTTTTACAATGGCTTTTACAGGCTCAGCCACAACCTTTAACAATGATTTTTTATGGGATCAACTAAAACCCAAAACTAACTTTTTCTAGGCTGAGTTAGAACCCATACACTCAATCCAGCTAAGCCAAGCTTTATCAATCCCCTTAAAGTGACTCACACACTCTAAGTAATCAAGGAGCATAGAAATAAAGATCACTAACCTGATCTAAATGGTACAAAGTGAAGACCTACATCCACCACCTTGATTGTTCAGCCAAAGATTTTTCAAACCAAATCACTATAAACGATGAAATTTTCAAGCTTCCACCAAGCTTTTACAATGCCTTTTTACAAGCTCAGCCACAACCTTTAATAATGATTTTTCTCAGGATCAACCAAAACCAAAAACTAACTTTTCCTAGGCTGAGTTAGAACACATACACTCAATCAAGCTAAGCCAAGCTTGATCAATCTCCTTAGAGTAACTCGCACACTCTAAGTAATCAAAGAGAATAGAAATAAAAAAGTACCTATGGTTACTAACCTGATCTGAATGGTACAAAGTGAAGTGTTTAATTCTATTACAAGGATTGAAGTGAAGTGCAGAAAGTATGGAGAGAGTTTTTGCTATTTTTGATCTCGTTTGATCTTGACAGCCTTCAAAAACTTATTCATAGCCGTTGGGAGTGCCTTATATACTTAAGAAATCAACTCTGATAGGTATTAGATAGATTCTAACCATTGAAAATAGTTTGGAAATAGTTCTAGCTGTTAATCGATCTTTTAGCGTTCAAATTCAAATTTTCAAACAGAATGCTCTTAGTCGACTAACATGCTTCTCAATCGATTAAGTCATTTCTGTCTTTTAATCCCAGCTTCTGGCAGTGAGCTCTTAGTCGACTAATAATGCTTCTTAGTCGATTAAGTCGTTTCTATCTCTGAACCTAGTTTCTAGCAGTAAGCTCTTAGTTGATTAGCAATACCTCTTGGTCGACTAAGTATTTTTTGTTTCACAATCTATTTGAACTTGTCAACTTTTCTTTTAAATTTTATCCAACTAATCCTTGATTATCCGACTAAGTGACTTCTATTTTATTGCTCAATTATAACTTATTATTGTTGTGAGTTTTGATATTTGCTTTTGAATGATTAATTTATTATTTGATATACATTTTTATCCTACACACTTAAGTAGAAAAGTTAGACACAAATAAATAAGAATGTTTTATTATCATAAAAAACTAATGGAGCCAATAATAATAAATATTATAAAAAATATTATTTAATATTATTATTTGCATATAATAAATGTAATAAAGAATATTATAGAGTATTATTTAAATTTAATAAAGAAATATTTTGCCTTTTAGTATTAAATATTATTTAATTATAATAAAAGGTTTAATTATCTTCTAATACAAAATATTATTAAATTATAATAAAAATATGTTTGTATTTTGGTGAAAATATTATTTAATTATAGTAAAAGGTATTTTGATTTTATTACCTATTATTTGGGTATTTTTATCTTTTAACAAAATAAACTCTTTAATTTTATTAAAAAGTATTTTTGTCATTTATCATATATTTTTTAATTATTCCTAAAAATATTTCTACCAACGAATCATTAGAATAATCATAATAAGAATTCTTATCATATTTTATTCTTATGAATCAAATTATGTAATATTTTTTTTATTTTATTTTTATAAAATAACTATTTTATTTCTCTCCTCATTTTGTGAACCAAGGATATCCTAAACTTATTTGCGAGCGTTCCAACATAGGGTGAACCACTGGGCCAAGCCCCAATTTTTGGAGGGTTCCTTCGCCAGTTTCTTCGTTTTAGTTTCACTCGGTCCCTATGGCGGCGAGGACATTGGCTCAGTTCCAACAAGCTTCACTTCAAAACGGAGGAAACCGGAACTAAATAAGACAAAACCCAGCCTAGTCTCAACTTCTAAACATAAGCGCAAGCATGAACAACGCTTGTGTTCTAATGACATGTCCAATGTTCACATACCTCGAACAAGAACTTGAAACCCGCTTCAAGCTCATCAAATTATGGGACCATTCATCTTCGAAGACTGAATTCTTCAACAACTACTCGAGTTCCATCAAAGCAGTGGTCGGAAACACCAAAGTTGGAGCTGATGCGAAACTGATTGATTCACTGCCCAATTTAGAGATTGTTGCAAGCTACAGCGTTGGCCTGGACAAGATTGATTTGGACAAGTGCAAACAGAGAGGAATTAAGGTTACTAACACCCCTGATGTATTGACTGATGATGTAGCTGATTTGGCTATTGGGTTGGCATTGGCTGTTTTGAGGAAAGTTTGTGTTTGTGATCGGTTTGTCAGGAGTGGGAACTGGATCAGTGGTGATTTCGGATTGGCTACGAAGGTTTGTTTCTGGGTTTTTCTTTTTCTTTTTAAATTGTACTGTCTTTATTGATTTTATATGTTTTTAATCCAATATAGTGAAAAATGAGTTCTTGTTCTTCTATGATATTTGAGGGTTTTAGTTTATTTGATTAGGCTGTTAAAAATGGATAATCAGTTTTCTATTGCCTGAAGTTTCTTTTCTCCTTTATGATAATTCAGTTTAAAGTAGTTTTATAGGGACCAGTAAGCTTCTTTTTTGTGGATTGATTTGATTCTATTAATTTGCAGTTGTGTGGATAATGAAACTTATGATAGTAATATGATAGCTACGTCGTAGGTAATCTGGTCCCATTGCTTCTGTCAGCTTCTAACGTGTTTTAGTCGATTAAGAAGTAGGGTTGAAGTTTGTGAAACTGATATCTGGTTTGCATTGAGTTACTTTTAGTTTGAAGGCTTTTAAGTTGTTTACAAATAGGAGCATAATGATACATATGATGCATCATGTCAGTAGAGGATAAGATTATTGTTTATATCCAATAATGAACATCTTTTAGGAAGTTCAGTTGAAATTGTTTGATGTGATTTTGGATGATGGATACTTATTTCTTTCTTCTTTTTTCTTTCTTATTTTCCAGTAGTCTTAAACGAACCAGGAACCATGTTTCAGTAACAATGAAGTGTTTTCCTCGCCATTTATTAAGTTATTTATGTTTAGTGTGTGGTATGAACTAGTCTAATTGCTATACGTATGCTCACTTTTCAGTAATTCATGATAACTGGTAGAGTAGAGTATGGAACTTGGTTTTTCCTTTTTCACTGTTCTTGGTAGATCATTGATCGTATCTTAGTGACCAAAATTTGTTGGACAAAAATGTCATATAGAGTTCACTCCCCTTTGCTAAAAAGGAAGAAAAATACCAACAATCATATAGGGAGCAGGACAAACAATGGACCACGGAATCTTCAATGCATTGGAGGATTGGAATTTCTTTGTTTGCCACCAACATCTCTAGCACTCAGTTTTCTGCCTAGCCCGTTGGTTTGCCTGTCAACCTCGTCAGCAATGGATGCTGCATGGAGTCTTTTCAGTATTTTAATTTCTTCTGACATAGTGAAACATATTTCTTGTCATACATGTATCAGCAAAAATTTTATTGCTGATATCGTTTCTAGAAAGATGCAACATTGAGCATGTTACATCACTAGTATGCTTAGTGTTTCTTCCCCTGAATATAAATCTGAACTTTCCCATCTTTTTCTTGATCTTTTTCCACTTTTGCTTTCCCTTTTATTTACTATTGTCTCCCTCTTCCAGTTCAGTGGTAAATCAGTTGGAATTGTTGGGTTGGGCAGGATTGGATCAGAAATCGCAAAAAGGGCTGAAGCTTTTCAGTGCCCTATCAGTTACCACTCCAGATCTAAGAAACCAAATACAAATTACAAATACTACTCAAACATTGTTGACTTGGCTGCCAATTGTGAAATCCTTGTTGTGGCCTGTGCTTTGACAGAGGAAACTCACCACATTGTTAATCGCAAAGTAATTGATGCATTGGGTCCAAAAGGTTTTCTTATCAACATTGCACGAGGTGCCCATGTGGATGAACCTGAGCTTGTATCTGCATTACTCGAAGGCCGGTTGGGTGGAGCTGGACTTGATGTATTTGAAAATGAACCTGAGCCACCTGAGAAACTGTTTGCACTAGATAATGTTGTCCTAGTGCCCCATGTGGGTAGTGACACTGAGGAAACAAGCAAGGCAATGGCTGACCTTGTGATAAGCAACTTGGAGGCACACTTTAAGGGTGAGCCCTTGTTGACTCCTGTTATATGATTTTGTTCAAGTAATGCAGGTACATGAGCTACAGCAATATCAAGACTTGACAAGGATGGATGATGTATTCTAGAACCAGATTGGTTTCTCATGATTATTGGTTGAATGCCATTTCTTAGTGAAAGGATATTTGACCCGTAACATTATCAGTTACATTTTTTAGATAATCTTTTTGCCCCTTGCTGGGATGTAAATCTATGCTAATAATAGCTGGTTGTCAGCCTGTTCCCTTCAATGCTAGCCTTATGAGACTAATCTGAAAGCCATAGTTTATTCCACTTTTGACAAGGGAAACTAATAATGCCTATAGCTGATCAACCACAACTCTAAACGCATGCAGTTCAGCTCCATCCCCTGAAACTAAGATTTCACAATTTTATGCAGTGGTTAGTTGCTTCTAATTTATTCTGCCTTAATTGAATTTACTGTTTCCCAGTCAGATCTTACTTACAGCTTGACCCATAGGCCATAATCAATAATCCGAACGCTTAAAGTTTGGAGTGTGGAAGCAGATCTTACAAAATAACACCCGCAATCTGTTTTCGGCCTGCAATGCAAAGCAATTGGAGTCGTAGCACCGCAATGCTATATATCTTGTAGTTGCATTAATAATTGGCTGTGTTCAAGCTAAAGCTATTATTACAACTCCAGCAACTCGAGAAAAATTTTAAAAACTTTTTGGGAAAGGTAATACCGTTAATCAGCATTTAAGATATAAATACTTTTTATATTATTTTTTCAATTTAAGCATATTTTATTTTTTTAAAAAAAAATGCTTGTTCATCTTATTTGTTATTACTAATTTTGTTGAAAAATTTTTACTCAAAATTTGTTCTTTGAAATTAAGAATTAAGGTGATATAAAAAGATTTTAACTTGATTATTATAAATCAAAAGTTTTAAATTTTTTTCATTATCTGTCATATATTAAATTTTATTAAATATCAAACTAAAACAAACTGTGATATTTACAAACCCAGTTCTAAAGTTTTATTAAATTTTAAATTTTTTCTTTCTCTATCAAATATTAAATTTTATTAAATTTTGAAAAAGAATATTAGTAGATTCTTTTAAGACGATATTTATGTCTAAAAAAATTTATATAGAATTAGATATAATTCTTGAGATTAATTGTGACTAATCATGTTAACAATTATAAAAATATCATGTTACAAAAGAAATAAAGTATTTTTTTGAAGCGCTTCTACTTGTTAACGTTTTTTGTGCTTGTCTCAGATGCCAGAGACAGATTTCGCTTTGTGTTCTACACTGTAGTCTAGGTTTGGAAATTTCTCATTTTTCTTGTAGTAAAGCTCTAATAAGTGCCTTTGGCAAACAGTCGATGCAAAGGGAGCCCCAGCTACCTAGCAGCATCAGGTTACCACTATACTAGTGCCTACGTAAGTCCCCCTCAGCCCCAGGTCAAAAAAGTCAAGATGAATCTTAGACTTTGGAAAATGAAGATTCTCATCATACACATGACATCAATTATTCCCTCAAAAATCAAAATCAATTTTAGTTTACATTATCTTGCCATTTGTTCAGGATGTCAATCCATCAGCACAGAGAAGATGATATTTCAGAAAAAATTCTGAAAACTAGGGGTGTCAAACAGTATATATCATCATTTCATTTATACATACATGAGGACAGTTTTAATTGGCCCCATCAGAGAATCACAACAAAAAAGGCTCTCTTAAACCACACAGGAAAAATCTAAAAGACCCATGTGATCATGCTTTATTTATGACTACTGAGCCTCTTGTCATCTTTTTTCTCTTTCTTATCACTCCTCTGCCCTACCTTCCTTCCCTGTATAGAATTCTATACAAAAAAAAAAAGAAAAGAAAAGAAAAACAGATAAAGCAACTTCACTACACTTTTACCCCTCCGACTTTCCTCTTGGGCTTTTTGCCTGTACAACACTACAACCAAGTATGAAACACCGCCTTGGCATCAGGGAGAGTTAGAAGAGGAAGCCCCTTTGAAGATAAGGAACTTGAGTCTTTCCAATGTAAAGTAGATGAAGGTCCCTTTAGAATGAGTGAAGAAACACCCGAAATTTGAACCCACCACACATTGCCATCCATTCCCATATTTGCTGTCAAACTCCTGCCAATGGGAAAATTTAGAATCACAACAGAAGCTTCAGCTAAAAAACACAAAAGAAGAAGAAAGAGCTAAGATACTTTAAAGCAAACGAGAAAAATAAATCCATATGAACTTAAACCAGAGGAAATCAGGTCAAGTTTTTTTATGCCAAAGAAAAAGTAGAAAAAGGGTACTTTTGTATGTTAGTTTTTAGTGAGAGAGACGGAAGAAAAAAAATACCTTTTTGATATAACCAGCAATGGATTTGCAGTCCAGGACATCATAGAGATCCAAAGCTTGAGACGCAGAAGACATAGCTTGGATCTGCATCCTCAAAGGCATGTCTGTGTCTTCCACCAAAGCTTTTCCTTCCAACATGTTTTCCTTCTTTCTTTTCTAATCTCTCTCTCTCTCTGAAAAAAACAAAATACTTGCGTTTGAAACTTTATAAGTGAATAATTCGTTAACAGTTGGTTCTTATCTTTAAGACCCAGAAAAGATTGGATCAAATCTCACTCCTTCCCAGGTTACATACGAACAAAAGTGGAAGAGATGCAGGCTTCCCCTCTCTCTCTCTCTCTCCTTCTCTCCCTTGTGTTTTTCCCAAAAGCAAAGGCCTGAGTCATATATTTGAATGCAATATTAGGCTGGCACATAGGCCAACTCTTTTGTCATTATCTCTCCTCACTCTAAGGGCTTTTTTAACCTTATTCCATTCATTCATTCATTCATTGGTACAATAAAGACGATTCTTTTTCTGATTTCTCTCTCTTGCTTGTGTCATCGTCATTGCCCATCGGGATAAAGATGGTGATGGCCACTGCTCCGGATAAAGTTGGTAACCCACTAACTATAATTTAAACAAAAAAAAAAGAATTCTTCATATTTGAATTTTCAATTCAAATAATATTAGCTAAATAATTGTCTTAACTTGGACTAAAACGTTTATTGTAGCAAGTTGTTAGCCATCACCGCGGTTTGATACGAAGAAAAGAAAAATGGAAAAGGTGAAGATAGTTTGGTACATTGTACTACTCATGATTTCTTTAACTACGGGATTTGGATGTGTTATAGGGGTACATACCAAATGTTTGATGTGATTGGATAAATATATTTTCAATTTATAATATGCTAAGTAGGTGATAAGCTTGTTCATATAACTATTGACTTAATCATAATTAGTTGTATAAAAATACGTTCCAAAATGTGTGCATGTATGATTAGTTAATAAAAGATCTCATTCATGGGAATTGCTATAAATATTAATGTGAAGCCTCAACCTTCTTATTTAAGGTTAAAGACATAACTTAACTAGGTTAGAAATTAATTTAATGTTTTGCTCAAGATTTTTGAACAATTATAACTTAGAAAATGTATGTTTTTCATAATTAAATGATTTTACTTGAAAGATGAGACTCAAAGAAATTCGAAATGTTTTGTTTTAAACTTAAAATTGCATTCTTGATCAAAACTATCAATACCTATTCAAGCAATATCCATACTTAAAACCCAGAAATGTATCCTAATGAACAAATATTAATACTTATTCATGAAGTATTGATACCTTTTATCCAAAAAGGAAAAGTATTAATATTTCTGCTAAAAGTATTGATACCTTCGTTGCAAATTTGAAAAAAAAAATAAGAGTAGATTAAACTTTTCACTATTGTTTTAAAGCCCTAAACCTTCAAATGTTTTCTAAATTGGCAAAGAATGTTTCGTTTTCTAGTCTCAGTTCCTCTTTTCTCACTTCTTTCTACACTTTCTTTCATCTTTCCAAGCTATGCGAAGCCTCTAAAATTTTAGATTTGAAATTGAATTTTCAATTTAAGAACATTTGAAGGTAAGATTTCACTATTCATAATCTTCAAACTTTGGGTTATGATTTCCATAAATTTTGGTTTATTAAAAATTCATTTCTCTCTTTAAACTTAAGTTTTTGGATTGATATTACTACTCTCAAGCACACCAAGGTAAAATTTGTTGTAAACCCTAACTAGTTGAAGTTTATATATTCATAGTTAGGTTAGATTTAGTCAGTGATTATTAGATTAAAGATTAAGTGAAGAAGTTAGTAAAAGGGTTATTGGTTATTTGTGGTAATTATGCCTAGAGAACAAGGTATTAACAATAGATTAATCATGGATAGGTGCTGTTGGACAAGTTGGTATTTTTTAAGAGATTGAGCTTTCATGGAAAGGTGCTAAAAGAAAAGACACACTTCAAATAGGTGGATAAATTAAGGGCTTTTAATTATATTGATATAATTAAGCATATCTTATATATGATTCCCATTTAAATGTATTCTCGATGGAGCATGGATTGTTTCAAGGATTGCGATGTTGTGTGATGAGATTTAAATAAGTTTGATAAAAGCTATATATGCCACATAAATATGCATATTATGTAGTTAGTTTTGTGCAAGAGGAACAAGCACTTTGAATGTTTTGATATCTCAAAATTCTAAAATTTTGTCTATGAATTGATATGATGATTTATATCGAAAAATTTGTGCTAAAAATGATTTTTGAAATGACGCTAGCATCAAGTCGCTCTGTTTTTGAGATAATAGACTAGGTTGATAACGATGGAGGAAATCTTGGTTCAACCCTTTGATATTATTAATGATCGATTTCACCTTTTGTTTTCGAAATGAATTTTGTATAAACTCTTACTCTGAAAACATATTAACGGAGCCTATTAAGTTAAAGACCTATAGCTAGCGACAATAGACGGTAGCCATTGTTTACAATGATCTATATACTCTGAAATTGATGATTATAAGTATTAGACCATTTGAGTATGATGACACCCTCTATTATTTTTACATTCAAGAGGTGGCAAGAATCCTTTTATAAAATGAATTGACCTACTTCATATCCTATAAGAACTAGAAAATATTTTGGGCTAATTAAAACTAACTAGATTTTTGTTTAATTAAATAAATTTAAATAATATTCAAACTTATGTGTAATTAAGCTCAATACTTAAACGAATTAAGCCTCTATAAAATCAATTAGATCACATCTAATTGAATTCAAATTAATTTCGACAATCACCTTATGTGTGTGACCCATTAAGTTTCTAATTATGTTAGCAATGAGTGTAATTGTAATCTTAAATTATATTTAGAATTAGATTAATCAAATCTCTATTTAATTAATCTTTAGTCTCTAACTGGTCAATCTATACTTATAAACCGAAATTGGTGTCTAGCAGCACATCATGGCCCCTAATTATTATAAAGGCCAATGTGGTTTGGCCAACCTAGTTAGTGCTCAATCTACATTTATGGACCAAAATTGGTATCTAACAACACATCATGGCCACTAATTATTAGAATGGTCAATATAGTTTGACCAACCTAGTTAGTGCACAGTTTATATGTGTAATTCAAACCCATCATTGTTTATCTTGGAATGAGTAAAAAGCACGGTTCAATGTTTACCCTAATTCAATTCCATGAAAACTCTTTTTTTCGAATCCTCATTATACATTGGCTAAGGATTTGCTTAAAAGCAAACACAAGTTAACTAGTCTACAAAATACTTCCCATTGCTTATCACTTCGAGTGATGATTCCTCTTTGGACAATTCATATTCCTCCATATAATTCATGCTATATTGAATGACATCCTTTTTAGGCATCTTTGATTAGGACCCGAAAAGATGAAATCAAAGTATAACATTTCATATACAAAATAACAATGGTATCATAAGTTTAAAGATTATTTGCACAACTGTCATTAAAGAATTATCCCGATAAACATTTGAGTGAGATATCAAGTAGGATTATCTTATCAAGTCATATTTAGTGAACTTATTCTAGTTTGAATAAGCACCCACATGTTTGTTCTAAGTATCTCTATACCATCAATCTATGAGATTGATTGCGCATATAAGTGAGGAACATAACATGTGCTAGCCTTTGAGCATTATATATGCCCAATCTCTATAATTCAATGGCTAGGAACATTTAAGATATATGCTTTAATGCAAAAAAATCTCATAATTATGACTCTTTACAATCTCTTTGCAAAACGTAAGTTTATCCAAGGTTTAGTCAATAAGTGAATACTAAACTTTTTACATGTATTAACTTATTGATAAAGTGAATACCTCAATATAAAAGGATAAAAGAATATCCAAAACACAAGAAAAAAAGTGTATCTTTAATCCAATTCAATTGGCTTCTAGGTATACTCTTACAGAAAGTATCAATACTTGTAAGTCAAAAGACATTCTATTTTAAAAGTATTGATACTTATGGCATCAGTATCGATACCTTGACTCTAAGAAGCCTTAAGAACCATTTTGTTTGAAAAGTATCAATACTTAAGGCTTATTTGTGAACTTTTCACACTTTCAAAAGGTTTTTGAGATACATTTGACTTCGATAATTCCAAATATGATTTCTATGGATTTTATTTGCATTTCGAATCACTTTGAATTGATCTGATTACACTTGAAAATGAAATTAAAAAAGATTTGAAATCTACTTGTTTACATTTTTTATAAAAATGTAATTCCTAAAAACATTCTTCCATTTAACTTATTCCTTCTTCCTATATCTACTCATGGAGTGTTTGTAACTCATCTGTTAATTTCTCTCATTTTTTTTTCAAACCTATAGATTACTTGGCTCACTGTCTTTTGGGGGAAACTATGTTTGTTGTTTTTTATAGGTGATTGATAAGGCATCTGATAGACGTCAACCTTTTACTTTTTGTACTTTGCTAATTATGTTTGTCTGTTTATGGATTTGGAACTTGATAACTCTATTTTATAAAGTTATTTTGTCACATTTTGAGTATTAAATTAGCTAAGTTCTTGCTATTTAAGTTAGGTATTTGATACTTTAGTTATTTACTTTATTTTAGTAAATCATGTTAGGTTCATTTAATTTAAGTTTATTTATGATAATTTGCTTTTAAGTTTAGTTATTACTAAGTTAATTTATTACTTTTGTAAATGTGCACTTGAAAAGCTATTGATCATGGATTGACAATCTTCAAGAGTTTTAACTGTAATAGTGTCAAACAATCTTTCCCTGAAAGTTTCAAACTAGAAGAGGCAACAACTTCCATAACAGAAAAACCTACATCTTCTAAAACCCCATTACTCATAATGAAATAGTCCCTAATGGAAGCACCACCATCACCAACAAATGCACAAATGTCAAAAGCATTGTTTATAGAAAAGTCACTAAAAAAAAAGATCAAAATCGAGTAGGTAAATTATATGAATCAATTTACTTTTTATTAAATTAGAATACAACAACAAGCAACAAACTAAACACACCTCATCATTCTATGTCAACAACAGATACAAGGGAACCGCAACAAGCACAGTGACCAAGAAAAAAGTCTATCAAAAAAGGAGCACGTAATTTTTACCATAACTGGAGCATGTCTTTTATTGTTCCATTCCATGATCATGTCTATGGTAACAATGAAAACACAATGGAACATCAACCACATTTTGTATAGAACAACTAACTGCCATATTGTTGTGATCTTTTGAACAGTTACTTTTTGATATCAAATTGTATAAACAACTTTAACAGTTTGTTAGAACTACTCTTGCCTTGACATATGGCTAACAAAATGGAGCAAGTTTTTGCTCCCCTATCTTAAGCACATGCTATTGATGAATGGCCCTGTAAAACATTTAAACATATATATGATGTTCATATGTATAAACAATTACATCTTGCTTTGCATTGAAGATCTATTGAAAATTATTGTTTATTTAATCACTTTCCAGATCTATTATCGATAATATGATACAGGTTTGTGATTAGTTTTCTTTCTGCATTATTAGGATTGTGGATGAATTTACAGATTTCTCTATTCTTTCTTATCTGTTGTATAGACTATTATGACTGAGCTGCTTGTTTGATAAGTGATATACATTGCATAGCCACAATGATATGCTTTTGCATGGTTGCAATGTCTAAGGGAACTGCAATTATATTCTACTTTTTGTATTTCCATTTATAAATTATTTCTTTTATAATTCTTTAAAACAATACTTCTATTGCTCTTTTTATCTAATTATTATCCTTTATCAATAGTATTTTACTATTTATACATACTAAAATATTCCTTCAAATCAATTTTACAATTCTCCTATTATTATTTAAAAAAATTGTATAAATTCAATAACCAGTGGCAATGAGTGGGTCTTCCTTCTAGTTTAATATAAATGTAACATGATTATATATCTATATACCTTGATAGCAAAATTATATATGTTCACTTAATGAGGCTTCATATGTAAGTGGAGCTACGAAACTTGTTTATAATCCTGATTAGAAAACGTGTGAGAGAATTAGATCACTTTATTTTTGTTTGCAATTGCAAGGTTGGTTAAATCTATGAGAAAACTAAAGCTGAAGTAGGAAACTAATGTAGGTGCAACTTTTCTAGCCAACTTGGGATATACTTTACCTTCTATCGACTTGAGCCTTGAATTTTCTAATAGTTAAAAGACCTATCCAATCCCTATACTTTCTAATTTTGTCCAATTTAATATATATACTCAAAATCGAAGTAATTTAATCTCTTGATTTTAAAAATTACTTAAATTTAGCTCTTTCTCCTAACAACATCTAAGTTTTCCTTTAAAAGGGATGACATCAATACTGACGTGGCATATTTTAATGATGTGGCATTAAGATAATGATGTGGTATGCCACGTGGTGTCAACATGATTACATGAGAATACCACATGACATCGACGTGATTACGTGATAATGCTGATACGGCACTAACATGCTAACATGTCAATGCCACGTGGCAGGTCAAAAAAATTTTCAAAAAAATTTTTTGCCACATAATAAAGACTAAATTGAACAAAAATATATAGTGTAAGGACTAACTTGAGATATTGAGGGACTAAATTGAAAAAAAATTTTAAAAAATATAAATCTTTAAGTAAATTATTGATATACTTATTAATAAGTCAAATATTTAGGTGAAAAAGATTTACAGTGTTAAACTATAAATATAAATATTTTCTTACTTGATTATTTGATTCTAGAATATATATACATTAATTTATTTTTTTTACAAAAATGAAGTTTAAATTCTCCTTCTATAAAATAATTTTTGAAAAAAATTTCATACCTAAAGTCAAATTTAGATATATAACTTTTATTACATTAAAATAAAAATAATGTAAATGGACTAAATAAATTTTTTTTCTTCTATTTATAATAGTATAAAAATTTAAATTTATTTAACTTAATTTTTAACTTGAGTTGAATTCAAATTATCAGAATAAACTGATTTAGTTTTTTCTTTTAAAAAAATAAAGAACAGAGATATGAAGTTAGCAATGACTATAAAAATAATTCTTCATTCTGACTTGCTTAATTTGGACATAAAAAGCCACTTATTACAACCATAGAATCTAAGTTCCATCCTTCAATTTTTTATTTATTT
Organism: Theobroma umbraticum; assembly: GCF_002168275.2. Taxonomy (NCBI): domain Eukaryota; kingdom Viridiplantae; phylum Streptophyta; class Magnoliopsida; order Malvales; family Malvaceae; genus Theobroma; species Theobroma umbraticum. Next base: position 257,033 of record NW_018397275.1, read on the forward strand.
TTTATGTTTTTATTTTGTTTAATATTTCAAGCTATATTTTTTAGGTTGAAATTTCCTATATTAAAAATTACATTTATAGTTGATAAAGTTAAATATAATTGTAAATATTTGTACCATTTTATTTTATTAATAAATTTTTTATAGATCTAAATTAATAATTTAAATTTAAATTTAGCAAAATTTAATTGTGATGTTTGACCTTAAATAAAATTGTTTTATAAGAAATTTCGAATACATTGAAATAAAAGATAAATTGGATTAGAGTTAAATAATTTCAAAAGAATGAGTATCTATAAATTGTAAACATTGTAACTAAATCAACTTATTTTACTAATTTGAGTTCAGCTCAAGTTAAAAACTAAATTAAATAAATTTTAAAATTTTATGCTATTATAAATAGAATAAAAAAGAATTTATTTATTCTTTTTATATTATTTTATTTTAACGTAATGCAAGTTATTCATCTAAATTTAACTTTAGGTATGAAATTTTTTAAATTTTTTTTATAAAAGGAGAATTTAAACTTAATTTTTATAAAAAAGATAAATCAATACAAATATTCTAAAATCAAATAATCAAGTAAGAAAATATTTATATATATTTTTTAAAACCATAAATTTTTTACACTTAAATATTTGGCTTATTAATAAGTACATCAATAATCTACTTAAAAATTTATATTTTTAAAATATTTTTTCTAATTTAGTCTCACAATATCTCAATTTTGTTCAATTTAGTCCTTATACTATATATTTTTATTCAATTTAATCCCTATAACGTGACAAAATTTTTTCTTTGAAAAGTTTTTTATCTGTCACATGGCACTGACAAGCTAACATATCAGTGCCACATTATCATATTAGTGCCACGTGGCATTACCATGTCATAACGTTAGTACCACGTCATCAAAATATACCATGTTAACGTTGACGTCATCCACTTTAACGACAAAACTGGATGTCATTAAGTGCTTGTTTGGCTTGGTTTTTTTTTTAGTTTATCTACTTCTTAAAAGTAAAAGGCAGGCCAAACATAAATTTTAAAAAACTCTTAAAAAAATAATTTTTTTTAAAGAATAAAATTTTTAAAAAAAGAGTTTCAGGAAAAGTTCCTATGAGGAGCTTTTTCTTCTCTTTTTTCAAAAATATTAAAAAAATTTTATTTTTATTTTAAAAATATCTTCATCTGTTAAAAATAATTACAATATTACCCTCTTAAAAAAAGAAAAATCCTTTATTATAATTTTAAACAAAATTAAAACTTATAAAAAAAAATTTACCAAACAACTTCAGCTTAACTCTAAAAGTTATTATTTTTTATAAGAGCTTCATAATAGCTTTTAAGTTAAAAAAAAGCTAGGCCAAACATGCTCTAAGAGAAGAGACTAAATTGAAACAATTTTCAAAATAAAAAAACTAAATTGTTTCAATTTTGAATACAAAGATTAAATGGATAAAATTAGAGAGTAGAGAAACTAGATAAGTCTTTTGACCATTTTCTAACCAACGTGGTGAGCTAGTATTGCACAAAAAGGGTTTTCTGCTGCCTAAAAGTTCATGCTTTGCTCATCTAAATAACTTCAAATTTATTTTCTTTCCTCCAAAAAAAAGGTAATTTTGAAATCAACAAAAAATTAAAGAATTACTAATAAATATTCAATTGAAGATTTAGTAATAGAATTAAGCTCATTTTAATAGCTTAAGGGCCTAATTAATTGGATGACGTTTAATTATTACTAAATATATAGAATATGCACTTAATTAAATAAAATAGATATTTGATTAGATAATATACTTCAAATATTTATTATTAATTTAATTCATAAAATGTATATGAATTGTATAATTTAAATTGTATTACTTAACTATTAATTCCATGATGATAAAGAGTCCAAATTTATAATTAATGGCAATTAATTATAATTGTATGTGTTAAATGTTAAAATTGATTTTAATTTTTTTTTATTTTCTTCTAAAGAAATGTAATTATTTTATTTTTATAATAAGGTAATGTATGTTTACATGTTTATTTATAAGATAAATGTACTATGTTTATGGTAATGTGATTAATGTCCCAAGCTACTAGACTATGTCCCTATGGACTTACTAAGCCACTAAACTATGTTTTATTTTATGGTTATTGGCAATAATAAATACTTAATTTTCAAAGAAATAAAAAATATCCCACGCTACGATATCATATCAAATTTGACGAGGCATTTGACTTGTTAATATATATATATATTATTTAAAATTAAAAATTAACCAAATATCATTCTCACATATTATTTTAATATAAATGTGTTGTTTTTATTTTTTATTTTTTTTATTTTACCCCAACACAAGGTGCAGGCAAAAATCCTAGTAAAAAGACCAAAAAAAAAAAAAAAAAGGCTCGTCATTTCTAATTTTATAAGCTTAAGGCCCAAATGCTTATGCTAGCTCCTTCAATTCAGCCCAACACAAACGCCCAAAATAACAAATGCTCAACTCCGCAGAAGCGTGCAGAATACGCGCTCTATCTGTCTCTCTCTCTCTGGATCGATCGAAAGATCCATTTTTGACCTCCACATAACCTTCGTTCAAATTTCCCAAACCCTCCCAAAATGGACCCACCCTCTTCGTCTCAAACGGCCAGCGCTACCGCCTCGGACGAGTGGGAGCTCTACAACGACGACGGTTTCATCTACAAACGCAAGAAACGCCCCCGCTTTCTCACCGAACCAGCGCCGTTGCCGGCGGATCCCGAGGAAGAAGAGAAACGAAGGAGAGAGTGGAAGAGGAAAAATCTTCTCAGAGTGAGGGAGAAGTACAAGAGAGAGATCAAGGAGTGGGAGATTTTGTCGAACACTTTGAAGGCAATGCAAGAGAAGGCTTTAGAGTTTCAAGTTCAACAGCAAGAAAGAAGGAAATTGAGGGAGACAGAAGAGAAGCAGAGGACGGAGTCGTCTTCAGGGTCGGAGAAGAAAGATAAGGATAAGAAGGAGAACGCTTCCGGCTCTTTGGTTGATGAGCTTCTTTTGCAGGTAAATTATGGAACCATTCTTGTTAATTTCAAATTTTTTGTTTAAAAATGATTGCTCTTGGGAATTTATATGTGAATGATTTACTAAAATTAATTTGGTTACCCTTTTCTTTTGTTAATAAATATTTCTAAACTTATTTAATAGAACAAAATTAAATAAAGTGTTATTAAGTAAAGAAATGTATATCACTGCTCTGCTGGGTTCTATTCCTAATTTTATGTTTACTTTTAACGTCTGAAATGCAGGTAGAAGCTCAAGATATGATAATTCGTGATGTTTCGAATTTGTGTGACATAGCAGAAGCAATGTGTAATGCACAAGAGGAGCAATTGAAGCTATCTTATTTTGATCTTCCTATTTGGGCATCGCCACGTGACCTAATGGCATCACTTTGTGACGAGTAAGTATTTTTTACGATAGGTGTATGTTGTTGGCGCTAATATGAAGGAATTTAACCTGGGGTGTGGTTCTGCACTGCTGTAATTTATGTAACTTGTAATGGTGATAGGATAGTAATGCTCCAAAAAGGCCTCATTGTAGTATGATGTTGTGTAAAATTCTGCATTTCCAAGTATAGTTGAAATTTTATTTAGTTTATTTTTGTGTAGTTATTGTGTAAGTTAATAGGTAGTGTTGTGGAACTGACCATTTGATGAAGTGGAAATTTGCATTGCCCTGACCCAAGTATCATTTGTGCAGTAGAGCACTGCAGTAGCCCATTAGTGTAGCCTTGGTTTTGTTCCTTGACTTTTTTTAACTAGTGTGAAGTCTTAGTAAAATGAATTTATAAGAAAGGACTGATGAGCAAGCTGTTGCTGGAAATAAGTTAACCTAGCGGCCAAATTAACCAACATAAAAATAAACAAACATTCATGGCATGAGCTATCATTTCCTAAGTAGGGCAAGAAATTGAGCAAAGTCCAGTCTGAAGATCTCAAGTAAGAAAGTTTTGTTGGATATCACTTTTCAAGGTGAGTAGGAATAGTGTGAAAGGCTTCTTGTTAGTTGGAGATGTTGTGCAAGGTAATACCTTTGGGTCATGACCCTGTGTTGGGTCATGCTGGTATAAGGGTGAGAAATTTGTGTTTATAAACATTCCCAGCTTGTTGAGCAGGATGCAAGATAATTCAATTTCTAGTTCAAAATTTTGCTAAATAGATTCAAAGGTATGCTGGAACTTGACTCATGAAGAATGACATTGAAAATGTTTGAATTTCTTGTATAAAACATAGCCTTTGCACATTGGCAACTATGTATTTTATTAAACTTCATTTTACAAGTGATGCCACACTATAGTCTGTTGGAAATTGTATAACTCTTGATCTTACAAGATTGAACATGCAAGCGTGGGAGTATTTTTTATGAGAAAACAGGAGGCAATGCATGTTTCAGCTTGTATTTTCCTTACCCGTGCATTTGGAGCAGCCCATGGTTTGCTAAAGCTGCCCTTAGGTTGATGGCAGAAATGTTGTGCTGGAGGAACATCATCTGTCAATTTGCTTGTACTTAGAAATATGGATCATTGGCTTTAGAATGTGCAGTTTATCTGCTTAATTGTATTTGCACAAGTGCGGTCAGAAAATGGTCATGGGCCTTAAGAAACTTCTCAACTAGATGCTACAAGCCTTTATGGAATTTAACTGTTCCTGCGACCAATGAATATCCTGCCTAAGATTTGCAAATGTTTTTAAACATCCATGTACGTTTTTATCAAATTCTCTTTTACATCTAATACTTTGGAGAATTTGAACCTGGAAAGTCGAACAGAACAACATTTAACCACTGTGCTACAGTGGACTTGTTTATGATAAGCAAATGTGTTAATTTCAGAAAGTATTATAAGCTTGAATATAGCCACCTAAATTCCCTGGGCGAACTTACAAGTTTCATGTAAAGCTCGCAGTCTCGCCGATCTTTTCACCCAACTTTTGAATTCAGATGGTTAAAGACTTCCCATGTTTCATCCCCTTCCACCCACTGCACTTGACTGGCATTAATAATAAAGGACACATCTTGGACTTGTCATGAACAAGTATTGACAAGTAACGCCTACTGTTGGCTGTTCTGTACCCTATCGCTCTTGTTCCAAAAATTACAAAAATTTTTCCGCTGCCAGGATTCGAACCTGGAATTTCAGATACTTGAAATTTAACCAGTTGTGCTACAGCGGAATCTGTGAGTTACTTGCAAATGATAGCAAATAAAAGCAAAGTCCTCCAATAAAGCAGACACTTTTAAAATTACATGGTTGGGAAATTTACAGTGTTATCCAAGCAGACGCAACTTTCTTTGGTTTTATCTCCAATTGGTAGTAAATATTCAACTTAAAACAAAAAGAATGATAATAATAATTAAGATAAAATATCTAGATATTTTTAAATTTTGATTAAAATTATACGAAAATTTATTAACTTTAAAAATAAATATTTTACTCCAAAAGTGCAAACACTATAAATAAAAAATATAAAAAGATTAAAATGTACTTTTTTATTTATTAATTAAAAAATTATTATTATATTTTTTAAAAAAAATAAAAACGCTAATCTCATCAAAAAACAGGTACAGCAGTTGGAAGGGGAGGGACGCATCGGTGTTCTCCTTGGGCTCGATCAAGGCTCCGTAAGGGAGCATTGGGCTCCCCTGGGGAGCTCCAATATTCCTTAGATGGGAGCCTTTTTTTTATAATTAATAAAAAATAATAAAATTATATAATAGTAATTATAAAAGTTAATTAGTGATAAAGTTATGTTTTTATTTTTACTAAGTCAACAAGTTGACTGAATTACTAATGATTGGATCTACATGTCTAGCGTAAAATATTTTTTTAGACAAAGTGTGTATTTTGAAAATTAATAAATCTTTATATAATTTCAATTAAACCTTAGAATGGTAAGAGTATTTTGTTAGTATAGAAAACTTAGATATTTTTAAATTTTGATTAAAAATATATAAAAGTCCATTAGTTTTTAAAATGAACGTTTCGTTCTAAAAAAATATTTTCACTAGACACATAAGTTCTGTTGTTAGTCAATCATCAAAATTTTTATTAATTTGATAATTTGGTAATTTTTTAAAATATTTTATTTTTTATTAATTTTAAAAATTATTATTAAATAAATTATAATTTTTATTTTTTTGAAAAAAAAACAACCTCTCGTGATCAAACTTCCTAGGGACTCCAACCGATGAAGGCTCTCCCAAGGGAACACTAGATCTAGTGTTCTTCTGGGAAGCCCTAGTGCTCTTAGGGAGCACCCGTCTTGTGCTCTCCAAGGAAGCATAGGGTAGAGATGGATGGTCGGTTAGTATAAGAAAAGCACTGTCGGATGGATTGAGAGAAAGAAAACAATAAAAAAAAATATTTTAAACATTTTATATTTAACAATAATTTGTTTAGAGGTTTGGAATGGAGTACTCACTTTAAAAATTAATAGATTTTATATAATTATAATTAAAATTGTGTTTGAATATTTAACTTTAAAAATTATTTTTTTTATTGAAAATTTGGACCCTTAAGAAGGGCCCAACACTGTGTAGCCTGGTGTTGAGTAAAGTTACCAAAATTTCTTTTTTTAATTGATTTTCTAATTCATTCTCCTCCAAAATGAAATAGCCATTGCTTGTTGTGTCACATCTCATTTCAGCAGGGTCTATCTAATGTCCCCTTACGAAACATCGCAATCTCTTTTATATTTATATAATTGTAACAATTGCATAAACATAGTAATCCTATTGTTGAGTTTATGAATTGAAAATGTACTAGTGCAAAATTGTTGCCTTAATGAGAAGTAAGGGCTAAGAAGACAATTTCCTCTTTGTGTAATTCTAGTGAAGGCAACTTTCACGCCTGTCTTCATCAAATATAATATATTGCACTCAAATGATAATCATGGCTATAACTTCTTGCTCCTTTATGGTGTTCCTAAACTTTAAAAGGGTTTGCTTTAACCATTTTCTTTGTAAAAATTGTATTGCACATGCTTTTATGTACACATATATTTGCTAAGTACAAAAATTTATTTTTTGGGTTGATTCAAAAATAATAGTCTTACGGTTTAAAATTTCTTTTATTTAACATTAAATTTGTATGGAAAATATGAAAATTTGAAAAAGAATAGATTTCTTTGGACATCAAAATGCTGTTTAACATTAAGAAATAATACCTGAAAAGAACTCTTGAACTATTTTAAGAAATTTTTAAAAAGTTTTTATTTTTATATTTATGATCAATTAAGTTTTAATATTTTTATTTTAAATCAAATAAATTTTTATAATTAATTATTATTTAATTATTATTTAATTAAAATATTATTTATTATTTTATATTTATACGATGTTGATATACAAAATAAAAAATATCACATCAATCTCATTGGACAATAAAAAAATAATAATTGATATTTTGACTATTAATAGATAATTAACTATTAATTATAAAAATTTATTTAATTTAAAATAAATATATAAAAATTAAATTAAATGTAATAAAAAATAAAAATGTATTTAATTTTTTTAAAATAATTTGAAAATTATTTGTAGGTATTATTCCTAAACAGGCTTCTCCTGCTCAATCAGAAAAGTACAATACTTATTAAATGCCATTTTGCCCAAAACGATTAAACAAAGAGGAAAGCAAAAGCCCAATAATTTCATGATGGCACCCAAGAGGCTCTAGTGGTTCATGATTCTTTATCAAAAAGGCTGCATGTTGTGGATTTGTGGTGCTAAATTAAACACATGATAATACTTAAAAAATCCAAACAAAAAAATCCAAATAAATAAATTAAAGCAAAGGCTTAATCTAGAAGAAGAAACGACAACATAAAACAGTAGTGAAGTGAGGAATCTAATCTAAAGTAGGTAGTTTGTCAAAAGAAACTAATAAAAGAAAAATAATGCCAAATTATATGCACAAAACCATTAATTATTTTAATTTACCAAAATAAAATTATATGTTGCCGACACTTATTCCCGAACCTACCACTCAAGGCAAGGACCCAGCTATGGTCCCAAACCTCTTGCATGATATCATCCCTTCCCTTCCTTTATCTTCATATAAAGTTGTAAGTGTAACGTGTGAGTTGCGCTATATTTTTATTGTCTTTTTAAACACCGAAAAAGGGCAGAAGAAAAAAAAAATGGTCTCTCTCTCTCTGTCTCTCTCTCTCTTCTGTGACTTTGTTTGTATGGAAACAGAGAAAGACAGAGACAAGGGGAGAAACTGAGAGTTAGTGAACTCAATTATTGCTTTTCATGATCCTATCTCCTTCTTCATCATTATTTCTAGATATTGTTCTTGTTCAATTACTAGTTCTATCATCAGTTAGCTCAAAATTCTTAACAAGATTTTTCTTGGTGTTGGGTAGCTAGAATCCTCTTCCGTTTACTCTCTTTTGGTACTGAATTTGACTCTTTTTTCCTTTTCTACCTTTTCTAGATGCTGAATAGCTCATTTTGTATTGAATTGTCGTTTCATTTGTTTAAGTATATTAAGAATTTAATCTAGAAGCTCCCTAGTTTTCGTTTTCCAATTTTCTTGTGGTTCACAATTCACTAGTTCAGCCCTTGACTCAATTCTACCCCAGAGGGGAAAACAGAGTTGTTACTCTGTTCCGAGTGCTCTGCATGTTTTGGTTCTTGCACTAGAATTCTCAGATAATCCGTAAAGATATGATGTTGTCGGCGAAGTCTGAATCCGATATCACGAGCCTTGCTCCATCATCACCCTCAAGGTCTCCTAAACGTCCTGTATACTATGTTCAGAGTCCTTCTCGTGACTCTCATGATGGAGACAAGTCATCTTCAATGCAACCGAGTCCCATGGAGTCACCTTCACATCCATCCTCCTTTGGACGCCATTCAAGGAACTCTTCAGCTAGCCGGTTTTCGGGGATTTTCAGGTCATCTTCGGGGAGGAAGGGGAGCAGGAAGAGGAATGATAAAGGCTGGCCTGAGTGTAATGTGATTATGGAAGAAGGGTCCTATGATGAGTATGAGGATAAGGCGTTTACAAGGCGTTTCCAGGCCTTGGTTGCTGTATTGACTTTTGCGGTATTGTTTACAGTGTTTTGCTTGATTATTTGGGGTGCCAGCAGGCCTTACAAAGCTGAAATCTCCGTCAAGGTATGCCAATTTTAATTGGTTATTGCGCTTAATCCAAATGTTTATTTTGCTAATGGTAGTAGCAGTCTTGTGCATATGTAGTTTCACTATTAGGAGTGGTTAGTTTTAGCCAACTCACTTGCATAGCTGTGAAATTTTTGCACATAACATCATGGTTTGGAAATATAATGAGAGTTCTTTCTTGAATATAGAATTTTAGTACTGTCAAGCACATAACATATGCTCAGAAATTAAACGGCATTTCATGATGATTGTATCAGAAAATACTAAGTTTGAACTTAATCACCTCTTGAAATTAATTGAAGATTGGCTATTAGGGTCAGCACTGTGATTTGGTCAAAGCCTCTGCAGGCATTAAACTCAAACTTTTGTCAACAAGGCTTGTCTATCTCGTGTCACATGACTCCGTCCGAGTGTGTTCCAAGCTCCAACTTCCAAGTTTGTAAAAGCACCTCCAAAGCAATATCAATCAAGCACTTGCTTCACTCAATACTCATATGCATACACATTCATCACTTGTTTTATCTGTTGAGTTCATTTTCTCAAGAAGGATGTGACTCTTGGCAGAGCTTGGCAGTGCACAACTTCTACATTGGGGAAGGGTCGGATTTCTCTGGGGTCCCAACAAAGATGCTGACGGTAAATGGCTCGTTGAAGCTGAGTGTATATAACCCTGCTACAATATTTGGCATTCATGTTAGTTCCAACCCCATTAATCTCATTTACTCAGAAATTCCTGTAGCAACTGGTCAGGTAAGATTTTTGTCCACTCAGTTTCCATTTTTAGGAAATTGTTAATAATTCATTGAAATCCCCTGGTCGTGATTGGTTGTCATGTAATGAAGTGTAAATGTTTTGGGATCTGTATGTGATTGCAGCTGAAGAAATATTATCAGCCAAGAAAGAGCAGTAGAACTGTATCTGTGGTATTGGAAGGGAAAAAAGTTCCACTTTATGGGGCTGGATCAAGCTTAACATTTACCCAAAATGGTGCTGAAATTCCATTGACACTGAAGTTTGAAGTCCGCTCAAGAGGAAATGTAGTCGGAAAGCTTGTGAGGACAAAGCACCGGAGGCAAATTTCCTGCCCTTTGGTCATTGATTCTACAAGAACCAAGCCTATTAAATTCAAGAAGGGGACATGCACGTATGACTGAAAGTCCTTTTTTTATGATGATTTGCATCTTTCTTATCATGCAGCATAAAATCTCCTGCAGTCTGAGTTGCTGAGCCCCTGCGTTCAATTGCAAAATTTGTGTTGAGGGATCCTGTCATACCTCTCTCTCTCTCTACTTGGAAGGTTGTAAATGTTTATTTTTTTGCTTATCTTGTGAGTTTTTTATGGAAATAAACAAATGTATAGATGACATAAGAGGCCCTGTCTGCATGATTTGCTTAGGAATGTACATGGTGAGGTCTCAATTCATAGCAGAGCAAGAGAGTTCGAATGTTGTTGTATTCCTCCCTCCCAAGCTTTTCTGCTGGAATAAAGTCATAAGCAGCATCAATTTGTAGCAACAGTTTCTCCTTTCACTCTTCTTAGGAGAGAAAAGATCCTTTCTGCCAAGCCTGTATCGGCAACATTTGTCACTTATGGCCGATATTGAGCATTACATTGAGACATAAAAAGTTGTAGCAGATAAATTGAACCTGACAACTCCATCTAATATCTTCAAGGCATTCATGGACATTGAATTTTGGTTCCAGTAGCTTACCAACTAAACCGATAAACTTCTGGCTGGATTTGGAAGTGCCTCTCTGGCAACAATCCGGGTCCCACCACGAAATTGCACATGCTGCTGCATAAAAATGTCTAACCTGATAAGTCATTCCTCTGCCAAAAGAATAATCAACACATCAAGGTAAGTCATGGCAAGAAAGTGCGAGCAGAAGCAAATAAATATAGCATAAACAAATAGCGTTGATTTTCTCACGGAGTCACAGAACGATTCAAGCTTATCAAACTATCAGATTTGGACCGATTCAATTCATTTAATTATTGTTACTGTATATTTTTCTACTAATACTAGTTGCTAGTACAGTATTTATTCAGAAAATAGAAAAACAATACTATTATTTCGAAATAATTAAAAAAAAGATTGAAGGGCCCACCAGTGTCCGAACTCCCAACCATTTCGGCATATTTTTGACTGGCAAACTGTTTACACTAGCAAATCCATCCTCAAAGTCGCTTCTGCTCCGCCTTAACATGCGCTAACCTTTAAAAGCCTGTTTCGTAGAAGAAAAAACCCTCAAAAACCCAGATCTCATCTCATCCAAATCGACGCATTTCTTCATCCCCATTGCAAAATTCTCAATAATCCCATCACAGAATCACCATGCTTTTTCCCCAAAAACCCACTTCAACATTCCTCCTCCTCACTCTCACCCTTCTTCTACTAGCCTCTTTCTCCAGAAACATCAATGCTTCTGATTACACCAGCGCTGAAGATGATTCCGATGACCTTGAACAGCTTTTAGCCCTGGATGAACAAGAAGATCAACAACAACAAGGCCAAGAACAGGAGATTAGCAATAGATTTTCAGAAGCAGAGGTGTTAAGTAAAGCGCAAAGGATAGTTCTTGAACTTAACAGTGATAATTCGAAGAGGGTCATTGATGAGAATGAACTTGTTATGGTTTTGGGGTATGCTCCTTGGTGTGTTAGGAGTGCTGAGCTAATGCCTCAGTTTGCTGAAGCTGCTACTTCTTTGAAAGAATTGGGAAGTTCCCTTTTGATGGCTAAGCTTGATGCTGAACGGTACCCCAAGGTGGCTTCTTTGCTCGACATCAAAGGATTCCCTACATTGCTTTTGTTTGTTAATGGCACTTCTCAAGCTTATACTGGTGGATTTTCAGCGTAAGTTGCTCTTTTCCTTTGTTGAACTTTAAATAAGTTTAGAGTAGCTTATTCACATTGGAACATTCATATTACAGATAATTGTGCTTACTATATTGTTGGGTTGATTTTTGTTTCAGCGAAGAAATAGTGATATGGGCAAGGAAGAAGACCGGTGTACCTGTTATTAGAATAAGCACGGTGACTGAGGCAGAAGAGTTTCTTAAAAAGCATCAGATGTTTGTGATTGGTCTTTTTGAGAAATTTAAGGTTTGTATTTCAGTCATTTTACGGATCATGTAAAAATGTGGTTACAATTGATAGAAAAGCTTGATTTTGGGTTCTAGAATTTCAATTATTGCCCTACTCCCATACCTTAATGATTTATTTTGTTCTTTATTCTAAATTTTTTTAAAGGTAATAATTTTCCTCTGTTGAAAGTTTTCATATGTAGTCTTCATGTTCTAGACTATTCTTTGATGCAGCCCTTGGCATTGTTCAACTCACTGTCTTACCTATTGATATTCTAATTGGAGTATTATGAACTTATTCTAGTATGACAGTTCAGAATATGTTGATAGAATTTAAGTGCAATTTTTTTTGGCAAGATAAGTCATCATTCAGGCGCATGTATCTGAATCTTGAGGCATTACCTAAGTTCTTCTTTACCATCACCTTTTTTTAGCCCATTCCATCCTGTATCAAAATCTACTTTGATACAATAAGAGCTTACCAAGTAGTCATTTAGATGTTCTTCCAAAACACTTGATTTCTGAAAAATCTAGTTTCAATTCTGTTACACAATTAAGGTGGTGCAAATACACAACTTGATTGTTATCACGGGAAAATGTCTCGACATATACAGAATTTTTTAATTTGAAATTGCCTAATGTAATTGATAAGTAGTTAAAAGTTTTAAAACTTTGAATGTAACCTTATTTCAAATATTTGAAAACTTCATTCTTTAGAATTGATTGATTAAACAAATATCATGACTAACTGGTGTCTGTCTCCAGCAATTATCATGCCTAATACTGATGCAAGTACTTTTTCTTTTAGCAATTATTTCATTTTAATTTTATCATTTGGAATATGTTCTTTCAAGTTATGATTTTAATATGGGAATGAAGTGAAACAGAGGCAATTAGTTGTAGACTTTTGCTTTCAGCTTCCTTTCCCATAAGAGTTAAAGTTGAGTTGACCTGGTATAAACTTTAAAGAATGTGATAGCCACATCTAATGTGGAAGTTTTAATTGTTCGCTTGAATGTATTAGGTGTAACCTTGTCTTGATATGTTCTTTTCATTTTTTTTTTGAAAGATGATATGTTCTTTTCAGATGGTAACTACATTTACAAACAACCTCTTTTGCTCACGCACTTCAATGCTGAGTGTGGCTGCAATTCTAGGCTTATAAATCTTTCAAATTCATATTGTTTATCCTTTATTTTAATATTTCTTCTTGTATTTCCCAATCTTCTGAGGTGCATGGCTAATTTTATAACAAATTTTATAAATTATAAGTCTTCTAGTGTCTTGGTTTTTGTAATGCACTTGGTAATGTACTTACCATGAAATTCTTGCAGGGACCTGATTATGAATCATTTATAAAGGCAGCAACCTCTGACAATGAAATCCAGTTTGTTGAAACAAGCAGCATTGAGGTTGCAAAAGTTCTCTACCCAGACATCCAAGCTACTAATCTTTTCCTTGGGATTGTTAAAAGTGAACCAGAAAGATACATTGTTTACGGTGAGTTGGCATTCTGGAAAACTTATAATTGGCACCTTGGTTAGCACAGAATGGTTTGCTAGTAATTTACTTTGTGATTTTCCCTCTTTTTTCTTTAAAGGATTGGTGAGTATGCTAATAGTTTTTGAGTTTGAAATAATATTTACTGATTGTGAGGGGTAAAACATAGTAAAAGTTATGGGACTATGACTTTTTCTGTGCTTGGCTTTATTTTATTTTATTTTTGTTTCCTTAGAGTTACACCTGTCAACCTGAATCATTGACGAGATTAATAATGTATCTATTTGGTTTTACAGAAGGTACCTTTGAGACGGAAAGCATATTGCAGTTTCTGGATTACAACAAGTTTCCATTGGTTACTAAATTGACTGAACTGAATTCTGTCAGAGTTTACTCCAGCCCCATCAAACTTCAGGTTTTCATGCTTTCAACTCGTTATGTATCATTTAATTGTTTGCTACTTTAGTAATTTCCTTGTTATTTTCCTCTCTGAATGTAACTATTTCATGTTTTGTTTTCCAAATAAAATTGTAAAGTTGGATACAAACTTGATAAAAGCACTGGTTTATAGGAGGAGGGTTATTGGTTGCAGAAGGCAATTGCCCAGAAGGCAATTGCTATATAAAATGCTTAGAATTTTCTGTGATTGAAATTTCCTAAGACTCCAGTAAAATTTGTTTACATTTCAGTTATAGTGTTACTACATCATTTGCTCTAATTGACTTGGTTTGGGTGTAATGTTTTAGAAATTATGCATCACACTGGCCGGAAAAATATTTATCCTTGAAGCTTGGCTAACTACTAAATTATCAACTGACACTAATGTACTGAGAAACAAATTAAAGATGAGATGACGATATTGAAGTCAATCTGGGTTGGTTTTCTGATATGTAAATTTGTTGTAGTTATGTTATCTTATGGTTATATATTTTGGCCTTCATAACTAGCGGTTGTTCAGAATTTTCCCCATCTCTCTTGGAAATTATTGTGTTGTGAATTTGCCTTTTATCATCCATCAGGTTTATGTTTTTGCAAAAGCTGATGATTTCAAGACACTTCTTGAGCCTCTTCAAGATGTTGCAAGAATGTTCACAAAAAAGGTATTTAGCTTGACTGCTTCACAGTTTGAACATTTTGGTGCAAATAACTTTGTATGTTTTTCCTCGTGGTGCAGATAATGTTTATGTATATAGACATCATGGATGAAAACCTTGCAAAGCCCTTCTTAACCTTGTTTGGGCTTGAGGAAGCAAAAAACACTTTGGTCAGTTTTTCGTTAATAACCATTTTTTAACTGCAAATGTATCTATTCCTTTGGATTGGACTGAAGCTAAAATTTGACGCAATTTATTTCTGTATGCCTAATAGGTGACAGCATTTGATAACAAAGGCAGCTCGAAATTCTTGTTGCAGTCTGACCCAACCCCGAGCAACATAGAAGTATAAATTCAGCTCTATAGGCCTTTTGAAAGATGTCAATTCAGAATACTAATTTGCTGTTCTGAATTGGCTTTTGCAGGAGTTTTGCTCAGGGCTTCTGCGCGGTTCTATCTCAACATATTTCAAATCACAGCCAATTCCAGATAACGTGAGGGTCAAAAATTGATATTTTCTCTCATTTTCTTTTAGATAATGCTAGTTGGATATAATTTAGAATAACAGCTGCTTTTCCATCACTCTTCTGTTTGAAACTATAAATTATATTAATTTCTGCATATATGCTTTTGCGTCTCTTTTTTAATTACTTGAATTCACTATGTTGTAGCAACTAAGCTGCACAAAGTAAAATTAGTACAACTCTTAGACTTTTGCTTCCTTTAATCACACTATGACAGAAAGGAAAGTAGACAAGTTAAACTGTTGTTATCCTAGAATTGCATTACTTCTTGTAAATGTTGATGAAACGTGAAAGTGTATAAATTCATCACATGTGTTATGTAGATGCAAGAAGTTGTCCATTTTGTAGACCTCCAAAAAGATTAAATATTATCTTCTTCTAACGAAGCTAATGAAATTTAAATACCTGATATTTATTCCAATTTAATTAATTCCCAACAAACTTTTTTATTCTGAAATTTGCAGAGAAATGCAAGTGTCCTAGCTGTTGTTGGAAAAACATTTGATGACTTGGTCTTGAACAGTCCCAAGAATGTTCTTTTAGAGGTATCAATCTTTTGTACCTTCCTTGCTTTCTCAATGCACTTTGCATTTTTGTTTGACAATCATGCTTTATTAGTCTATGCCAATGAGACATGCACGTTAACTGAATCCCACTAGAGCTCCATCATGGAAAATGAAAATACAATTATGCCTATAAACTGTAAACCCATGGTGCAGTGTCTCTTGCTATAGATTGATGGCAGTAATTCACAGCATGTTAACTATGTCACCTGGTATATGTTATTTTACATTAAGGATTGACAAGTTTGCTGCAATATTCAACTTAAAATCTTAAAACCCTTATTTTCATTGTTGCAATACAGGTCTATACACCATGGTGCATCAATTGTGAGACCACAAGCAAGCAGGTTGAGAAATTGGCTAAGCATTTTAAAGGCGTACACAATCTAGTCTTTGCAAAGGTTGATGCTTCTGCTAATGAACATCCAAAACTTCAGGTATGCTTTGTAAAGAATCTTGTCAGTGTTCTGCACCTTAATACTGAATACTCCTTTCACTTTCCTCCAAAAGTGAGCTTGACTTTCAAATGAGAGTTTATTACCTTGTTGCGTATTCATGTTTATGTGTCCATTTTTACCAACCATTCCTTGGAGAAATTTGAGCCTCTATTAGCTCAGTTCAAGAGTCAAGAAATTGAAGCCAAATTTGGATGACTACAATAACTGATCAACTTCATGGATTTTGCTCAAACTTGCCATGTATAGATCATATATTATTCCATGCCTAGTATTAGATTAAACTCCTAAAAATAGAGATGTGTATTAATTAAACATCCTTTTTGCTTTTCTGATCAAATTAGATTAAGCTCTTGTATACATTTTGATTCTTAAGTTTGAGCATCATTGGGAAAGAAAAAGGCAAACTCAATTACATATGGAATTCTATAACCCGTTTTCATTAATTAGACACTGAGAAGGTTTGTGCTCTTGTGATTGTTTATCATTCCAGGTAGATGACTACCCAACACTCTTAATATACAAAGCGGGTGATAAAGACAACCCGGTAATTATTTTGCTCAACATGTACTTGTATTTGTCTATCATTTTTATTAGCACCATCTGACACAGTGATCCATTTTGCTCTGCAGATCAAACTTTCAACAAAATCTGGGTCAAAAGAACTAGCAGCTTTCATTAACAAACACGTGAGAACCAAAGATCAAGTGGCTAAAGATGAGCTATAGACAATATAGAATTAAGAATACTTAAAACACTTTTAACAGAATCCCCCTCAATCCCTCTCCCCCCTAAAGAAAAAGAAAATGCGCGGGTGAAGAAAGGGGTCCTTGCCTAAGTTTTGCCTCCCTTCAATATACATTTTGACTTATTACAGTAGTTAGTAGCCATGTGCAATAAAAATTAGCTCCAAAGATCTTCCACCTATAATTTTGGCGTTGGAAAGTGTGTATCTTGTAATTTGATTATATTAATTTGACACATTGATGTGTAGGGTATGACAGCCACTGAGAAAGAGAACTTGAGTTTTGTATTCTGTAGTTTGATTTCTGATGGTTGATTCTAGAGGCCTTGTCGTTAAATTGCCTGGGCTTCTTTTTCTCATCCGAAATAAGCGATGCCCATTTAACAATAACACCGATCAACAAACAGATCTGTTTAGAATGTCTTTATGATAGGATTTGTTTTACCCTTCAATGTACCAAAACCGAGTTTCTGTCCAGAACCATAGAAACTATGTCTGAAAAGTTGAATGTGCAAAGTTTAGAAAAGAAAACCAAGTCATAAAAACAGAAGTCTACATCTAAGCTTTATTCTAAATTGAACTTTTAGGATAACATGCAGAGAAAAGGGCATCCAGGAATGGTACGGCAAATTCAGGCTTTGGCATTCGCACAGTTGAATACACTTTCTGCACTTGACATGGCCGAGGAGACTAACCTTGTCTAAACTCTTCCGAGTTATATGAATTCTGAGAAATCACATGAAAAATAAAAGAAACAACAGTAGGAACAAAGACATTTCAATGTGTAGGCCACTCACTAGGTATAAGTAACCAAACTATTACCTTACGTAGGAAACTGATGAAGCCTAAATATTCGATATGAGTATTATTTCCAAGAAACAATAGGGTGTGAATCGCTTCTTCTGCAGCGATGAAACTAATGTTGCAGGGACTCGGAGCATTTACTGAAGCAATGGCGGTTGGACAAACGCTGAAAGAGAATTCAAGTAAATTTGGAGCCTCCAACTGGCTATAATATCCTTCAGCTTTAGGTCGTTGACTTGAATTATGTTAATGATTGAAGATTGAGAATAAAATTGAGCTGAATTGTATTAATGATCAATCAATAACAAGAAGGCAGTTCCCAGAAAACCCCAAAAGCTGTTACAACTCACCTAAGCGAAACTTAAACAAACTTGAGCTGCAATTAGCTAAACTATCAAACTAACTTTTACTTATGACATGACTTTTACATGCTCTTCTAACCACTTAACCAGCACGTGCACCGTTCTTAATACTCCTGTATGTTCGATATGCTGATCTTGCTTGGCAGAAAATTAAACTTTCTTCGCAACAAGGCTTTAGTAAATAAATCTGTAAGCTGCAGCTTTGTGGGGAACACATATTTGGGATTAATCAGTGCAGCAAGAACTTTCTCTCTGATGAAGTGGCTATCCGTTTCAATGTGTTTAGTCCACTAATTATTGAAATCCATAAAATCCCAAGAACATCCATGTAAGAAGGTGGAGAGTTCTACTAATTCATGAAAAGGGCTTTTGCACCACTTACTGGCCAACTCTTTTGCCTCTTGATTGGTGAGCTTGGCAGCAATTCCATTGAAACTCCTTTTGTAACTTCCTATTAAGAAATTTGGAAACAGAGCTGCAGAGACAGAAAATGATTAAAAAAACGAATGATGAATACTAATTCTAAAAGGAAAAACAAAGCCAAAAATAATACCTACTCTAAACAACTTGTCGTAGCGCACTAAGATGGTGAGATAATGGTCAGTATTCCACTGTAGGAAGTGTTCCCACGATGTAGGCCTTCATTATCGAGATGACAATGGTTTTTATTGTTATTATTATTATTATTATTATTATTATTCTCAATCAAGTGAAATTTGATCAAGTATCAAAGAATTGACACATAGGCTGGTCTGTAAACAGAAGAACAGAAACCAAAAAAAAAAAAACCAGATAATCACCCAAACGAACTTAAATGAAAGGGTATGCAGTTCTTATCTACTCAGTTGTATGGTTTAGCTGATATTGTTTCTTTTCTTTTTTCGATAAGTAATTTAACTACAATATAAATTGTGGATTGACAGTTCATTATCGAGCTACAATGATAAAACCTGCCTTTGTATCTTCATTAGCGACTGCAAACCCTAAGCTCATGCTAAGCGTGAGAGTGAAGGAAATGTCAAATAAACACTGGTAACCCAGACTTTGCCATTGTTCTATATATGATATACTTGGAAGAATAGTTGATGGTATTTTATATCTAATTCAGCACATTGAATCTCAATTTGAAGAAGCATGCTTCAAAATTTTCTTCCATATTGAATGTTTCTGGAAATTCTATTCAATGGATGCTTTAATTACATAATTGCTATTGCAGGCAGGGAGGGCAAGATCCTTCCATGCACTGAATTCTGCTCTAGCAGCAAACCAAAGGCCAAATGCATCAATTAAGAAATTGCCCCCTTATTTTTAAATCAATCAAATATCATATTTTACGTTTCACTAATTAATTAGAAATAGAAAAAATATTGAGTGCAGCGCAGGTGACTAGAAAATTAGTTCATAGATAGAGAAAAAAAACAAAGGAAATTAATGCCGAGTCTTTGCCTCTTAGGACACAATGAGTGCTAGTACTTTGAATGTCCCCTGTTTTGACAATTGCGTTAAGGGAGTGGGATTTGTACTTCTCCTTCTACTCTTGGGGTTGCTGCTAAGGCTGATAGGAGCAAATGTCGTCAAATCCCATATACTCCTTTCTTTCAATCCTTTTGATCATCTTAGCAATGCCTAACCCACCTGTTGATTTGACAGAAACACAGAAACACAGAAACCCTTTTCTCATTTTTTCCTAGTTTAGATAAATTTTTCAGTCTGTGCTAATAAAAATCTAACCAGGAAATAATGTATTTACTCTTAGTTCCAATGGAAAATACCTAGTGAAATTGCACTCCCAAAGATCATGCCGGCTAGAATGAAGATGATTATAGATGCTCTGCCTAGGATTTTGATCACTTTTCCTACTACATGTTGCCCGACAAATGCAGCAATTGTGGCCACAAGAGCAAGGTAGAGAGCTGTTCAACAATAACAGTAATTAGGTATCTCTGAAATGTGAACAAATCTTATCTTAGATTGTAGTAACAATTTTCAAGCAGCAGTACCATAAGGAACTGGAAATCTTTTCAGAAGATAATATTCAACAACTGACATGGATGCTGAAAAAAGCATGGCAAAGGTGGACGTGGCACTTGACACCTACATAAAAACTTGTAACAAGGTCAGTCCTTGTATGACTGCATAGACTTTAGTCTGTAACTTGTTGCATAAGGAACATAAAGAGAAACCATTGAGAAGGATTATAAAATTTTTGACAAGGGATGTATGAACCTGAGGGGGGATTCCCATCTCCAGGAAAAGAGGACCCAAAATGAATCCTCCTCCGAGACCAAGCATCCCACCGAGTGTACCAGCCAACACACCAAAGGCACAGTAAATCACAAGCTTGTGTACTCTCCATTTTGCAACAACATCCCCCTTGGACGCAATTCTTCTCCTCCCTTTGTACAGGCAGACTGCCTCATATGAAGATACTCCAACAGCTACTGGGATCTACTTAATGTACAATAATCAATTAGAAAACAGATTTCAAAAATAGCTCAAGTGTATAAACTATGGAGGTTTGGTTTTTAAGCACCTGCAAGAAATTTAATACCCAGTATTCTACTGAACAAGTCGTTGAGTAATTCTGTGGCCAAACCACATTGGACTTCTGTTAGTTCATCATGAATGCTAAAAGCACACAGTTTACAGACATATTAAGTCAATTGGCCACATGATAGGAAGAAGACCTTAGCAATCTGTAAAGCAAGAATTAAAATCCAGACAACGATGAGAAGTCCAAGTTCCTTCCAGCGTATGTTCTTAATAAGAGACACCTGAGAGGATGGAAGTCATAATCATTGAGAAACTTTAGCAATTGCATAATGTAATTTAATTAACAAAAGTTTTAGAGTTCTCCTCATGTTAGTATACTTATTTGGCAGAGATTAAGGAAAATGGAACTAATCATGGCCTTACCTTTGATTTTCCTAATTCTCTGTCTCCTGTTTGGGTGTCATTTGTAGTAGCTTCGTTTTGAGTTTTGATTTCCACCGCATCTCTTGCATTTCCTGATAAAAGTTCACAATCGCAGAGTTAAATTTCAGTGTGCGAATGAATAAATGATAACTGGACAAAATGGAAAATTAGAACTCACCATTTAAGTCTAGCTGTCTTGCAGCTTCCTAAGAAAACCAGATACAAGTGAGACAGGGCAGAGCAAGAATTAAGCTGAATCATAGTTCAAATTAGCAGGCCAGATATAACCACCTTTTTCTTTATGGTTTCCTTTTTCCATGTTTCAACACCTTTGAAGAATGACTTAGTTGATATGCCTGCATACCAGTATAGCCTATCAGGAAAAGGTTTCCAGGAGGGGACATGAACAAAATCACAATTCAAACACCTGATACCTATGAAGAGAATAATTAGCAAAATTGTGATCATCCAATCAGCAAAGATCACATTGAAGCCAACTCCAATACTAATTCCCAGAACCAACATTGGTTGAAATAGAAGCGCCAAGTCATAGTCAATAAGAGGTAGTTCAAGTGTAGGATGCCTTTGCCTTATGTTGTAACAAACTGTTGCAGCTGCTGCACCAGTAATCATACCTGACCAGAAGGAACAAAAGGAAATGTAATATAATACTTTGAGGATTTTCCAAAAGGAATTAAAGTGCTCACTTCCTAGGAAAAACATCAATTAAATTGAAAACTATCTCATGGAGAACAAAGGGGTGAAAATTCCAAAACTTCGACTCAAGAAAAGAAATCTCTAGGGCCTTAACAGTTTGACGTTTACCATGTCCCATCATGTAAGAGCTTGGTGACAGCAGAAGTTGAAAAAAACTGTAAGTTGATATAAATGAGTAGAAAGGATGGAGTATTCTTACATTTCGATATTGCTGTTGATGATTTTGGATCAAACCCAATAATCAAGGCAAGCATGGGAACAAAAATTCCGCCTCCACCTACTCCTCCAACACTCCCAAAGGCTGCCCCAACAAATCCAAATATTGAACCCACCACAATTTTCCAGCCCAATCGCATGTCCTGTAAAGAAGATTACACAAATCATAATTACTCACAGTATCCCCAGAATCAACAGACAAAATGTTTTAGTGCCCGAAGAAAGAAAAGAGAGGGAAGAAAAGGCCAAAAGAAGAAGAAAAAGAAACTTGACATTGGAGACTCGCTTATAAACATCTCAAAACAACAGTAGTTTCGTTTTCCCAATGAATGGGTATGGATATTAAAAAGTTTTGAACCAATTCCAACCGAGTAAAATATTTAACTTGGAAAACTAGTTGTATTTGGCTTGTTTTAATGAAGGCTTAGCCCAGGGTCCAAAATTTCGAAAATCAAAACATAAAAACCATATTTACACTGCTTGCCAACAGAGAAAACTCCAAAAATAATCAATCAGGAAGAAGATAAATTTGGGCTTACTGGCCATTCATGTTCATATCGTGGTTTACTATTCAGCTCTAAGAACTTCAGTGCTTTCCGAACATAGTTTTTCTCTTGATTCTCATTGTAACCTGAAGCTGCTTGACTCAAACTTGGTTCTGCTGTAACAAGCACCAAATCCACAGCAAGAAAACCAATCAATACTAATGCTGTCGATATCAACCACCATTGATTTGACCTCCTACCAGCAATCATATTGCTGGATCCCCACATATCTCCTTCTCTATCTCAAATATCCAACTTTCCTGTACTCAGCTTGAATCCAAAGCTTAAAACAGATAGATGATACGTTGGAAACTCAAGCTTAGCCCGAAACCCAGTTTTCAGACACCTAATTATGCCCCATGTCAAGTGCAATACAAACTTTAGTAGTTTTTTTTGTCAGTCTTTAAAATTGAAACCTCTAGTCTATAGTTCACATTCAAAACTATTCGGAGTAGACGTTTTTGGCAGATACAGGTATGAACATAGGCAAATAAAAGTTCACACAGCTTGTTCTTGAGTGGTTTTGTTTTTAACTGGTATATGATCAAAAAGCAAAAGAAGAAAGCGTATGCTTGGGAACAGAGATGGAAATAGGGGAAAGAAGGGGACTCTGCTGTCAGTTTGAAATGCTGTCATTCCAGGAACTGTGGTGGCCCTTTCTAAACTTGGATTGACAATCACATTTGTCGCCATACATGTGTGCAACTAATTGTCCATGCAGCAGTAACAGAAGCCAACTCATCTACCAATAACCTCAAGTTAAAACTAAACTAAACTACAGTTAGCAATGCAGGGAGAACAGCAGATTAAGCGAGTTATGGTCCTTCTTACTTAGCTGTTCTTGAACTCAAGAAGATATCCCCGAAAAGATGCAGTGTTTCTCCGGATTTTATGTCTATACACTAGTATAGTTTGTTCTGATGGTCGTGGTGTTCACGTGGTTTTCGAGTGAGAATTCTATATATTCATTAAAACCAACCGAACATATCAACTGAAGGTAATCCCAGTGGTGTGTGTATGTATGTATGTACGTAAATTTGTAAATTATAAATATGTTTATATTTGGAATATGGCCATAGATTTGCGTATATGGTTTGATTTCAGCATAAAAAAATGGACTTCCCAGCTGGTTTTTCACACTTGCTCAGGATTTAGCGTGATAGAATTCATTTACAAGTGAAAATGAGAGTCGCATGTTGTTGAAATGGTCTACAAAATCTTGACAATGTAGATCACGTTCCTCACGGACTTCCAAAACATAAACAAGTAAAACGGTGTAGTGGGGTGCAATGCATAATGATTCAAGGGTGGAGTAATGCGAAAGAAGAGGCATTTTTTGGTTGGTTTTGGTTCCCTAGAGAAGCACGCGAAAACGATTTCTCGTTGAACAGAATTTGTGAAGCTTTTGCGATCCTCATCAGGATTGCTAAGCATACGATATGAGGAAAGCTCACCATTGCTCATGGAATAAACGTTGGTTCAAAGGCAAGTGCAACTCTCTGTCTGCTTTCTCTAAAAAGTTGACGATTCGAGTAGCTGAAATATTTGCTTTTCATGATGCACGTCGCTTTAGTGTTTAATTAGTAATTCTTTTGCTTAATTCCTGGTTTATCAACTGCCAAAAAAATGGGAACACTCGGATTCTTCTTATCCTTTTGCCTGATGAGAAAATAATTTGATGGAAATTGGAGAGCTTGCAAGAAAATAATTCCAAAAGTTTGATTATAATTAGGAGATGGTATCCGAAGACATGTGAACATGTTTGAGATTCCAAATCATTTCTGGTCCATGGCATGCATTTATTGGTTTTGATTTGAGTTACAATCAACTTTTGCTGGGAACAGGACCAAGTACCAATATGATGCCTGCATGTCATTGGAACTAATTTGTTATCTCCATAAATTTTCATGCAAGAGTAAGAATTAGTGGGATTTTATTGGAATATTATACTCTTTTTGCATATATGTTGTGCATTGCACAATGTTATATATATCTGCATAATCCAATAGGTGGATTTTGTCATTTAAATATGGGGAGGCTAGCTGCATCATTAATGATATTTCTTTATTAAAGAAACCAACTGCTATCTTAATTTATGACAATTTGAAATGAAGAACTAGTACCCTTATAATTTTGAGGGAGAGTAAAAGATAATTTGAGGAGGACAATGCAAATCCCAAGAAGAAGAAAAAAGGAAATGGGAGATTCATGGACGAGATAGATCATTAAGCTTGGAGACAAGGTGATATGGGTAGAATCTCAAAACTTTAGAACGATGGGATGACATGTTTAATTATAGAATATTCGGAAAAACAAATACCCTCACACAGTACAACAAATGCAAGTTGTCAAAGGAAACATTATTAAATAGAGCAATTTCTCATTATTATCAAAAGATGCATACCACTTATTAGATGCTTTCCCATCATTCAGTTGGAGTCGGAATTTTTGTCTACTTAACCAATTAGAGATTCGGGTTTTGGATGTTTAGGATTTAATGCAAATTGATCCTCAATGCCAAAAACGCCTTGGCTTAATAGTAAAGGAAAACATTTAGATAACGTTTAACACGAGAGAAGTAGGAGCATATGTCTCTTATATACAGCACATTAAAACCATATCTTTCTCCCCCTTTAGTTAATTCCAAATGGGAAGAAAAAGAGTATGCATCGCATTAATCTTCTTATACGAATCTTCAAGATCAAGATTGAACTAAAATCCAAAACATTTAGAATCTGATAAGATTTTGTATGCTCTGTGAACATATTATTGTTGAACCCAAATTGATGGACAAGCATCAATGTTACAACTCCGGGGAATAGCTTTTATGGAAAGGTTCCAATCTTCGTTTAGAAGATTCATCAACTAACAGAAGAGCATTATCATTCATAGAATTTGAGAGATTACTTTTACACAATCAAACAAATATAATTCACGTTGTCGACAAACGTATACAATGAATAATTATTAAGTAGAAATTTGGAGAATAGCTTTTATAAGATCGTTCCAATCTTCATTTAGAAGATACCACCTAATAACAAAATAGCATTATGATTCATAGAATTTGAGGGACTACTTTTACACATGATTCAAGTTCTCGACAAGATTATATATAAAAAAATTTTAAGTTAGACCATTTAATATTGTAAAAGGAGAAATTATTAAGTTAGACTATTCAGGAGTGTAAAAAGAGAAATTATTAGACAGGACATGACAAGATTGTAGAAGAATTGGTCCCAAAAGACTCATCCTACAATGCTGAATTTTAGTCATTGAGAGGCACAACAAACCACCTTTCTTTCTTGAGAGGCTACTTTTCTCTGGCTTACATAGAAAAAGATGGGCTGGTTCTGTGAACACTTCGGCAGTTGAAGGATCATCAGTGTAAGTGAAATGATATTCCTGATAGCCATGTAGCAACGATATCTCCACAGCATAGATTAAGTGGCATTCGACTCTTGAGTAAATAAATCTGACAGCAACGATGTCTCCATAGAATGAAGGTGGTATATTCTTCGTATGACGTTATAAAGTGCCAGCATAACTTCGTCTGAATATTACAAAATTTGTTTGTATCACACACTATGAAATCCAGACGTTAAAGACAGCATGGAGACAATTCCATCAAATCTGCAATGGGATTTTAGAATGAATACTTATGGATTAGATCTCTAGAAATATAGGGTGCACGCATTAGAAACGTGCATTTAGTGCAGTGCAGGATCCCATCCAGGCCTTTTCATGGTCTGCAGATTGCGACGATGGCTCAGCAAATAGCAGCCATGGGCTTTGCACCCGCCGACCAAATGACGTTAAAAGTTTTTTGACTTCTTATACCTAGGTTGCATACCAATTATTATTAAGTTTCACAATTAATTATTATTAGGTTTATTAATAAAAAAGATAAAACCTTAATTAATTTTTTGTATAATTTAAAATTTTATTTAAATATTTAATCAAAAATAATCCATCTACTCAAACTCAAATTGATTACTCAATTATTAATAAATTACATAAGAACTTGAATTCATAGCCGTGGTATGCGGACAACTTATGCCATAACGGGACCAATTAACTTATGCCATTTAGTCAAAGGTGCCATAAACTCCCACATTGCGGAATTAGATTATTAGTGAACGCTATTTATAAGTCCAAGCGACCAGCTTTGGTCACGACCTTACTTGAACAGGATCTGTTCTATAGGATCGTACCTCTGTATCCTTTAGCACAAAGGAGACAGGTTCCCAAGTCTGGTTGATGAACCATGACCTTGTGATCAGAGCGTGATTAACAGCTTTCATGGTTCCCGATGACCAGCTGAAGCAGTAGAGGATCGTTTCCAGCTGGACTCCAGCTGGAATGGTCACAAGGTTGGCTGACAGACTCACAAATTACTTTTTTTCTTTTGGCTGCAGTTTTTCTGTCTTAAGCTTTCCTGGAATTGGATGAATATTGTTGTCAAAGAAAGGTGTTTCTAATTTCCTTTAGCCATCTATACATTTTCCATTTTCAAATAATAATGCTTGGAATTGGGGTTTTGTGTTTTGTTTTTGTAAGCTTTCCCCTGTTTCCATGTATTGTTGAATCTATATTTAAGCGACTAGTTAGTTAAGGTTGATTTATGCACATACTATAGTTTTGGTGATTTGCCAGACATACAGACCACTCATTGAATGCAATCTTCTTTATACACTTTGATTATCGATTATTGATATGTCCATATATCTTCAGTTCCAGAGGCACAATTAGACTCTTTGTTGCTGCCGAATCCCAGAGAGGTACAACAACTTTATACCTTGATGGCAGCAAACGATCTGTTGTGTTTGACAACAGGCAATTTGCTGTTCTCTCTTGTTTATAGCTTTTGCTCTTAGAGACGAACTATATATTCCTTCATTTACTAACCCAAAACCTGTATCATTCATCAAGTAGAGATTATCTCTTTCAAAAGGTGCCAGGAGATATACATGTTGCCTTACAGGCCATTCCAAGAGGAACTGACGAGTGGAAAATATCGATTTAGTTGGAGGTCAATGTGCAACGTCTGTAGTAAGATGGTGTCACCTTCTTAGCACCCTTACCCTCAGCAAAAAGCAACCATGGATTCTGTCATAGTACGTCTTCTAAGTAATAACCATTCACAAAACCAAAAAAACTGATAGGCTGAAGGCCTCAAGTTGCTTAATGCTCTCCCAGTTGGAATGAGAATGCCAAATCCTCAAGGACAAAGAGACTCCAACTGCACACATCTGACCATGAAGCATGCAAATCACATAAATTGGAAGGGTTTGTCTTGATATCCCCCCAAACAAATTGACTATATCGCAGAAGCATGAGAGTAAATTACTGAGCATTAGTAGAATTGATGATGCACAAACCAGTTTAGCACAGTTACTGGACAAGATGTTCTTGAAAACTTTAAATCCATTAGCAGTCCATGGAATATCTCATGGAGCAACTTGCTTGATGACTTCTTCAGCGTTATGCTCTATAAGTCACAGTTACTGGGAGTCTCACTCTTTTAAGATAATTTCACTGCTGTTAACACACTATCAAACTTGAAAGACAGGAAGCTCAGCTCAATTAAATTCTTGGTTCAAGATTAAGTTAGAAAACTAACTATTCCACATTTTGGGGATAGCAAAACACTCATACATGAAAACCACTAACTCCAAGTCCCCTGTTAGGCTATAGCTCTACCCTGATCCCTGGCAATGGAAATTTTCCAGGACCACCAAATGGGTAATGCCCTGCAATTCCTAGTTTTATAAGTTAAAGGAGAATCATTAAAAGATACGAAACTTGGCTGTTCTCATCCAGTCCTATGTGTTTGAATAAACATAACAATTAACAGATCAAACTATCTATCTATCTATGTGTGTGTGTGTGTATATATATATAACATAATATAATATAATGAAATCCTTTGAATCAAAAAACTGATGCTGCTACATTGATATACTAAATCAAAAAGTTCCTTTACTATCACAAACTTTCCATGACTTCAGCTACATAAAACCAGCAAGCTTCATCATCGAATCACATTCGTCCATCACCTCCAAACTATTGAAGTTAAGAACAGAAGAAACTTGTACAAACAGGAGCTACATTAAGCATCCATACTAGGATCCTACGCAAAACCCTCAACCAGAATTGGTTTTTCCTTTCCCGTCTCTTCCTCCTCCTGATTTTCCTTCTTCCTTTTCTCTTTCACTCCAATCTCCAAACCCTTGAGCTCATCATCTATACAACCCCTCCCATCCCCCGCCTCTACACCGTCACCACCCACGACCACCGCATCCCTACCTTCCACCACTTCCCTACCGCCTTCCTTTTCTTTCACGCAGCCTCCCACCGAGTCCGAGGCGGGGTCCGAAGGCTCTCCAACCACCAGCACGTCAGACATGTCCGGACAAGGTAGCGAAGCAAGGAAATCGGAGGAGCACTTGGCGTTGTCGGGAAATAGGTCGTCTAGGCATCCGGGTTCATCCTCATCTTCATCGTCAGAGTGGAAGAAGGCGGCACGTGACTTGACAGCGGAGGCGGCTTTGCGGAAGGCCTCGTGTATGGAATCTGGCGGAAGAGCGCAGTCCTCGAGTCCCGCGTCTTCCAGGCGTGGAGGAAGGACCTTTTCTAGAAACCCTGTTGCTTCACCTCCTCTCGTGGCTTCCATGGAATTTTTGAAAATGTTTCAGAACCTTGATCTCGTGTATTCGAAGAGAAAAAAAGCTTTTGTGATTGGAAGATCGAGCTAGACCGGAAACCTTGTTTCAAGAAGAGAGAGAGAGAGAAAGGTTCGGACATGGGAAAGGAGATATAGGAGCTGTAGCCTATCCTTTAGGTCTGGAGAATTCCGTTTGCAACGCCCAAAATATTATGCATTGGGGGTCCAAACTTCCTGCTTAGTGTTTAGTGGCATGTGTCATGGGATGGCCGTGCGGAGCGCCTCCAGGTGAACACCTGGCAATAACTTAGGACGAGGTTTGAAAGTATTGACTTCATCACCATCTGACAGTAACAAGTAATTGAGCAAGCAACTAGTTGAACGTGCTGGACGATTGCTGCAGATTTCGCTTGTATCAATTGATTTTATTAATCTTTTTCATCAAAAAAGAAGAACATTTTATATCTATCTAAAGTTAATATTGTTTGCTGAATAGTATGAAAGTTAATTATTAAAATTCCTTTTGATTGATATTCTCCTCTTTTTTTTTTGGCATTTTGCAGATATAAAAATTTAGAAAACTGAGTAAAAGACAATCGACAAAAGGTGAAAAAGAGCCTAATTTTCTATTTTTGATACTTTTGCTCTTATCTTTCCCTAAGCCCAGGAATAACAAGTTCTAACCAATTCAAATTTGCTTCGGCTTTGCCTCAGTTCGGAGATTATGCATCAGAAGTGCAATCAGGTTACCCAGGGAAACGATAAAAGTAATACAACAGAAAGAGAGGCTCCATATTTTATTACAACAGAATATCAGTGATCATGACATAGGAACCTTAGTACAGTTACCTTTTAGCAGGAGGACTAATGAACAATCAATTTCTTGTACTAAATGAAAAGAATTCAACAAAAGGAAAGGATCACCTCAACTTTTCTTTTCTAGCCAACTTATGATACAAAAATTCGACCTTATAGGAGTATAATCATCCCTAGTTTATTCATTGTCAGAACCTGCACCATTGACGGATGGATATGAGAAATCCATGGCACCTGTTTTGCACCCTGATCAAAAGAGCCCCATCTGAAAGACTCATTTAACATTCGCACCCTGTAGATCTCTGTGACCGTCCTCCACCAGCAACATCAATCGTTTCAGGAAGGTATCTTTCATAATCAAGAATTGAACACAGACAATTAGCAATTAGTGAAGAATGTGGTTATCCACAGTCTAATTCTATATTCACAAGGCTTTCTACAAACTATTCCATAGAATCACACACACACACACACATATATGGACACTACATTTTACACATTTAAGAACTATTCTACAGACACAAGGCGCAAAGAAAATTTCATGAGGCATTATGCTGGCCATTAAGCAAACTCCTATTTCAGCAGATTAGCTATTAAACTATAAAGTGCTTAATTTGTAATTCAACTCTGACAAGATCAATGATCCATTTGGAAGATACAGAAAGAATCTCATGCGAATCAATCAAAGGTATCCAAGGAGGAATTTCAACAAAAAAAAAAACAGTTTAAAAATGGAATCGAGGAACTCCATTAAAGATCTCACACATAATGGCATGGATAGGTCACCATTCAAAATGAGCCCATGACAATATCTTTACCTGAAGAGCACTCAATTGCAATTGAAGAAGTAAAATCTGGTCCATCATAGAAAGGCCAGATTACATATCCGACTGTTAATTTACTCTCTTTGTCATGTTCTTCTACTTTAATATTTTATTATATTTCTTTGAAGACTGATCCATCAGCATAAACATCAGAACATCATTAATTTATACAGATTTTGCTTGCCAACATCCAAAATCTCTTAGTAAGAGTAAGCAGATAATTACTAAAACAAGGCTCTGTTTAGTTGATGCTTTTGCTACTTGATTTTAGCTTTTGTGTAAAACAATGAATAGATAGCAAAGAGAAAAAAAATAGAAAACTAATAGAAAACAAAAGATAAATAGCGAAAAGCAAAAGCATCAACCAAACAGAGCCTAAACTATTCAGAAACATACAATACTCACATTTCTTCTTCAGGTTCATTCTTGAGAGCATTTTTAGCTATGCACTCAAATGCTGCATCGACATTGAATCCTTCTTTTGCAGAGGTCTCAAAGTATGGTATGTTTCCCTTCGAAGCACACCATGCCTTTGCTTTCTTTTCAGAAACCTAAACCAGAAAGGAATAACCACATTCATACACCACCATAAGTCCATTCACATGCTGATTTGATACTATAAAACATTAGGAAAGCTTTAGGCAAATGGAGGCAAGAAAGGCAAGTCAAGAGGGTGGAAGACATCTTACCACTCGACTGTTGCCACCATCAACATCAACCTTGTTTCCCAACACCACAAATGGAAAGTTTTCAGGGTCAGAAGGACTGGCCTGAACATTCAAAAAATAACTTTAGTCATTCATCCAGTTAAGACATTCTACATGTCATTGAATAGAATATTACCTGAATCAGAAACTCTTCCCGCCAGTTGTTAAGATTATCAAAGGACTTCATAACATTCACATCATACACTAGTACACAACAATCAGCACCACGGTAGAAAGCCACACCTAAACTTTGAAACCTTTCCTGCCCTGCAGTATCCCATATCTATGCGTACAAAGAGAAAAAAGAGTATCAACGCTAAGAAATGTAAATAAAGCTTACTCTCACTACTTCTCATCCGAATTACATATCTTTAGAAAAAATAGGAAAAGGTTGGCTTGGTTTCTACAATTGACTATTGCCACTCAAGGATGGCGACATCAGACTATATTTGCCTATAGAATCTAAAAATCACACTGCATTATCATCATGTGGAACAGCAGAAATCACAAAACAAGGATTAAGTTA
Organism: Theobroma umbraticum; assembly: GCF_002168275.2. Classification (NCBI taxonomy): domain Eukaryota; kingdom Viridiplantae; phylum Streptophyta; class Magnoliopsida; order Malvales; family Malvaceae; genus Theobroma; species Theobroma umbraticum. The sequence continues at coordinate 289,249 of NW_018397275.1, forward strand.
AGATAATAGGTAATGATACAAGATTTTGCTCATCATTTTATTTGGCACCTTATCTCACCAAATTGAATATTCAAACTACCAGTTTTCTCATCAAAAGACTCCCTATCATTGTTATTTTTGGTTGTAAACAATATCATGCAAAAATTGCTATGAAAATTTTTAAATTTGGCTCGTGACATCCCTTTGTGACCACATCTTCAGCCTGCATTCAGAACTAAAGACTCATTGAAAATTACATTCCCTAAGAGCAGGGTGTGAACTTCTCACTCTCCAGCAAATTTTCATACCCACAAACTGCTGCTGAATTTCCCAAGAGGATTCATAGCTAAACAAGGCAAATTTTATCACCTTAATGGTTACATATGCAATCACTAACTTGACAGATTAATCAAATCCTGTTGCAAACAGTAACATATAGCTGTAAATTTAAGGAAATAAAAATAAATCTTTTCTTAGAAAATGAACAATTTTTTACCTGCAATGTAAACAATCTATCTTCAAACTGAACCTCTTTTGTCAAAAAATCGGCTCCTATCGTCGCTTTGTACTGATTACTAAACTTACGATTAACATACCTAATTCCAATAAAATTACCAATAATTAGAACACCAGACCCAGCAACGGAATATCCAAAATTCAACAATTAACCAAAAAAAAAGGAAGAAAAGATTAGAATTGAAGTTTCAAAGCTTACTGATTCATTAGAGATGTCTTCCCAACCCTAAAATGAAACAATAGCAATAAAGATCAAATGCATGTTAGCAAAAAAAAAAAAAAAACAGCGAATAGTTTTAATTAAAATAGAAATGAATCAAATTTTCAATTCGGATACCAATAAAAAGGAAGAAAATTAAAATAAGAGAAAACAAACAAAAAAAAAAAGAGAAAGAAGAAGGAGAACCGATTATAAGATTACCCGCTGTCACCGAGAATTATGACCTTTAGAAGCATACGCCGACGAGAAGCCATGGGATCGGATTTGAGAGTTTAAAGATCGTTTGAATAATTGTAGAAAACTGTGGGATTTTGTTTAATTTATTTTGTTTATCTTCGATTTGAGAGAAATTTTGGATGGTTGATTAATTTGATTTGTTTTGCCCAGAAAACGAAGTTGATATAGTTTTCAGCCAACCAAGTTGTCAAATGCACAGCACAAAGAAAGACCGACGGTTGAGAATATTCCAAAAATACCCTGTTTTAGTCGTTGAATTTACATTCGTTATGGCCGTAGCCGTTAGATAATCATTACATTAGACCTTGGATTTTGTGTTACTTTACTTGGACGGTTCCTCTTATATTGTCTAATACCTAAACATGTTTGTGAGATGACCATGTCCGAATCTGACTACCATCAAGGGGGGCCGAGATGTGGGAAATCAGAGATCCAATGCGATACGACAGCCCCCTATTGCAACACCCTGCCTTTGCCTCACCGGCCATTGCAGCCCCAAAGAACAAAGATGAGACCACTGTTTATGAAATTTACAGAATCCTACCCGCCACTGTACTACAAAATGTCAGGATTCGCCTGGCTAGAGCACAGTATAGTGAAACAATGTTGCAATACATTGAAGCTCAGCTACAGAAATTGATACAACAGTTAACTTCTAGCCGTGAACTAGTATTGGTATTAGTACAACAAATATACAGGCAATGGAGGTTTTGACAACTCTGAATAATAATCACATACTACTTGAAATCGATGCATTCTCCGGTGGAATTCACAAAATCCACCCGATCCTCAAAACCCAAGTCTTGACTTCATTACCGCTACCATTCTACTTTAGCTCACTTTTTCGGATAGCAGATGAAAACCAAAAGACCTAGGGAGAGGAGGAATGAATCTCAAACAAATCTCATCTATTCGGCCCATGGACCCATATTTCCTTTCCCCCAAATTCGCAAACAAGGCAACAATTAAATAGCTTGATGGTAAAAGAATAGACTCTTTCCAAACAATTTGCAATAGATTGTCACGAGCTTCCACTAACATCTTTGCTTTCCTTCTCCACTTTCGACGTATCCATCTCTTGGGTAGTATGTTGGCCTTCAGTGCTGGAGCTAGATGGGTTGACACCATACTCACTGGTGTTCCCACTGTATTCACTACTACCAAGCTCTTGGCTTTCAAGTGCCATCTTCCGGAACTTCTTTATGTCTTCCTTATATTGAGTTGCACTGTAATCAGAACTTCCATAAGAACTGAATACTGTGCTGTGCCCAGGTGTGATTCCCTCATTTAGATCATCCAGAGACATATTTCCTTCCAGAGTTCGAACTATCTGCTTGGTAAAGTGACAGCATACAGTTACATGCCAGCATACAGTCCAAGGTCATGCATTGTCAAATTAAAATATCTCGGCCTCAACAAATTTCCATTGATTTGGAACATGCAGATGCTATAAATTAAAAGGACAAAACATTCCAAATGATTAAAATAAATCTAGAGGTTCAATATGTTATAATAATACCTACTATTAAGTTTTTCAAGTGGCAATATGTTACCATGCTTCAAAAGGACTAATCATTCAACTCTAGAATTTTTATCTAATTGATAAAATGAAAAGAGTTAATTAAGGACCAAAACTACTATTAAGCAGTTACTCAAAGAACCTGGCTCATCCGTGGGCGATGCCGTGCAGAATGACGCACACAGGCTGCAGCACAAGCAACCATTAGAGTCAGTTCACTGGAGTCATAGTCCTTCTGCAACCTTGGATCCACAAATGCATCAAAATTTCCTTGTTCCAAAGCCTGTGAGAGCAAAGGCCTTGCCTAGAATTCAATAAAAGGATCTGTTATTCATCCCATGCCAGTCAAGCACTACTACATAAGGATTTGAGACAAGGGGTTGTGAAGCCATTGGAGTTTGATAGAGAAGATCTGGCATTAGCATATCCTAGTGCAGGCCTAAACTTTGGTTTTGAGCATTTAAAGCATATAAAAAGCACCCCTTTTAACACTAAGAAATCACTTAAAACCAGCAAAATGCATGATTGACTTGATTATTGTTTACATTACAATGAATTGATTAATACCAAAAAAAGAATACAGACCCAATCAACTATGCTGTCATCAAAGAATGGCTGAGCTTTATCAACAGGGCGGCGTCCAGTAATCAACTCCAGAAGCACAATCCCAAAGGAGAAAACATCTGACTTCTCAGTGAGCTTCCCACTGGAGGCATACTCTGGAGCCATGTAACTGCAAATGGGCATTCTTTTCAGAAGAGATGTATAAAATTTTCACAGACTATAGATTAAAGGAAAATCTAATGCAAAATGCAAGGGCTAAGCCAAAGTTCTGTAATTTTTCCAACAATATCAACTGTTATGAGGGAACAAGAGAAAATACGCATATTACCCGAAAGTTCCCATTACTCGAGTGGAGACATGAGTATCAGTATCTAAAGAATACTTTGCAAGTCCAAAATCTGCAACCTGAAAAAAAAGTTCAAGTGACTTAATTGCATTCAAAAAGATGTACAAAACTTAGGCCACTCAAATTAAAAATAAGCTTTCTTTACAGCAACACATTCAGAACAAGGTTAACTTAAAGTATCTTTAAAACCTCTCACGATCAAATTCATTTTCTATTCAGTGTTTCAATCTAAAGGATGATTTGCTTGCTAAAGTATCATGCAATCAACAGCTTATTTTTTCAAGGAGACATCCAAAGAGCTTATATGACATACATAATGAACTTTTCTTCATACTCGGGAGGCAAAGGAAAAAATTAACCTAGTGGCTACATAATAATAGCATTCAATTTCAAAAACTGAAAGAATACCTTTGCCTCAAAGCTATTATCAAGAAGAATGTTAGCTGCCTTGATATCACGATGTATGATCTTGGGCTGACCTGATTAAATATTTATGTTTAGTGGGGGAAAAGTAGAAACTGTGTGACTAGAAACTGGAAAGTGCTTAAAGTAGATAAGAATCCTTACAGTCCTCATGCAGATACGCCAATCCTTTAGCTGCACCCAGTGCAATTTTCAATCTAGTTGACCAGTTCATAACTGGTCTGTCTTTTCCTGCATGCATCATTTCCATCAAGTTAAAACCAAAGTATCATAGTTAAGAGATCCATATACAGCTATACACCCTTAGTCTAAGTTGTGATCTCAATTTTATATTTCTGCCCTCTACGCCCATTGAAGAACCAGTTAGTATTAAAAAACCACATTTTGTTTCACATATTAGTACATGACTTAATCTATTTATTATCCACCTTATGCAAGAAGACGTGCACAATCTTTCTTATTCCTAAATGTTTCCCTTCTGCACGAATGTCACATATTTCGTTTTTCAACTTCGTAACTTTTCTTTAGCTCGAGTTATGAATTTTTCAAAACCTTTATCAAGTATTATTCATTTCTAAGAACAAAACACATACAACGTTTAACCATTTATTTCTTTTGTTGCTATGCACCATCCTGAGCAAGCTCAAAAATAGCAGGATGATTATACAACTCCATATACAATAAATTTATTGCATTTTCAGCATTTCAAAAAATATAATATTTCATGACTGACATAGAGTTTGATCCAGAACACAGGGTATCAAAAATCATTTGAATTAAATTCTTCAAAATCCCTCAAAGCACCCAGATAGAACGAAAAGAAAGATACCAGGAACATAAGTTTGCAAACTTTGCAAATTTTCAAAAGAGAAATAATATCAGTAAAATAAGAAAATACTTAAAACAAGATAAAACATATATATTAAGATTAGAACCGCAATGTTTATCTTCTTTTTTTAGTCTTTTATGGACATGTTCATCTTCTCACACCAGGTGGGGTGGAGAAAAATTTAACCACCAAAATGACTCACCATGTAAATGAAACTCTAACGTGTTATTTGGAACAAACTCATAAACAAGCAATCTCTTGTCTCCAATGATGCAGTATCCAACTAGTGAAACAAGATGTCTGTGATGCACACGGCTAATGATGTCAACCTCTGCTTGAAATTCACGCTCACCCTGTCCACTTCCAGCTTTTAACTGCTTAACTGCAACTACTTTCCCGTTTTTTAGTACTCCCTTGTGGACATAACCAAAACCTCCTTGACCAATGAGGTTGGGATCAGAGAAATTATCTGTTGCCAAAGCCAAATCTTCATAAGTAAATGTTCCCAGGGAATGTCCTATGCCCATTCCTGGGGAAGCTAATGGATGTGACGGTTTCTCAAAGCCCAAACTAGTACTCGTTGAAGGAGGTTCAGCAGAAGCATATTCATTAACCAGTGGCGGGTGAAGATATGGTGCAATTCCTGGTGGAGGAGTAGGCTTTGGCAGAACGGCAACTTGAGGAGCATTATGCTGCCAATGCTGAGGGTCAACTGGATGTATAACAAGCACACAAGAATTAGCATAAATTCTATAAATTTTAGAATCTTGGATCATTTGTTTGTTTTATTCCACCTTAGACTATAATCAGAAAGCAGATTAACTGTCCTGCTGAAAACATATCATACAAGAATAAAAAACAATAATGCCTTGACTGAATCAAAATACAGGCGCATAAACAACCTTCAATATGTCATTTTCTGATACTCAAACATCATCAGAAAGGAACTTCCAGATTATTATTTATTTCACAGCACCACAGATAACATTGTCAAAGTGTTAATACTGGTTGACCACTCCCCTTCACTTCAAAAGCGTATATGTGTATATGTGTGTGCATGTGGATGTATGTGCTCATGCATGTGGGCACGAATGTCTGTGAGTGTGCATGTCGTTTGAGAGAAGGAGGGAGATACCCCAACACCAAATATGTTCACTGATGGTTTTGAAAGTTGAATAGAATAATTCTCATTCTATTATTATATAAATGGTTTAAATATGCAAATTGCAAATTAATATGGAAACATTGGGTTATCACCACAATGATAAGAACTATAAAACTGACACCCCCACATCTTAACGCAAGACTACAATAGCTTACAAATTCATGACAACTTTCAACCAGAACTTTATAAACATTCAAGCAGCATTCTTGTGATCTACTCTGTCAATTTATTCAGGTTAACTCCAAAAGAAGAATATGACATAAAAATGCAGGCTCCAAGATATAAATTAAACCAAAAGAAAATCAAAGGTTCATAATTAAATAATATAAAATACTGACCAAGAAACTCAAGATTCACTATAGTAAACCAAAATCTTATATCCAAAACACCAATAAAGAAACAAATAAATAGAAAGTTGACGAAATGTAGACCAGTTCTAGTTTTCACATCGTCACACAATACAAACAAAACTAATACCTTTAAAAAATAAACCTAGAATTCATAAAAATAAGATTAAAAAACTGAAGTCCCATTTTTTAAGCAAACTGCGATAAATGATACCTAAAAAAATGGAATTAATAAACAGCCATCATTAAGCAATTAAATAAAGAAGCACAGCTTCTTAAATTATAATTATTTCAAAAAAAAATTTTAAAAATTCTATTTAACTGACCTTTAGGCCCTTGAGGAGGAGGACACCCAGCATGGTTCTGGGCAACCTTCCTCTTCCTCCTCCTATAAAAAATTACGAAAATGCCCACTCCAATCAGCACAATTATTGCCCCCAACCCCACCCCTACTACAAGCCCCGCTAACGTTCCACGCGGCAAGCCCCCGCTCGGTGGAGACTGCTGCGCAACTGGTGACGTACCATTTGGAGTAGCAGCCGCTGGAGGCGGAGGCGAAACTGAGGAGGAGGTGTTAGTAGTCGGCGGAGGCGAAACTGCGGAGGAAGTATTAGTAGATGGCGCCAGCGCAGGAGGCGGACGAGTGGTATTGGAAGAGGAAGGCGGCGAAGTCGGTGACGGAGCTGGTGGTGTAGACATCGCCGGAAAGAATCTCCGGAGAGATTTCGTTAATATCGAGGTTTTGAATTTTTTTTTTTCCTTTTTTACGCGTGAGCTTTGAAAACCATAGTAGAAGCTAAAAGACAGAACGTGGAAGGGGTTTTCTTCCTCCTCCTTTTCTTTGTTTCTTTTTTTTTTGTCTTTGATTGGATAGAACAGAGAGAAAGAATGTGTGGACTGAGTGGGCCCCACTTCTGACTAAGAGGCATGGGTATCGACTTATAATTTGTTATAGAATCAAATCACATGTACCAGGAAAAAGAGTGGTTAAGAGGAAAGAACAATAACTCAACTAATAAAAGGGCTCCTGTTTATGGGAATTATGATGGATATAATTAGCGTTTTATGTCTTTTATAATTAAGAGAAAAACTTGAAATCAAGAAACTTTAATATGGGACTTTCATTTTTTTTTAAATATATATATATATATATATATATATATATATATATATATATATATATAAAGACCAGAGTTGCCTCCAACTGACTATCACGTCTTTGTAGACAGATGCATGTCATGAATATAACATCAAAACGGAGATTTCCCATGAAATCTTCTGCTCTTTGTCTTACTCTACTTTAGATGCTTCAACATCACAACATGGTCTCTGCTACTTCTTATTCGATTTTCAGGAGAAATTAACTTGCTGTTTAGCCCAATCACAAATCTGGGAAACCTAACCTTGGTTCTAAACAGATCATCATCGTTTTATGTTATACGAGTTATTAAACATAATGAAATGGAAAATATTATTTTGTTTTAATAACAAAATTAATGGAAACGGCCGAAATCAGCTCCGAGCTTGGCTTTAAAATATTTAGGCCCAACAGGCCTGTCTTGTTCAACATATTTAGTGCAATAATAACGCAGGAAGGGCTAAATTGATTTGAACCACAAATCTCAGATTCGCATTTCATTTCAGTGCCTTCTTTAAATGAAAATACATTAAAGGAAATGATGGTCTTTCTTTTCTGCTTTGCAGTACAAGAAAATAATAATAAGAAGAAGAAGAAGAAGAAAAGAAAAGAGGCATGGCATTTGTCTGGTCTGGCCTGGTCTGGCCTGGCCTGTTCGAAGTCTTGTTATATGATGAGGTGATGCCATGGAGATGGGCTCCAACCAGGCTAGCATAAAGAAAAAGCGGGAATGGGCTTTGGCCAGTGTCCAGTGAGGGTAATCATTCTTCTCACTTCCCGGTTGGTTGGGACCAGCAATGTTGCGTACTTAGCACGAAATGAATCCCCCTAAACAAATTGTTTACATGCTCCGATGACTCACTCGCCTTGTTGCCTTTCGACGTGGAAGTATATGTTGAGATTCTCCCTGCAACATTTTTGTTGCTTCAACCACTTTTCGATAATATATATATACAAGGCGCACAATTTCGATTTTTTTCAGTGCTTATAACTTTGGGTAATGCCGAATGAGCTGTAAATCAGGCAAAATAATATAAGGACATAATACCTTAAAAAAAGTTTTTAAATTATTTTAATAAATTTTTATTTTTTATTATATTAAATAAAATTTTTATTTTTATTTTAATTTAAATAAATAAATTAATTATTATCAATTAAAATATTAATTATCATTTTATGTCACGTGGTGTTATTATAATTTATTTATATATCAAAATCAACGATGGTATGACATGCTAATATAACTTGATAATATAATCAAGTAATATTTTTCATCATGTATATATAATATTAAATAAATATAAAATGATAAGTAATATTTTTATTAACGTCAATTAATTAATCTCTTTTTATAAAATTAAAGAATTTATTTGATTTAAAAAATATAAAAGATTTTATTGAATATAATAAAAAAGTTATATAAATTTTTTAGAATAATTTGAAATTTTTTTAAAGAATTATATATTAAAAAATAATGTTTTAGAGTTCATATTTGTCAATTTAGTTTTTAGTCCCGGAATTTGGACTGATTTAGCATTCTTGTATATTGTTTTTGATGTGATGTTAGCTAATTTTAGCTTCTAAAAGAGACAATACTTTTACCCAAGGAAAAACTGAAGGCAAGTAAAGAGTTTTATGTTAGGAAACGTTACGATGCTGACATGTGCACTTTGAACCGAATCCCTACCAAAATAAAATCACAATAGGTTAATTAGATTATGGGCCGAGTCTAGCCCTATGAATTGAGATCATAGAGGCAAACGAAAAAATTTATACTAATGGATTAAAACAGGAAAGTTCTAGACAGCGAGGACCCAGATGCAAGGAAAGATACCTCATTACCAGCAAGAAGCAGAAAAAGGAGAGAAACCGGGTGGTTCTCTTTATTGCAAGTAATATAGCATGTTTCATTTTCCTTTCCTTGTCTGGCGAGCAGAGCAGACCCACTTCGTTTTGATGCCCTTGACAAATTCGCTTTCGGTTTGTGGGCACAGCCTATTTCTATGTTGAGTAAAGTAGAATTTGAGGCTTCCAGGCAACATGTGCATTAATTATTCACGGAAGGAAAAGATTGTTGCAACTTGGGATTTACAGCTTTTACTGATAAAAACATCCAATCTTTAGTCAGAGCATGCGTGGCGTGCCCGTGCGTGAGTAGCTGATTAATTAGCTCAGCTGCAACTCAAAAATGCTGGCCATTTTCATTTCCTTCTCTAACTGACAATCAAACAGCAGATAAGACAATTGGATGCATCAAAAACTTCATATTAAAAGTTAGGAGGAGTAAGACAACAAACAATAGTCAACTACCTAAGGATTTTCCAATTCACTATATAAAGAGAATGATTCGGAGAAACAATAAAATGTCCACTTCAAACTCATGTGCTGTTGCCATTAGTATTACTGTTACAGAGTATCTAGTCTGAGCTGCCAGTTAGTGACTAGAATTAAAGTTGGAAATGCCTCCCACCTACTTAAAATTTGTGAAAGAAAAAGAAGCTCAACCATTTGAATAATTCAATGCATTTGTGAGCTTGTCTCAAAGTTTTTACAAGCTAGCTAGAGGATGGATCTTTACTTCACTTTGAGGATTGAAATCCAATGGACAATTGAGGTTTCATTTTCTTGTCAACTAAATGGTTGGTCCAAAATATTTTAGGCTTGAAAAGCCTATTTATTTGTTTTTTGTATAATTAAAAAGGGCTATTTATTTATTTATTTATTTTAAATAATTAAAAGGGCTGGTTAGCTACAAGGATTCTTATTTGGAAAAAATGAGAACAAAAAAAAATATATGAAAATTTTTTTAAATAATCTAACCAATCAACCATGTAAAATAAATAATTAAGAAAATGCCAAAAAACTTTCAATATAATAAATTCTAAAAAAGTGTGTGAACCATATTTTAAAAAATTTAAATAAATTTTAAATTTTTTATTGAATCAATCAAGTTTTATATTTTTATTTTCAATCAAGTAAACCATTATAGTTAATAGTTAATTAAAAGTTATTAGTTAAAATATTATTTATATTGATAATAAATAATATTTTAATGAATAATAATTTTTTTATTTAATTTAAAATAAAAATATATAAATTAAAAATATTAAAAAAATAAAAAACTTTTAAATATTATCTCAACATTTTCAATAAACTAAGATTAAGATTAAACACGGGGAAAATAAAATCTAATTCAAATCGCCGTACGTATATTAAATCCCAAACCCGAAATTCCTAATCTCCAAAGCCAGAGACTATAACAGAGAAAAGAAAATGTAATCAAACACGCGAAGGCCGAATCAGCACCGAAACAAAACCTAACGGTCCTCGCGTTGAAACTTCCCCTTTTCTCCTAAATTCCATTCTTTTATTTTTCCTTCCCTTTCTCACTCATTTTCTTCCTTTCCAAACTCAACCTTTCCGTTCAATTCTTTCAATTCTTTACTTTCCACTCCTAGCATTCCTTGATTCTTTAATCTCTCATCGCCTATTTCCTTTCCAATTTATTAAGATGATTTTCCTTTTGGCAGTGATCGACTGTTGGCATCAAGAAAGAGAAACACAAAAAATAGAATGATTCATTCGATTGACAGATTCATTTGATTTGATTTGATTTGGTAGTTTTGATCTGGCTGAAAATAGGAACATGTCAAAGCAGGTGACGGCTCGTGACTTGGTGGAGGAAGCCAAGAAGCGAATTGTGATTTTAGCTATATGCGTCGTCGGATTGTCCTACCTCATGTCATGTTAAGTTCTCAAACCCTCTTACTTCTTGTTTTTTCTAATTTCTACCGAAGTTATTCTATAATTTGGATTGTTTAATTATTTTTCTTGATCTTTGAGTTAAATTTGATCAATGCTTTTATTTAATTACTTGCTATTGAGTTCAGATAGGGTTTTGACTGTGTTCAATTAGTGTTTTAAAGAAAATTTATGTTTAATTCTTTTAAGTGACCTAAATTACTTTTTCGGATGGAATTTGATCGGTTATAGTTTGTGTAGCCTGCAAGGTTGTAGCATTGAAGTTTTAAGAAATACGGAAATTAGGTATTTAAGATTCAAATTTAAGTTGGCACTGGGATTTGGAGTTCAAGAGTTCCTCATATTGACTGCAATCACAATTCTCTACCTTACCTTAGTTTAGTTAGTCTTGCATTTGACTGTCTAGGTGTCAACAGTAGATCTTTCCTCAAGCGCTGAGAGTTTTAGAAGATATCTGCTGCCAATTCTTTTTATGCTTGAGGTTTTAATAGAAGTCCTTTCAACCCCATTCTTGTTGGCATCTGTTTCATCGCTTCATTGCAAGTTAAGTCACTAGACTTACACACGTTCTTCCTTTTAAAAAAAAAAAAATTGTGGGGAGAGTCTTTTTCCTCTTTTGCTTCTTCTCCGGTTCCAACCACTATATGTTTAAGTATTGTCCAGGTCAAACAGTTCTCTGAAACAAAAGATTTAGATTAACATCACCAACGTGATTAATAGATTTGAATTTATTGGTGCTTAACTTTGGTTCCATAATGTTATTTTACTGTTGAACTTTACTGAGCAAAGATGGAGCATGGACTCCTTTTCCTTTGTACTTACTACCTGCAAGTGCAGTGTAATGCTATCAATTAATGCTGCTGCTTCATAGAAAATAATATTAATTGTTTTACATACTGTTACAATGAGATAAAAAAAACTGTTAGGAAAACTCTTTGACGGCAGCTTAATGTAAAGCAGTCGGTTTGTTCATATGAAAGTGATGTTTATGTTTAAGTATAATGCTTGCAGCTCTGTTTTGTCTCAATCGTTTGGAGTATTTATTTGCTTATATTACTTTTTACTCTCTCTCAGACCAAGTCTAAACTAATGTTTCCTTTTAAGGCTTTGTTGAGTCACTTTCCTTCTTTGTAAATGCTCAGAATTGAATAGTGTTCTCAAGGGCGCAAGGTGCTAGAACCCTTATATTGCCTGAGGTGCAAGGTGCAAAAAGTGCTCGACTAAGTGAACTAAGACACTATATATATGTGTGGTGTGTGTGTGTGTGTGTGTGTGTGTGTTTATCATACAAAACATGCAAAATTTCCTTCTTTTTTTTTGGCCGATATGCATGATTTCCTTATGGTCCCAGATTATCATATAAAACATGCAAAATTTCCTTTTTCTTTTCTTTTTTTGGCCGATATGCATGATTTCCTTATGGTCCCAGGTTTGTTGTTGAATACTCAATGTTGAGAAGTAGAGAGTTTGATACTGTCCCTTTTTTTTTTTACCATTAAAGGTATAGCTAATGAAAAAAATTGAAAATAAAAGAAATGAAAGAGAACTTCAATCGCGCAGGCTATTTTTGCACCTACTGCTTTACAAAAAAACGTGTCAAGGTGGTTTTGTTGTTTGGCACTGTGAGCCTTAACAACACTGGAATCGAATACTGAACATCGTAATGCAGGGAGAATATAGCCTTACAAATTAAAAATAATTCGTATAGCTGACCTCATTTATGTGGGTTTACATCTATGTAAGTCTGCTTAATTTGGAATTAAGATTTTTGCAAAGAAATTTTTGTTTACATGGTTGCCATTATTTTGTTGAACTTTTTTGAGTTGGTACTTACACTTTTCCTGTTTCTTATATCAGTGACAAGCTCCTCAGTTTTGGTTAATTTGCCTGCTGCTGCCTCCTTAATCATTCTCCTCCGGTATTTTTCGCTAGATTATGAAATGCGGAGGAAAGCTGCTGTATACAACAGCAAACCTGCATCTACGAATGCATTGAATACTAAGCAACCACCAGAATGTCTGAAAGCTGTTGAACGTCCTGATTGGAGAAGGAAAGTAAATTCTCCCGTCGTTGAGGATGCAATAGATCACTTTACAAGGCATCTTATTTCTGAGTGGGTGACGGGTCTATGGTATTCTCGTTTAACACCTGATAGGGAAGGTCCAGAAGAGCTGGTGCAGATCATGAACGGTGTTCTTGGGGAGTTTTCAGACCGCATGAGAAATATAAATCTCATTGAATTACTCACAAGGTATAAGTTCATTTCATCACTGTTTTTGTCATGATTTTCATTTAAGAAAGATTAAGAGGGAACTAATCTACTTCTAGGATGATGCAGGGACTTTATTAATCTCATTTGTTCACACTTGGAGCTTTTTCGTCTCAATCAAGCTAAAATTGAAAAGCAGAAATCTGGACCACTGACTATCAAAGATCGAGATACTGAAATAAGATGTGTCTTGGCTGCGGAGAACAAACTGCACCCGGCTTTATTCTCTGCTGAAGCCGAGCACAAGGTTTTTACATTTTTACTTTGACCTTCCAGTTATGTTAAAGTAGTCAATCAATCCAGCATTCCTGTAAAAATGAGTGCATTATTCCTTGAGTATATCTAGCCTGTGCTAACAGTACTTTCGGCTCTTTTTATTGCAGGTGTTGCAACATTTGATGGATGGTCTCATTTCTTTCACATTCAGGCCTGAAGATCTGCAGTGCTCTTTCTTTCGTTATATTGTCAGGGAGCTTCTGGCTTGTGCGGTAATGCGACCAGTCTTAAACTTAGTGAGTCCAAGGTGATCTGTCTTTCTATTTTGCTAGACTTCATTTATTATGTTGCTATGGTTCTCGATCATCTTGAATTTTGGTTACAGATTTATAAATGAGAGGATCGAATCTGCTGTTATATCTATGACAAAGGCTAAGGGAGGGTTTAATGCCGCACAAGATGCATCTCAACACAAACCAAATGGCTCTTCAAGGATCTCATCTGATCATTTTTCTAAGTTTCTAGATCCATCTGTTACTGGTGTTGAACTTGTACAGTTAAAAACTGATCAACCCAGAGCTGCTGGAGGTACTGCTGCGACAGATAACCTAAATGGAAAACATATTTCGAAAGATCCATTGCTTTCCTTGGATACTCGATCTTCCCGTTCATGGAGCTCTGTGCCCTTGAACTCCCAAACTGGTGTTGAAGGAGATATCCAACGACATCGTTCAGGAGGAGAGTGGGGTGCTATGTTAGATCTCATTTCTCGTAGAAAGACTGAGGCCCTTGCTCCAGAAAATTTTGAGAACATGTGGACAAAAGGGAGAAACTACAAAAAGAAGGAAGGTGAAAAACGATTAATTGAGCAAGTGCCACAGCATTCCTCCATTAGAAACACTGCTACAATGGATCATTCAAAAGCAGTATCTAAGACCAGAGAGAAGTATCCAATCAAGCATAACTCGTCTGAGAGTTCTGCTTCTCAATCTGCATTAACTGATCAGCGCAAAATGGAAAAATCATTCCCACAAGAACCTAAAAATTTATCATACTGCTCTTCAGTTGCATCTTATCAGGAAGATGATGAACACAGCCTTGTTGATTTGGAGGAGGTTGAATCAGAAAGCAGTGATTCTTTTACTTCTGAGGAAGAGGAAACAGGAAATATAACAGGTCTTGATTCTCCTGGAACTAAAGTTTGGGATGGTAAGAGTAACAGAAATCTGACTGTTTCGCACATTCATCATCCACTTGAAAATCCTGAGGGCCATATGGCGAAGAAGGCTGGTGGAAGGTGTGTTCGGTATCAAAGATTAACTAGAACCCCATCAAGCAGGAAAAGATCTAGATTGACCAGTCATAAGTTGCCTGTCTGGCAAGAGGTCGAGAGGACAAGCTTTTTATCGGGTGATGGACAGGACATACTTAATTCGCTGAATGGACATGGAAAAGCTGATGATTCCAGTGATGATTCTGATACTGAATTCTTTGGTAGAGTTCACAGCGGAGCAACTGCTTCTTCATCTGCTGCTTCTATCTCTAATTCAGAAGGTCGTAGTTTGACTGCTAATTCTTTGCAAAACTCGTTGGTGGTAGATTCTTTCTTTAAATTGAGATGTGAGGTACATACTTATGATCAGGATCAATTCTTCATTTTAATATGGTAGGATTTCGTATTTTGGTACTTTGTTACATAATTATTGCAAAATTATTTTCTTTTGCAGGTGTTGGGTGCAAATATTGTGAAGAGTGGCTCTAGAATGTTTGCTGTTTATTCCATATCTGTTACAGATGTAAATAACAATAATAGTTGGTCAATCAAGAGAAGGTGCATAGAACTGTGCTATTAACTTTCTGGTCTTGTGCTCCCATGATGCATTCTGTAGCATTTGTTCTTCATTGCATTGGCATCTTTGTTAAATATTTCTACAATGGCAAGCCAATAATGTTTATCGTCACCTCTCACTGTTGCTAAACTTTTTGATCGTTTTCCTTCTAGATTCCGACATTTTGAGGAGCTGCATCAGCGCCTTAAACAATTTCCCGAATATAAACTTCACTTGCCTCCAAAGCATTTTCTGTCAACAGGTTTAGATGTTTATGTAATACGAGAACGCTGTAAATGGCTTGACGGATATTTAAAGGTTAAATACCTTGACTCACATATTGTTTTTCTTCATCCATGGGGCATATTTGTTGAATTCAAGTCATTCAAATTGATAATTTACTTCTATATTGACGTTTTTTCCTCAAATATGTTTGTCGGATTGTTTGATTGCCAGTGCTTCCATCTTCCTGTAATATCTTACATCTGTATCCAAAGTGCCAAAATGAGATCTATCTGTAGTTTACATATGAGAAATAACTGCAGTATATGCTTTATATTCTAGTTTTGATTATCTTTCTATTTTTAAATGAATTATGAATATTTTTGCATCTTCAGAAGCTTCTGCAGCTTCCTACTGTTTCAGGATCAATTGAAGTTTGGGACTTCCTAAGTGTTGATTCTCAGGTGGACTTCTATTTTCCCTTTTTTTTTTAACGGAAAAATAGCTGTTCGTTTCTTTTCTATTTTCTGGGAAGAGAGGGGGGAGGGAGGCAGTTTCAGGCTTTTTCCCTTTTATGCACTATCTCTTATTATATGCACTTTGTAATGCAGACATATGTATTCTCAAATTCCTTTTCTATCGTCGAAACGTTGTCAGGTGATTTGGATTTAATTCAGTAGTCTGAATGCGCATAGTTTGCTTTTTCTTTCTTAACCTGTTTTTGAGTGATTCCATATTTTGTGTTGCTTGGGAACTTTCAGTTGACCTGGATGATAATCCATCTGAAAAGGTCAAGAAGGCCTCAAATGTTATGGGGCCTCTGATGGGTTCCTTATCTTCCAGGGGGGAACAGTTAGACACTGGAAGCAAGGAACCTCCATTGCAGATGAAGCTTAATCTTGCAACTGATGGATTAAGAAACGCAAAAGATATCTGTTATTCTCCAGCAAAAATTCCCACTAAAGAACGTGGAAAGTCATTAGAAGATTCAGGCAGTGATTCTGATACTACACTGCGAAATAATTCGGTTATAAGAGACACAGGGAAGAATGCTAAAGGAAGAGAGAACAAAAGAACGGAAGATACTTCTGAGTTGCTTCTTGATGCTGCTACATACCCAACCCTTCCTACAGAGGTAATCAGCGCAAAGTCAAATAGTTTATTTCCTCTATTAGTGTTTATAGAAGAAATATGGCTATCATAACTTTGCTTAATGGCATATAAAAGTTTCTTGTGTCATATTTAGTATTTGCAAAGCAATTTGAAATTTGTGAGGCTTCTAGGCTTCTTAAAGGTTTTTAACGCACACATCTTCTGTGCAGTGGGTGCCACCAAATTTAAGTGTCCCCATATTAGATTTGGTGGATGTCATTTTCCAGCTCCAGGATGGTGGATGGATCAGGTATGTGAATGGCTATAGAACAATGAACTTATCTCAGCATTATATTTTGATCTTCAGTTTAGCATTATCACGTCCTGATCTTACCGGATGGACAAGTTTTACCTGAGAGTTGTTCTCTGCATGCGCATTTCAGGCGGAAGGCTTTTTGGGTGGCCAAGCAAATTCTACAACTTGGAATGGGTGATGCTTTTGATGATTGGTTGATAGAAAAGATCCAGCTGCTGCGCAAGGGGTCAGTTGTTGCTTCAGGAATCAAACGGATTGAGCAGGTAGTCATTTGATTTCAGCAATGATCAAGAAATGTTATTTCTTTTTAAAAGTGTCGGAATTGTAACTGGTAAAATCTTTTAGTAGCTGTACCAGAATCTAAGAGCAAATCTCCTCTTCACTAAGTTTGCTAGAGGATTTAAGGGAAGGGGCACACCAACCCCTCTTGATATTAGCTCAGCCATTGAACTGGAACAAAATGTTTTTCTACTGGATACAGCTTAGTGTATGTCTGCTAAAATATTTTTCAAATCCTCTTTAGGAATTTTAAGAACAAGGTACTATCAATTGGGATTCTGATCAGTGTCTTATCTGACTTAAATTTATATTTTACAGCCTCTTATCTTATCTGTTTTTGCCTTCTTGAACCGTTTTCGGTACATGTTTCCTCATGTTTAACATTACTACTTTAGGACTATTTTTGTGGGACTGTAAGTGGCTTGTAGTGTAATGTTTTAGATTTTAAAAGAAGAGCACCTATTATGTGCTTATACACAGTCCTGATATAGGTCTCCTATTTTCATGCAGATACTTTGGCCTGATGGAATATTCATAACCAAACATCCAAAGCGACAACGACCACCATCATCCAGTAGCCCATCGCAGGCTTCACCTCATAGTCCACAGTCTCCTGAAATATCTTCACCTAGATTCAGTGATGAGCAGCAACAACTGGAAGCAGAACGTCGTGCAAAATTCGTTTATGAGCTAATGATTGGTAGTTTTGTTTATCATGAATGTTTCTTATTAATAATCTGCACTTATACCTGATTTTATGTTATCAAAAAGAAAATTTTCAGTGTAGGAAAGTAAATGAGCTCAATTTTTTTGATGCAGACAATGCACCTGTTGCTATTGTGAGTCTTGTTGGTCGCAAGGAGTATGAACAATGCGCTAAGGATCTCTATTTCTTTATTCAGGTAATTTAGGAGATTAAGAGATTTTGATTTTGTTCTTTTAATGTAGGAAGGTCTTGTTTTCAGAAACTGCGCTTTAATTATTGATAGGCAATCTGTATGAGCTAGGTACTTTAGAGCTGGTTTAGTGGTCATGAGGGAAGAGGACATCATAGGTTATTAATAACATCAATCCAGGCAGAACATGATTGGTGCAGGCTGTTACTGTGTCACAGCGTCAGTTTTCCTTGTTGGGCTCAAATTGAAATTTTAACACTAGTGTTACACCTTGAAACTTATTCATAACAGTTTTGCAATCCTTGTTCTCTCTTTATGCAGTCCAGTGTTTGTTTGAAGTTGCTGGCATATGACCTTGTTGAGCTCTTGCTGTTGTCTGCATTTCCGGAGATGGATTATGTATTCAAGCAGTTGCATGAAGAAAAACACAAGTTTGGTGAATTTAAAGCCGAATAGCCAGAATACATTGAGTTCCAATAATAGGGATCAAGTGATAAGTCTGGCCTGGCATTTTCCCAGGTATAATGTTTAGATTGATGTCTGCCATTGGCCTTCATTGATTCCATCTGGAAGGTATACCTCATTCATATTTTACAATGTCAAGATCTTCAAATCGTATACAGGTCCAAATCGTGTAATTAGTTTTTCCTCTCTTTTTTTTCCCATTTGACTTTTTGAGGAATTGTAAGTATATCTTGCGATTAGCGAAATTATATGATAGAAAGCTGTTTCCTCTTCCTCGCAAATACAATTCTACTCTTCTTTTCTCTAATCTTGTTTTTAGCATTGTGTCGTGTCCTCCTTTGCCGATCTTTCTAGTCTCGATCAGATTATCCTGAATGTTTTGTAACAGTTTTAAAAAAGTATCCTTTACAGCGGGCCGGTACATGACGAGTAACAGACCAAGGACGGATCAGATTGAGGTACGAATGGACCATAGAACCACATACAGAGGAAGGAGGCGAAGGTTTCTTAAAGATGTCTTCCACAACCACATTCCTTCTAGTTGTAAATACAGATAATACTTACCGTTTGAAGCCCCCAAGGTGAAAATGTATCAGCAACGGTTGGGAGAATGTGAAGTATGAAAGGGCATGAAACCATAGCAGTTACATCAACTTCTAGAAATATATTTTGGAGCCATTGATAGTACACTGATAAGATCCTCCCCAAGGCTCTGCAATGAATTGAAGAAGGGCGGGGCTATGGGATAACTACACTCTAAAGACATTCAAGCAAACTCTTCAAGCATCTCACCACATTCAAATCCAGTTTTCCCCCTTTCATCCAAGGTTATGACCTCGTGAACTTCTATTCAAGCAATAATTCCAAACTAGTACAATTAGTGACTACTCACAGACAATATTTAGGGGCTTGCCATCCTTAAAATAGATTCAGGGCAATGTAACCAAAACAAGAACATCATTAACTTCATCAAGTAATTAAGGGTCTAACAACAATAGCCTCAACCAATTTTGTTCAAAATTTAACGCAACTACATCAAAGTAGAAACTAAAAACAACTAAAGCATCCAATGTAATGACAACTCCTCATGTAATGTTCCCATAAAACGGCTCATTCAAAACAATCTCACAACACCTTAAGCTGAAGCTGCTGCAACCTTTTTCCTTGGGGCTGCTTGAGTACCTAATCACAATCCAACAAACAAATTATGAGAAAAACCAAATAAACATAATCTTGAAAAACAACATCATCTGTAAAAAAACTACCAGTACTACAAGAACAAGCATAAAAGAAATTACTGCATTTTGTTGTTACCTTCTCTGAAACCACTCTTGAACCTGCGAGGGACATGGCGGAGATACCTCATCCTACCAGTTCCAGTGGTCTTTCTTCTGATTGCCTTCACACTCCAGTTATCTGAATCGCACAATCAAGAGTTGCCTTTCAGATTTAAGGCCTAATTATGACCCATTCACACACATTTCACATCTAATCACAGTCTCTTCAAACATATTTGTAGGTGCACATTACACGCCATGGTCATTCACATTTAATGTACTCAAACCATAACACATAAATACCAGCATTAGTATGAAAGTTTATGCTTTTACAAAGAAACACATTCACACCAGCTCCAGCAAGTATACAAGTTTATGCTTTTGCAAAGAATCAGATCCACATCATCCCTTTTTTCATTGCTTTCCGGATAATGAACTTTTCATTAAAATAACCACCACATTCAAGGAAAATAACAGCTAAAAAACTACCAACCCAGATACATACTCTTACCAAAGGAGTCAACTAGAACAAACCGAGTACATAAAGAAACAAACCCAGACAATTAGCTAAACAGAAACAAACCCAGATGCAGAAGGAGACTCACAACACAGTAAACAACAAAAGAAACACAAAAATTTATGTTCAGACATAAAACAAAGAGGGGCACTTACATTTCCTCTTACGGGCAGCAGGGAAACCACACGCAGCGCAGCGGCTCTTCTGGAGATGGAAGCTGCGGCGCCCACATCTCACGCAGAGAGTGTGGGTCTTGTTCCTTCTCTTACCAAAACTCCCTGTACCCTTTCCCTGCACATTACCATAATCATTTCAGTTGCAAAAATCCAACTGAATCAAGTGAAGGAAAAAGAAAAAGAAAAGAAGCGAATGTTTGTTCCATTTTACCATCGGAGCTGTCGCAGGAGAAACCCTAAGATATGGTGCTTTTGGCTATGAAGAAGAAAGAGAGCGGCGCGGAGGAGATAGTTTATATTAGGAGAGAGTTGGAAGAAAATAATATGCAGGGCTTTTTAGGGTTTGATTAATTGGATGGGCCTATTCTGGTTTCTTGTGGATAGCTTTGGGCCAATTCCAAAAGTATAGTCCAGCTTAAGCTTGAGTTGGTTCAAATGGGCTTGGGCTGGTTGGCAAAAAATAGATAAATAATTCCCTCCTTCTCTTCTGGATTTTCGCGGGAAATCATCTGCGGAGCAAGACAGTAATAACTTGAAAGAGTGAGAGAGAAGCAATCGAGAAAGAGAGAAATGGAAAATGGAGGAGAGCCCAAATTTCCAGCATTTCCTTATAAGCCATATTCAATCCAGATCGATTTCATGAATGCACTTTATCACTCTTTAGATACAGGCGGCGTCTCCATGCTCGAGAGTCCCACTGGTACTTCGGCTTTCATTTTTTTTTTTCTTTCTTTTTTGTAAGTATAGTTGTTGAGAAAATGTAGAGAAGAAAATTGATTATTAATGGGGAAAAAAATCTAAAATTTGTGTATCCAACTTAAACTGAGTCTTTATCCTTTTTTTGTTTCTCTCGTTATTATGTATATTTTATATTATTGAATTGGTTTACCACATGCCTTGGTTGCTACATTTCTGATGAAGCATGAGCTTGATTATATGGAAGAAATTATTCCTTTTGCCTTTTTTTTTCTTTTGAATTTTCCTAAAATAATTTTTTTTTATTTCGTCATCCAAAAACTCTGAGGGATTGAGGATTGTTGTTAAAATGAAAAAAAGGATTAATTTGAATTTTTCTTGTCAAGTTAGGAACGGGCAAAACCCTGAGCATTATCTGCAGTGCTTTGCAATGGGTGCTTGATCAGAGACAAAAGCAGAAGTCTGAAGAAAGGGTTGAATCTGATGAAAAGCAGGAAAATATTGGTCAAATTGGCTCAGATGATGAGCCTGATTGGATCAAAAACTTTGTTGTAAACAAAGACTACCAAATGGATGACAAGAAGAGGAAGAAAAAGAAATACGGTTTTGCATCAGCAAAACTCGCAAAAAGAAACAATAAAGATAGTAGCAAGGATTTATTCTCATGTGATCCAGGAGAGGAATGTTTCAATAAAAAGAAAGAGTGCAAAAAATCAGTAAAGAAAACTGATGCTGAGGAGTTGGGTGATGAAGAGTTTCTGCTTGAAGAATATGAAAGTGAAGAGGAAGGAGAAGTTGGAAGTTCAAATTCAAAAAGGAAAGCCAGTAAGTTTTCTGTCAGTTCATCCAGTGATGAGGAAGGTGAGTCTGAGGAGGAGGAGGAGGAGGAAGTGAAATTGAAGGTGTTTTTTTGTAGCCGGACACATTCACAGCTTTCACAGTTCATAAAGGAGCTAAGAAAGACAGTCTTTGCCAATGAAATGAATATCGTCTCTTTGGGATCAAGGAAGAACTTTTGCATCAATGAAGGTATATAAAACTTTGTATTTTAGTATTATTCATTCGTAATTTGATTTTTTCCTGACCTTTTGAAGCTTTTGTATTTCAGAGGTTTTGAGACTAGGCAACCCTACTCGGATTAATGAACGTTGCTTGGAGCTTCAGAAGAGCAAGAAAAAGGAAATTTCTAAAATCAAGGTACTAAATATCCTAGTTCTAATTCCATAATTCAGCTGTAATGCATTTTATCAGGGTTGGTTTTCTAAGCTTTTTAGTGGTTGCAGTAATTGTAGAATTTAGAGCCAGCAGCCCACCAGATCATTTAATGCAACCTTGCAGCGTCAGAACTAGTGCATTTTCCATGTTTCATTACCTCATTACTGAAGCTAAGACATCATATACCTAGGTCTATCTTAGTTGAAGTCCTATCAACTTGCTCTCAAGCTCAGTTTATACCCCTAATCCAAGACAGACTAACAACAAAAGTATATTTAAGGAGGGTTTGCTAGACTAATGATGGTGTTGATTTGCAGAGTTTAGGTGCAGAGGGAAGAATACGGCAAACCAAGGCTTCTTCTGGATGCCCAATGCTCAGAAAACATAAACTACAAAGACAGTTTAGGAGTGAAATTTCTCAACAAGGGGCATTGGACATTGAAGATGTTGTTCAACTTGGAAGAAATATAGGAACATGTCCATATTATGGCTCCCGAAGTATGATCACCCCAGCTGATCTTGTGGTTCTTCCATATCAATCACTCCTTTCAAAATCATCACGTGAAGCTCTGGGACTGAATCTGAAGAATAATGTTGTTATAATTGATGAGGCTCACAATCTGGCTGACTCCCTCATTAGCATGTATGATGCGAAAATTACTCTGCCACAGGTAAATAAATAGTTATTGCTGTTTTCTCCAGTATTGTCATTGGCCCTTGAAAACTAGTGCCCAAGCTTGGCACTTAGATTCCTGTATTTCTTGAACATTTCAAATGCCGTTCGAAACCTGTGTCATGAAAATTGGATAATCCAGTCACAAATTAATTTAAAAACCTCTTTGTTTCAGAAGGAATTTGAATCTCCTATATATTGTTTTACTTTCAGTTACAAGCTTTTGATATTGATATTGTGTATTTTAAATTCATCTAAATTAAGAATCATTGAGTTATTGCATGATTCCTTATCAGTTGGAGAAGGTGCATAGCCACATAGAGAAGTACTTTGGAAGATTCTGCAGTCTCTTGGGACCTGGAAATCGAAGATACATTCAAACTCTTTTGGTCCTTACTCGGGCTTTCCTCCGAGTTCTAGTTGATGATAAGGATGTGAATTGTTTAAACACTTGCCCAGATGCTCAAAGAGGTGTTGGAGAAAAGCATGGCTTTGACTCTTCCATGGCCATAAATGATTTTTTATTCTCCCTCAATATTGACAACATTAATTTGATCAAAGTGCTCCAGTATATAAAGGAAAGCAACATCATGCATAAGGTAGATTTGTGGCCATACTATTTGTTTCTACTTTGTAAAATCATGATTTGAGTTCTTTCTTTGTTGAACTTTTCTCAATTTAATGGTCATGATACAAATGGTTCCAGGTTAGTGGGTATGGAGACAAAATGACTACCTTGCAGAAAGGTTCAGCGGTCAAGGAAAATGGGGAAAGTTGTGATGATGGTAGCACACTATCTGGCTTTCGGGCATTAGCAGATATGTTATTGTCACTGACAAATAATGATGGTGATGGGCGGATAATAATCTCAAGGAAGAAACCAACATGTTCGAGACAAGGAGCTTACTTGAAATATGTTATGCTCACTGGGGAAAAGATTTTTTCTGAGGTTATTCTAACATTTTCATAATTTACACTGCAAAGAAAATAGCAGTCAGCTTCTTACTTGCTGGCAATTATTTTTTTTCCCTTCTTTAAGATCAAAACTTGGTTTTAAAGTCTGTATTTTTAAATACTCGAGGCCTTCTTGCTCTATTAAGGAAAATCCTATCTCAAAACTATTTGCAGATTGTGCATGAAGCGCATGCTGTTGTACTGGCAGGGGGAACTCTGCAACCAATAGAAGAAACAAGAGAGCGACTTTTTCCATGGTTACCATCAAATCAGCTCCATTTCTTTTCATGTAGCCATATTGTCCCTCCAGAGAGTATATTGCCACTTGCAGTATCTTGTGGACCATCTGGCAGATCTTTTGACTTTAGCTATAATTTGAGAAGTTCATCAACTATGGTGAGTGTATGGCACTTTGTATCTGTCACCGTAATGGAGTTTGTACTAAGTGTTATTGAATTTTTTTTCTAATTGGACTATGGTTGAACTCCCCTTTAAACTGACTGCTCTGCTAATTATTTCTTGACAATTGTATTTTGTTCTGAATGTTGAATGCCCAGAAAGCATAATGGCCTATTACTAAATCCCATTATTGGGTCTTGAACATACAGATAGAGGAACTAGGGCTCTTACTCTGCAATTTGGCAACAGTTGTTCCCGAAGGAATTGTTGTGTTCCTTTCTTCATTTGAATATGAAGGACAGGTCTATGATGCATGGAAAACCTCAGGAATCCTTGAAAGGCTTATGAAGAAAAAGTACATCTTCAGAGAACCTAGAAAAAACACAGAGGTGGAGGTCATTCTCAAGGAGTACAAAGAAGCCATTGATAATCCTGCTCCTAGAAGTGGTGCAATACTGCTAGCTGTAGTTGGTGGCAAGATATCAGAAGGCATCAACTTCAGTGATGGGATGGGTCGGTGCATAGTCATGGTTGGACTTCCCTACCCTAGCCCATCTGACATTGAATTGTTGGAAAGGGTAAAGCATATTGAAGGTTTGGGTGATTCAAGTACTATGAAAAGCCTAAAACTTTCATCTAGTGAAGAATATAACAGAGGAGACATTCAGGCTGCTTTCAACATACTAAGAAGTTGCACGTGCAGGGGGAAAGAATACTATGAAAATCTCTGTATGAAAGCTGTAAATCAATCAATTGGTAAGTGCCAAGCATAACAGATTAGCAGTTGGATAAATTGGGCAATCAATTGTGAGGATACTGTTTCAAGGCTATTTATTATAGTCACTATAGGGAGGCAGGTGAAAATTGAATCCCCTAGGCTCATTGTTTAGTTTTCAGATCGGCAGAAAATTTTGGTCTAATATCTTTAAAACTGAACATGATTTCTACATGCAGGATTTCTGTTTGAGTAGTGTTTATACAGAAAATAATTTAACATCTCAAACCTTGTAACAAAGTTGATTTCTGGCTGATTTAAGTTCACTGGTTGCCTCCAAGTGCTCAATGCATACATGAATTAATGTGATTATATATGTTCTGTTATGTCTTTTCTTATATCAATCTTGATTTTTGACATTGGACTGCCTCTGATATTTAAATGATCTGTCTTAGGAAGAGCAATTCGGCACATAAATGACTATGCTGCAATTTTATTGGTCGACATCCGTTACGCATCAGATTCTTCAAAAAGAAGTTTTTCTCATCCAAGCAGCAAGCTACCACAGTGGATAAAAGATCGTCTTGCTTCTGCAACTAATAATTATGGTGAAGTGCACAAGCTGCTGCATCACTTCTTCAAATTGAACAAGAATAGAGGTTGTAAGTAAAAGTCCTTTAGGTTGTAATGGGATAGCGAAAGCCCTTATATTATACACAAGTGAGGAGACCTTACATAAAGCCAATGGTTTTTCAAGTCGCCTGGGCTGTTGCAGTCTTTGGCAGAGAAGAACACTTAAAGTGGAAAAGGTAACTGTGGATATATTGGTAGACTTTCTTCCTTTACATAATCAGGCCTCAAATTTCGCTAAAAATGTATCCCCCTCTTTGATTCTTTTTCCCCCTTCCCCACTTATAGTTAGCATTTATTCTTTTTTATTTTCTTTTTGTAGAAGGTCAAAAAAGCACTTAAATAAGTTAATATTATGACATACATAATTTTTGTACTTTCCTGTACAATTGAGATGTGTTTTGTTTTAGATATTAAAACCTCTGCTACTGCATATGTCTTATCTGAACATAAGTTTTCATGTGTTTTAAGGGGGACATAGGAAGGATTAGTGCAAGAAAAAGAAGTTGAGAAGCCATGTTGGGCTGCTTTTAGCTTCAGACATCAGCTCAATGACCCAATGCTTCAGCTTTAAGCATCAGTTAAATGGCCCAAAGCAAACATAGACATATGGGGTCAAAAAGTTCCTTTAACCATATCTAACTGCTTTTGCTTCTTTATTTTTTTTTTTTTCTGTTTTCTCCCTCAGAATCTTAGTACCATTCGGAACGATTCTGGATTTGAATTTTTCATGGAAGATTGAAGACTCATCTTAAGCCAGAACATTGCCTCGCAGCCGTTGTTGCTGTGGTTGCAACTTTCTTTCTGGGCTCCTTTATGCTATCTTCTGTCAAACCATAGGCAAAACATGGGTTGAAGCTACCGGTTTTAGGTTGGTGGAAGGATTTTATTTCAGCAAGGCAACTGTGAGAAAATGACTTAACCATGCAAGTATCGAAATGCACCTTATCTTGACATTAATATTTAAGTGGGTTTTGGGTCCTTTAGATGCCATCCACCCGTACACATTGGGACCATTCACACCCTTATAAATGCAAGGGGATTTTTCTAGGGATGAACGATCAATTATGATCACACCAAACCCTACAAAAGTGGTGTCAATTACCATGTTGATATCAGATTGATTGTTGGGAAATTCAACCAAAAAAAAATAAGTTAAAAGAAGGTGCACTATTCCATTTGTGGGTCCTTTAGTTTGGACATCATAGCTAACAAAAATTAAGTAGCAGTTGAAAATGTGGATTATATCAGTTAAATTTCACCAACCCTCTTCCTTTAGCTTTGCATCTTAATCAATAGCACTGCACTTTAGACAACAAAGTAGTCAAACATAAAATATATGTGATCATTAGATTCCCAAGACCTCACTCTCTTTGATCTTTAATTTGTATTCAAGAAATCTTTTAACCCCAATGCCTTATGATTTTCTGACCTTCTGCCTGGTGATCAGGAAAAAGAGACAGATAGACAAGCAAATATAGGTGGGATGAGGACAAAAAAGTATGGAAAAGTGCAAGCAAAAGAGAAGAAAATTGCACTTTAGGCTCCATTAGCATTGTCTCTAGTTAACCGTAAGAAACATCTCCTGTCTCTATCTCTCTTACCTGTATATTGGACGCAACAGTTGGAGAAGCAGCGGAAGATTAGAGTTGCGTCTGTAGTTGCAGATAGAGACACCCAAGAGATTTAACAAGCCTCACCATACAGTTCTACTCGCAAAAATGCTGCTGATGGACTCCATTCAAAAGTCCAAGAACTTCTTTCACAAAACAGTTGAGAACCTTAAATCTCTCTGCTTTGTAGGATACCAAAAGCTATCCAAACCACCCCTCCTAGTCCTAGACCCCTTCTCTTGCACTGGTGGCAGCAGAAAAAAGCACCGAAAAGATCAATTCTACACTGACTTTTCTAACGATTGGGAAGTCTGTCTTGAGGAGGCAAAGGTGAGAGAGCAGAACGATGCCATGACATTGAAAGGGCAAATGAGGGAAGAAGATGCATATAGTGGAAGCTCCATGGACTTTGCAGATAAGAATCTTGTAAAGAACGAAAAACAAAATGGAGGAAAAGAGGAGATAAAGAAAGTGGGAAGTTCACAATTGATTAAGGGAGAGGAACAGTATTATTACAAGAGAAATGGAGGAGGTTATGCATTAGCACAAAAGATGAAGGACTTAGAGATGATGGATGTTGGCGATATGGAACATGTATTGGATGTAGAAGAGGCACTCCATTATTATTCTCGGCTTAAAAGTCCAGTGTACCTTTCTATTGTCGACAGGTTCTTCACGGACATGCACTCAGAGTTCTGCGTTCCACAGGCCTCTGCCAGCGTCAACAGTTCAAAGCGAAGATTCAGATCAATTAGGTTGTAGTTTCATGTCTCTTGCACCTTTTCCTGTGCATATGAATCTGTTTTCTTATCCTAAATTCTTATGTTTTGTGTGTATGCCTGCGCTCTTCTGCTACTTCAGCTTACTGTTCTATTTCTCTTTGATTGTTATAGTTTGCTTGAGAGTGCATTGTTACCAATAAAGCATGGAAGTTTCATACCAAGATTTCAGTATTGTATATTTGCATTGCATGTTATTCATATATTATCAGATCTTTCTTTGAATAAATGTGCTTTCGATGAAGCACAAAGATTGACTATGTGAACCATTGGTGATAATTTGTGCCTTCTGGCATAATGAGAATGCGGATGTTCCCTTTTCACACACGCATGGCTTTTACTTTCAATGAGGCCCTTTGCATCAGTTGAGACTCCTGCATTACACACTGCATGGTTAGAGTGTTTTTTTTAAGTTTTGGCAGAATGAAAAAACCAGTAATTAAGGTCGTCATTTAGACTAAGTTCTTTAGAAAATCTATTCCACTTATGTTCTATGAACCTCAATCAACAGTCATTTCCTGTAATCTGATGTTACAATGAGGATATAACTAGAAAAACCCCACTAAAGCACCCAACATTTAAACTAGTTCATTGATTGTAACTATAAGGGGTTAAGATAAAGTTGTTAAAAGAACAAAAGCACCAAACTACTCAAAAATTTGTCTAACAAACCATGCTGGTCCTCACTGTCTCTCTCCATTATGCCACCCTTGAACAATTGAGCCGGATCTGACCTCTGGGCGCTGTCAAAACGTGGAGATTTGAGAGCTTCATCATTGCTAGGGCAAAGTCTCGCTGGTACAAGGAGGCATCCGAAGCATATGCTCTAACCCATAGTCCAGTTTCTTCCCCTGCCATTAGCTGCTGATCAGCATAGAGGATTCCTTTACCCTGTAGAAGACTGCGATAGTACACGGTGCCAAAGTCTGCTCCAGTTCCCTCATAGGTCATCACCGTTCCTTGATCCTTAGGTGAAGAAGATAACAATTTGTCAAAGGAAGTTGATGGGGCTACCGCTGATGACAGTGAGTCGTAAAGTGGAGGTGACAGAGGTGTTTGCATTGGTGAACCATCCGAAAAAGGTGATGCTGCTGGTGATGTTGATGAGTGGTTCTTGGGACATTTTGATCTCATTTTCTTGAGAATTTCAGAATCAAGAGTTGGATCAGGCTCATCAGTCCCACCAAAGTTATACAGACGGTTTTGAAAAAATTTGCAGTGGATCACTCCAATGCTATGAGCACCTGCAAGTGAAATAGAGAGAATCAAATTATTGTATACATCTCAGAGAATACATTTCTTCTGCAAGAAGAATCAACTGCCACAACAGAAGAAGTATAACAGCAGTTTCCATCACACAACAACTAGCGCATTAGCAAAAACCTCATAAAAAAACACAACAAATGTTACCATGGACACATAAATCATTCATCAGTGATTTTGTTAGCATTAATCTACGAAACACAAACATGTATGATTTTTGAAACAAAGCAGAGATAATGGATAAATTAAGGTATCTATAGGAAGTGATGTAATCAAGGAAAATGTAGATACAAGTGCAGACAGACTTGTTCTGAACCGAAACAAAGCAGGGAAGTACCAGGCTAGAATATGCACAAAAGAAGTAAGCTCGCAGTTGAATAGAGATGTTATTCTCTCAGGACCCTAAATCTAGAAACTGCATAATCAAATTTTAGTTCCTTTTTACTTTCATGTACTGTTGTTTGACACCTAACAAATAGTAGAATCCAAACCAACGATAAAGCAAGCACACAGAAACCAAAGAAGAAAAAATCAGAGGAAAAAGATTCATACCTAAGAGAGCGACAGTCTCTCTTTCATCAAATCCCCTTGACGAAAAGGACGCAAGGGTTTCAGACAGATCAGCATGCGGTGAAGGAAGCTCGTTTGTGGCACTATCAGAGAAAGCGGCAGTGCTGTCTCTCCTACCAGTATTGAGTGGATAGAATGGGCCACCAGCCTGGCATCAAAAGATTAAAAATAAGCACAAATGAAACAGGAGAAACTAAAAAATCCTAGCTTCATAGGAATTTACCAGAAGAGCAGCTTCTCTAGCTGCCAAAACAAGAATGTCAGCACAGGAAACAACACCAGGGCACACTTGTTCAACATCTGACTTGATTATGTCGATTACATCAAAACCCTTCAAGCTTTCATTAGGAGGAGAATCTTTCTCCGAATCCATCCCTTCAACAGCATCCAACAAGATAGAAGCATCACATCCCTGCCCGGTTTGGTTTTTTTTTTTTTTTGGTGATTCCATAGTTGAACCAGACCGAATTAGACAGGAAGAAGAACAAAATCCCAAGAAAAAGTGATGAAAATACGTAATAGGAGCTCAAGTTTCTCGATAGAAACAAGAAACAGAGAATTGCAGGCAAAAATTAAAGAAGAAAGAATTCCCAAAAGTATCAACAATTAAAATCACAGAAATAACAACATATCTAACGAAAAGCTTCCTCAAAAACATGATTTTGGGTTCAAAAGATTTCTAGAAAGGCTAACGGAAGCTGGAGAGTTGAGATGCAACGAAGCGAAGCATTTAAACATGCAAATGAAATAAGCAGTGGAAAGATCAAGAAACAACAGAAGCCAGACAGAAAAAGAAAATCACTAAGAAATGAGAAACCTAATCTTAAAAACGCCAACAGAAAATAAAACATGAAGAAAAAAGATGGCAACCTCAATGAAGCAATCATGGAAAGCAAGGCGAAGGAGAGCAGGAGCCAAAGAAGCCTTGATCTTGAAGAGTTGATGAACCTTGGCTCGGATGACCTTATCAGCCTCAGGGCAAGTTTCCCGATAGAAATCATACTCGAGTGACCGAGCAGGAGCCTGACCGTCTTCCAGAGCCTCGCTATCCAACAGTATATCTTGAAATATCCAGAAGGAATTCGAATTGGAATTCAATGAAAAAGAAGACGAAAAGGAGAAGGAAAAATGGTTGGAGCGATTCGTCATCCTGAAAGATATCCAAACGCACAAAAGGACTATGAAAAAGCTCAGTGTTCTCATTGTAGCTGGCTCAGAGAATGACCTTGGCATCTTCTTTGGTTTTCTTTCTTTTGTTTTCTCTGCTCTTCTTTCTTTGTTTCTCTTCTGGCTTTCCTCCTTAAATGGGTTATCACGACCACGGGGGAGACCATCGAAATGGCGGGAAAGGGTACTGATTGAAATGACGAAAATACCCTTTTTAACTGAAAGGCCGTTAAGACTATTCCACGTCACTTTGTTGGTGTTACGATCATAGCCGTTGATCTCATAATAATTATCATTCATTCAGGAGGAACAGCATGATAAAGAAATATAAATGAAACGAAAACATGGACTAAATCGTCTGACACATATTCGAATAATGAATCAAATTACAATATCACTGCAGAACTTTACAATAGCATGCCAAAAAGCATGTAAATCCATTACTTCCGTTTGCCTATTGGCTATTTCTTGTTGAAGAAAAAGAAAATAAGAATAAAAAAAAAAAGAATAGCATTATGGAAAAGAAACAGGGCAGGGTTTTAATCACCCTGCATCAATGGCGGCTACACGATTGCTGGTGGATCATCCGGCAAACTGCCGCGAAACCAAGTTTCAAATATATTTCCTTAAAAATCACCAAAAGAAAGGCCTCACCAAACCCATGCTTAGGCCAATCTTGCAATGTATTCCTGGGAGAAGCCAAATTAATAGTTTTGACTTCTTTCTGTACCCTGATAAGTGATTAATAGCCAGAAGAAGATACTAAAACATTATGCTCCTTTAAGAGCTTCTGAAAATGAGCCAAACGAGTTTGTAACTGCATAATGCCAGCAGCCTTCTGAGAAAGAATAGCATTCAATCTCGATATATAATCGTCCAGCTGGTTTCCAGGTTTGTCTGCTTCAACCAGCAGGTTCATCTCCTGCAAATTTTAAATGCACATTTAATAAAACTTCAACAGATGTACAACCCTATGAACAGATATTCCTCCAAATCATGCAAGCAGCAGCTCTAACAACATAATAAGAAAGATAAGTACTGCTTTATAAATTACGTAATAGCAAACCAATGAGGAAAACAATGTGTTCAGAACTCAGATTCCAGCAGGGTGAAAAACAACTTAAAAATGAACTGATCTAATTGTTTACCTCTTTGACAATATTCATAGTCTCCTCCACTTGTTTTCTATGAGCATTTACAAGATCCTCCTCTTCCTGGGTAAAAGCAATGCACGAGCTTTTAAAATATAAACAAATTGCTTTTCATGTCTCTAACAATAGTCATTATCTTGCAAAATTACCTGCAGGAGGGCATTCAAATCATCATCTGATTTTGAATGCTTAAAATCAGTTCTGAGTGGTTCCTTCCATTTGGTCTGACCGTTAGGCTTCCATAACTTGTCCTCTGAAGTAGAGAAACTGTATTGATCTGGCTTCACATTTTTCTTCCACATCACTTTCTCCGGCTCATAGGAATCTTCTGATGCATCAAAATCATCTCTTTCATTTTGGTCAGGCCATGTATCATTAATATCATCCTCAAAAGTCGATGCAGTTGGTAAAACTGAAGATAAGGGCAGAGCAGTTGATTCTTTCAGGTTTAATGTTGAAGATAATACATCCTTCTTAGGATTTCCCCCTTTTGAAAGGCTCTTCACCCTGGATGTAGTTTTACATTGGATAGAAGTCAAATACATGAAAGGAAAAAGCAACCAAAAGCAACAGCAGAATAACTTTAAAACAGATGCTGAAGCAATTTTTAAATCAAATATATCTTATTCACCTATCAGCATATCTTAAGGTGTTCAAAGTGTGTTCACATGACCCAGAGCTTGGTGAAATGCAAGATATCATAACAGTACGTGAATTGCCCATAAATGAGTCCCTTAGAACCTCTGTAAGTTTACTGCCTCTGAAAGGAATGTGACCCTGATCATTGTCAAGAGCTCTTATGCACTCCTTCAAAGCTAACAAGCTCTTGTTGATCTCGGCACCTTCCATTCTGCATAACAAATAGAAATGCCTAAATTAAACAAGCACATCCACGACAATTAATTAAGTACACATCTAAAGTTGTCCCACTTGAAGAAAAATATTTGGAATGCTAGAACTGAACATCATGAATTGGAACCAAATTTCATCTGCAAAAATATCAATTCTGGGTGTGTTTAGACTTCTTAAACACCATCGTACTTTGAAATGTTTGACTTTATAATAAATAATTACGTAAAACTAATTAAGAGGCCTAGGCGGCTAAGACACGTACATGACTTGGAAGTGATCAAGAAATTCTGGACTATTTGGCGTAACTTCTTTGTCTCTGATATTTTTAGTCAGTTAGACAAATTTAGCTGCATTTATCCAGTTACAATGCATTGCAATCTAACTTTTATATCAGATGCTAAAAACATTTCTTCTTTATTCTCAACTCTTGCCTCCAGTAATGCATCAAAATATCAAGCCCTGCAACTAATCTGCTCTACATCGATGGTCATACCATTTTGCGATTGAAAGAATGCATTGTACCTTGTTTGCTTATCATTATCTGTGGTATCTGCACCTCGTTCACTTCCAGCAAGATCTATAAAGGAAAGCTTGCCAACAACACGGGGAGGCTTTGATTCATTGCCATCAACAGATCTCTTAATAGCAAGCTGAAGTATGGCATGAGAACGGGAGGATTCCTCATTTGCACCTGTGGTACCAGTACTTCTTGTGGCATTTCCTTTCTCAATAAGCTCCTTAATAGTCTCTACATCTGATACTCTGTACTCTTGCAGACCCACAATGCAAACTTGCTGCTTACCATCCTCTCGCATGCAAAGTTTTCTGTGCAGAGAAGGAGCGGTTTTCAATGAATTTAGAAACTAATAGCACTGACTAGAAAGGAGAAAGCTTATAACAACTTACTTCCTATCACTGAGGAGATCAAATAATTTTCCTCCATATATCTCAAAGAAGCTCACAAACAACTGAAATCCTTGGTTCCTGTATGTGTGGTGCATCAACCTCAAGATATCACGAGAAGCTTTAAGGGGAAGTGGCTTCATAGTATAGGTTTTTCCGCTTCCTGAACAAGAGAAAGACCTATAAGTGCCAGACGGCTTAGAAGTTGTAATTCAAAAATATGAAATAACTTGATGAAGCAGATAAATTTTAGTGTCCAACATGAAAATTTTGCAGTAAAACACAACAAAGGCATCCTTCAACCTTGCCAAATTTAGGCAGATTAAGGGGGCAAAAAAAAAGCCAATTACCAACCATAATGATAACTCGTTTGTCTTGCAAATGACCAACATGATTGTGCAGAAAAAATACAGAGAAATCATATTCAGAACAATTTAATATCATACAAAAATTTCACTAAAATGAATAAATTCAAATTTTGGCTCGTGCAAAATCAACTTCATCATAGTACTATCCAAGATTTTGGTGGCAGCTATTCACCTGTTTGACCATAGGCAAAACAAGTTGCTTTCGTGCGCTGAAAAATTATAGGAACTATGGGCTCCACAGTCTCACGATAGACCTACAGAATATAAATGAGACCAATATAGGCTGTGAAAAAATCATTCTAGGAATCCATGTCTTGTAATATATTCTTCCTTTATCCACTAATAAATTTATATCATCTACTCACCTCATCATTTGAGACCTCCTCATTCAGCACTGCATCAAAAACAAATTCATGCTTCTCCACGTATTCTGTTAGGTCAACCTACAAAATGTCAGGAATTAAATGCATCAAACAATGTGTTATGAGGATAAATTGATACTCAAAAATGTTTATATGAGTAATTGAAGTGTGTCAAAAGCCAAGCAATAAATGAAAACAACATAAATGCTGCTACTTTTTGCATGACTAACACATAATGTTTTTTGCAAGAAAGACTAATAATCATTAGACACAGAACCTCTGAAAATATAATTGAACCTCCTATGAGATTGCTGATTGCTGTATGTAACTGCTTAAAATAATTAAATGTGAAAACTGCATGCCATTATTCCCCATTCACATTTATTTGGGGCATCAAATTGGGATACACCCATTGGAGATTCTTTGGGTCATTTTGGATCCCTATGTTCTTATTTCACCCTTGTAGTATGGTATAATGTGGAGCTTATAAAGGATAAAAATTTTTTTTTGTTACCTTAAGTTTGGTCTCATGCACTACTAGGGAATTGGATAGTGTTTCTATAATATCTTCCTCATTCTTTGCTAACTCCTTTTTATTGAGAGGTCTCTTGCGCACCTGCAGTAAAAAAAAACCCATAGAAACTCTTAGGGCCCAGTGGTAGTAGTAGGGCATGTAAGATAACATGATGTTGAGCATTATTTTACTTGCACAAAGCATGTCATGCATGAATGTGGCTCAGCATGAATTCACAAGCTTCAACCAGCATCCACTGATCTTGCTGGTGTTGCATTCCTTTAGGGTGAAAATAGAACAAATTAAAAGAGATAATTGAAGGTAGATCATCAGAAGCAGACATACCACAACTTTGATCTTTGCAACTGAATTGACCTTCTCTTTGTCTGAAGCAAAACTTTTGAGGAGGCTATTCTCTGGCACACCACGAGCTCTGCCTGCTTGTTTGTTGTTTGAAATATAGGGTTCAGAGTCATCAAAGCTTCTACCTCGAACAGGATTATAGACTGAAGGACCATCATACAGGTTGGGAACCGGCATCTGTCACCAATAGACAAAAAGCATTCCCATAACTAAGCATGAAAAATTACACTACTCCTGATATGAATGTATCAGTTTCCCATGCCTTGGTGAAAGCAAAAATAGGTCTATCCAAAGCAGATGCAACACATTTTATGTCATTTAGTGCGATATCCACTGGTCCAAATGCTCATACAATTGAATCTCAAAACTTTTAACCTGCATGCTCTTAGGAAAATAAAAGTACAAATATCATTTATGTTTATTGCTGCTTCATGTTTGATGGACAGAAATAGAACTTGCATAGATAAAATGTAAGCCAACAACGGCTACTCTTTCACCAATTGGACTATGAACTCAGAGTGCATATCACACACACATGCCCTTAAGCACACATAGTGCACGTAAAATCTACACTCACTAAAAGATCACGACTCTTAAAAGAAATGTTGAGTGACCAACCTCAGGCAGGAGCTCCGTATCAAAAGAATGCAGATCTAGAAGACCAGGACTGAACTCACTGGGGGAGTCTTCACCATTCTTCCTCTGGCTTGACGGCCGTGAACTAACTGGAGGAGTTGTAGGCTCCGTGAAAAAGTCATTCCCCGTATTAAAACCCCTCTGCACATTTCTATACATTCTAGACCCGTGTCCTCCTCCTCCAACGCCACCACCATAAAAGGCATAATCCTGCTCTCAATTCAAGCCACAAAGTAGCACAATCAAGCATTTGAAATAATAACTACATTTGATCCATAAAGATCCAGAAACTAACCCTTCAATGTAAACCTTCTCTTCCTGATTTCTTTTTTTGGCATTGTTTTTCTTCTTTAGTAATAGAACATCAATAGAGCATTAAACTTTAGCAGATTAATTATTAAAATTCTCTTTTTCTCGTTTTTTTTTTCTGGCAAAAAAAACTTAGAATTTAGATCTACAAAAAAATTAAGAATTTGTCTATAAAGACGAAACCCCATTTGTACTCCAATAAAATGGTATCTAAAAAACTTCACTTTAATTTTTGTTTCAAAATATACCCAAAAAAAAAAAACTTTGACTTCGAGTAGCCGGCTTTCTTAACAGTTTTCCAAGCTGCGAAATAAACAGTCGAGAATTAAAATTACATAATTAGATCTAAAAGCATCTACACATTGTATTGTTACTAAAAATAGCAATCACTTTTAAAAATAGATTGATATTTTCAGTTGTTTTATGCATATCATCCGGAACCAAAGTTAAAAAATAAAAAGTTTACTCTAAAAAAAATTAATAAAAATGTGAGAACCTGAAGAGGAGGAATAGAGTTGTTAGAAGAGTGAAGATGCTGAAGACCAGCAGACTGAAGCCATCTCCCATTCGACGTTGTTTCCAAGAAGTTATCTGAGTATTGTCTCTGATGGTGCACCTGAACCCCTGTCGAACCAGATCTCTGCCCCTGTCCCCCCATTCCGTTCATCTCCCAACTCTCTCCCCTCCTCTTCTCAATTATTTATACTAACAATAAAGGAAAAAACCTTCGATGCTTCGATCCAAAGCTTCCCTTTTCTCTGTCCCTTGCTTAAAATAAAATGAACAAAATCAATGCAGCCGATCACCCGATTTACAGTTAATCGGATCTTAATCGGGTTTTTCCTGCTTAAAAAAAGAAAGAAGCTTCTCTCTTTCTCGAGCTTTGGCTTAAGACAAAGATTCAGAGGAAGAGTAAGAAAGAAGAGGACCCTGTCAATGAGAGGAAGAGAGAGAACTGGTTTTGATTTTTGAATTTTGAAGGCAGTTTCGAGTCATGTGCGGCACGTGCTGCGGAGGGAGACGCGAACGACGACGGATCGAGGGCCTGGTGGGTGGGTCCAGCGGGAGGGGTTGTAATTAATTTGGGGTTAAATTGGATTTTTTTTGGGAATGGGCCTATCAACAGCAACCGTCCCACATGGTGGGCCCAACGAATTAATCATTTGCGCGCTTTTGAGTCTTCTCATTCAAAACTCCCACTCTGGAGGGATCCCTCTAAAACCCCCGACACGTTTCATCTAGTTGAGCTCCTTTTCTTTTTTTTTTTCCCCCTTAAATTTTTTGCTGAAAAATAGAATTAAAATACTTTTAATTTTTGAATTATAAAAAGTTAATTCATGGACAATATTAGCATCAACTTTGTGGTATTCCATGGATATAACTAGGCCACGTAAATTTCATACATATGTCATATGAACCTTTTTTTTGTTATATTTTCACTTGAACGAAATTTTTTTTATTGTATTTTCATTTGAATATAAGTTTTTTTTAATTGAATGAAAGGGATTTAAATTTTATTCTTTTAAATAAAGATTCATGTACCAATCAATAAATCAAATATTTTAATATAACTACTTGAACATAATTATACATTATCTTTTTAAAATTAAAATGATATAATATTTTCAAATATCTCCAAACTATTTAATAAAATTTAAAAAAAAATTATTTTTTATTACATTCAGATAAACTTTTATATTTTTTTTATAATTAACGGTTGATTAATTATCATTAATCAAACATCACTTGTCATTTGTTATACAATCTGTCATTAATATGAAAAATAAAAGATGTCATATGATTATGTTGTTATATTACATAGGCATGTGTTATGTCATTATTTATTATAATATATCATCATATCATGTTGTTAATCATAAAATTATATTTAAGTTAAAATAAAAATATAAAAATTTAATTAAATATAATAAAAAAGTTAAAGTGTATTTGAATATTTTTAAATAATTCAGAAATTTTTTTATATATTACAATAATTTAAATTTACAAAATATCATATAAAATATTACTCGTATCATTCATATGAGTTAATTTTTAGTTGGGTTGATCGAAAAATGAATAAGCATTGATACCAGAAAAACAAAAGTTCAAACATGTGGGAATTTATTGAGAGGTAGGTTGTACATTTTAAAAAAAAAAAAAAAAAAAGAGAGCATTCTCGAAACTTAGGGTTAGATCGTACGGCGAACAATACCTCAAATAGCCAAATTCACATAAATCTCTGCGACCAACATTCATTGGACATTTGTAGGGTTCCACTCTAGATGTATAACTCCTGTCGGCCCACTCACTTATTTATTGGTCTATCCATCTAGTAAGTAATATCTGCCTTGCAGTTTTACTCTTTCTTTCATTACGGAAGCCTTTAATATTGTGAGGCTCGAAGTCTAATTAATACATATTAATGTCAACCCAATGCGGCCCAAGGCCTGGTATATGATGAATTCTCAAGTTTATTATATATATCTCTCCTTATCCAAAATAGAGTACCAAATCCAAACATTGAATTTATACCCTGAAAATATTACGCATTGGCATTTTTAATTCAAAAGATATAAAAAAAATCTTATTTATAAATAATTCTTGTTACAGTCCATGAAAATTTGAATATATTATGATATTATTAACTATGAACTCAAGTTTTCAATTCCAAAAATATACCATAAACTCAAGATCCGTAACATGTACATATTTCTTTATAATATTGTCATTAATTATATATCTAAGTATATGCATGCCTCAATGATAATTTCATTATATGTACTAGTTAACATAAGCAATTTCAATGAGCATATGATATAGACAGAAAAAAGTAACTTTCTCCCATTTCATAAATTTTAGAACTTCCTTTTTTAGGATTATAAAAAATTGGAGTCGCTAAATTCTAAGCGTTAGGTATTCTCTTGGGACAAAAGAAACATGATATTACTCTTAGGCGATGTTTGGTATTTTGTTAAAAATGTGATTATTAGGTATGTGATCACCGAAAAGATAACTTTATAATATTTGATATAACATGAGAAAATGATGATCATAAGAAGTGTGATTGTTGAAAAAATTACATTATAATGTTTAGTTTGGAGGTATTTTAATGGAAATGTAACATAAATTTTCAAAGTTACCCTTATGTATAAAAATATGAAGTTAAATTTATTTTTATATATGGGTACTTGACTATTTAGATTTGATTTGGGAGAATGAGACAAAGGGATTTTTTTTCAAAAACTGTCTATTTAATATATATATATATATATATATAAATAGTTAGTATTAATACGTAAAACATATATATATATATATAGGTATACTGGGACAAAGAGAGAAAGAAATACACATATAAAATCTGTTACATGATATAAAGTAAGTTTCTTAAGGCACCATAATTGGCTGACAATTTTTAGCCAATTAAGGCCCTATGGCCTTATTTTTTTTTAATCCATTAAAGGAAACCATAAAAAAAAAAAGGAAAGGAAGAAAAAAATGATCTGAAAATATTCTTATTAAACAAAGAAAAAATTGTGGCATAAAATATAAACTAAATAAAATAAAATAAATATATGATAAAATAACATATTTAGAATATTTAATTACTACATAATTGATAAAATCATATATGAACTTTTAAACAAAAAGAACGTTAATTAACTGATAATTTCATGATAATAAAAACTAAAAATATATAATTGAAGCTATTTAATTAAAATGTAAATGTTATATTTATATTAGAATGAGTAACATAAAATTAGTAAACTAATTTATTAAATAAAATTAAAGAATATTAAATAATAAATTTAAAAAAATTGAAATATTTATATTTATATATAGTATACTTACCTTATGAATAGTGATATGATGCATACATGCTTAACTTTTTTACTTTGAAGATTAGAAACCAACTCTTTAACAAGAAAATACACAAACCTATTACTAAACAAAATAGTTAAATGCTAATTTTGATCATTTACATTGCATTTTATTCAATTAGTTATATCCAAAAATAAACTCTTAGAAAGCTTAATTGATTATATCAACTATATTATGATCAATAAAACAAAAAATAAAGCTATATAATAAATTATTTTATGATATCTAAAAAAAATCAATATTTTAAAAGTTTGAAATTATTCAAATAAAAAAATTTTATCCCATAGCAACACGTTGGCAAAATTTTAGTATAACATAAATGATATTTGTTGGTTATTTTGAAATATTTTATTTTTTATCCCTTTAAATTTTCCCAACTCTTTGCATCAACATTTACTCAAATATTTAAATGTGCAATTTTTAAAATAATTTAAGACAATTCTATTCCAACTGAAAAAATAATTATCAATGAAATATTTGATTAAATTATTATCTATTTATCTTTATGTACAATTTTTATATTTAATATTAATAATTATTATTACATGAATACATAAATTACATAAATAAAATAGTCTTGTCTGGACGCTTCAACGTGGAACCAGAGCTGGGAGGGAAGCTTCTACACATTTGCTTTCCCACCGACTAAGTAAACCCACGCCTTTGAACCTTCATTGAAGCTTCTGGAAACAACCCAACACCACCAGCTAGCGCCTCTTTTATACCCTCCCATCGCCCATCCCTTAATCAATTTGCAAACTCAAAATCAGGGAAACGTAAAACGCTACGGCTTCCTCCATTGAAGCAAATCGACAACCATCTGACAGCCATGGCCGAAGACGGAGCCGTTACACTCTACAACAACACGGCCATCACTGACGCTAAGAAAAACTCCTTCTCAATCAAAGTGGCCATGGCTCAAATGCTCCGCGGCGGCGCCATTCTCCAAGTCTCAACACTCAGCCAAGCCAAAATCGCCGAAGAAGCAGGCGCCTGTTGTTTAGTTCTAACCGAACCCAATTGCCAAGGCATTTCACGCATGCCAGAACCTTCTCTCATCAAACAAATTAAACGCGCTGTTTCAGTCCCTGTCATTGCTCGTTCCCGCATCGGCCATTTTGTCGAAGCCCAAATACTCGAACGAGTCGGAGTTGATTACATCGACGAAAGCGAGGTTTTAGCTATAGCTGACGAAGATAATTTTATTAACAAGCATAATTTTAGATGCCCTTTTGTTTGCGGCTGCAAAAACCTCGGCGAAGCGTTGAGGAGAGTGAGGGAAGGAGCTGCCATGATTAGAACACAAGGGGATTTGTTAGGCACTGGTAACATTGCTGAAACGGTTAAGAATGTCAGGTCTGTGATAGGTGAGATTAGGGTTTTAAATAACATGGATGAAGATGAAGTTTTCGCGTTTTCCAAGAAAATTGCTGCCCCTTATGATTTGGTTGCTCAAACTAAGCAAATGGGGAGGCTGCCAGTGGTGCATTTTGCCGCTGGTGGGATTGTGACTCCTGCGGATGCTGCGTTGATGATGCAGTTAGGGTGTGATGGTGTTTTTGTGGGATCAGAAGTGTTTGATAACTGTTCTGATCCGTATAAGCGTGTTCGGGGGATTGTAGAGGCTGTTAGGCATTATAATGATCCTCATGTTTTGGTTGAGAATAGCTGTGGATTAGAGGAGGAGATGGCAGGGCTTAATGTTAGTGAGGAGAGGATGGAACAGTTTGGAGAGGGAGGGGCTTGATCAAGTTATGTATCTTCTTTTTGGTGGTCGTTTTGGTGGTCGTTGTTGTGGTGGTCGTTGTTGAGAATATGAATCTGGCGTTTTCTCACGGCTGTTGTTGTTTTAGTTTTGCTAATGTTGATGATTAGGATATGCTGTATTTTGTATGTTCAACTCTTTGACAATATAATACAGAAATGAAATAGAATAAGTTGGTCAATCAGTCTGTCTAACTGTTTATGTAATTAATAACTTTTTTTTGGATAAGATTGATTCAGTGGTTGTTTGCTATCTAGTGATTACAGATTCCCAGTGTCGCCATACTGTTGAGTTCCTTGATCAAGAAGTTTTGGTGTTTTGTGTAATTAAGCATTCTTTCCTTTCCTCCTAGGCTAACATGATAGGATGTTTGCTCTCTGTTTTGTACCTTCGATTATGGCTCTTTTTTTCTTTTAAACTTTTGCAGATTAACATCTCTGAGCTAATATAGAGGAGAATCACAACTGTAATATTAGTTGTGTGTTTATTGGTAGAATTGCATTACTGGTAGGAACCTGTTGTTGTGAACAAAAATCACACGGCTATTGCTTCACAGGGCTTCAAGTTGCCAAATTCAGTTTTGATCCTATAACTGAAGCAACAGAGTACAGACCATTGTTAATTAGTCCATAGCCTTTCTCTGTGCTTCATTCATAGTTACCATTGCCTGGTAGATTTTTTTTCTTCAATGCAAATGATGCATGCTAATGTCTTCAAAGAGATTCATCCAGTATAGCTGCTACAATTATGGATCAGATTTTGAAAGTCGTTTATTTTTTTGTGGCCTTTTTTTCTTTCACACGGTTGCTATTTCGCATTTATGGTTGCACAAGTAACTCAATATTCATCATATTTATCAGCATTTCTAAATAGATGTTTGGATGTCATTTATCTAAATAACATGCGTAAATATTGCACAAGCATGCTGGGAACATCTCATTTTGAAGTATATGAGTTTTTGAGGATGCCGGTCTAACAAATAAGATCATGTAGATGTGCTTTCTTGTTTCTATTTATATAAATGAACATTGGATCCAAGTGTCTCAAGCCAATACTATACTCCAGGCTTTTCTACTTCGTCTCTCTATACTTGTTGGTTGATCCTGTTTATAGTTTCTCTGAAACTTGTAGAATTCACAAAACAATACCTTCTTTCCTTGTTCCTTTAATCAATGTTTATGTAGATGGCCAATGGAAAAAGGTAACAACCAAGAAAACTTAATCTCATCTTCACTCTCTTTTCCCTGTTGCTTCATTCTGATTCACCAATCTATAAACTTGCAGCGTAAAGGAGTTGCAGTGCAAAAATTCTAGTCATCACTGCCGGGCTTTGCTGAAGAGGCAGGATCATGTGCGAAGCTGTTCACTCTGGGGCACCATGCATGGCTGATTCATCTCTAGTTAAGCAAATCTGATGAGTTACAATGACAAGAGTATGTGCAATTACCAGAAGCAGTTGGTG
Organism: Theobroma umbraticum; assembly: GCF_002168275.2. NCBI lineage: Eukaryota > Viridiplantae > Streptophyta > Magnoliopsida > Malvales > Malvaceae > Theobroma > Theobroma umbraticum. The sequence goes on from NW_018397275.1 coordinate 333,089, forward strand.
TAGACTAAGTTAAAGAGAGTGAACTCAAATTTGATGATGATAACAGATGAGTCATGAATGTGATAAATTGATAAGATGGAGCATGTCCAGGTTGGTATATAAAAATATGAATAAGGATAAGAGGTTTGCAGTCAAAGATGGCGGTGCCTCCTGAGCTAGTAGCACAAAATATAGAGGATGGATCCCTGTTGGATCGATTCTGGAAGCAGACGGGTTCCTATTGATGTGGCGCAAATGACGCGAGAGAGTGTGAGAGGTGCATGTGGGGTCAGTAATTTTTAACATGTGTTGGGCCATTATATGCACTAGGGTAGATCAGCTGGGGCCTGGATAATGCCAAGGCAAATGAACTGACATGGTATGCACTGGCTGATCGAGCTAGATGGTGCGGAAGGAAAGGACAGAAGCTAGTGGAATGTGTATAATGCATTGAACAAGGTCCTTATTGTTTATTGTTGGACATAGAATCTGTTTCTCCATTGTATCTGATTGTATAATGCTGATGGAATAATGTAGAATCAATTGGTTAATTAATCTCATGACTTTTTCCATGGAGGTACTTTATTTCTCGTGGCACAATGTCTTAAACCTGATCAGATCAATGCTTGTCTAGACTTTGAAGTTGCGATGTACAGTCTTCCCAGCTGCTGACAGCGAAGACAGAATAACTTCAATTTTTTCAATTGTTTCTCTTTTTGGAAACATTTATATCCAGAATCTAGCAGTCCTTCAATATCATGTGATATTATACCTGAATCTTAGCCTGCTCTTATAAGCTATAAATAAGTTGTGATTGAATTACCATTACATGGTCTATATCTTTGATCCTCTTTAAGTATTGTCCAGATTATTCTCGATTGTGTTCTCTGTCTGAATGTTTCCATTGTTGAATAAACACCTCAATGCAATCTCGTAAGCAGAAAATATAGCCCCATTCACTACAAAAGCTCTAGCAACAGCAGTTCCTAGTCCTCGCCATAGGACGCCAAATCCGTCGTGTTTTACACTTTTCTGGAGGCAATCAATGATACCATTGTACTTTTGTGGGGAGGATGGTGACTGAGCCTGCACTCTGGTCTTTACAACATCTAAGGGATAGCAGCAAATCCAGCTAGCAACCCCTGCTAAACCTCCTGCTATCAGCATTGTTCTCAGACTCTCTTGGCCACTCTTTCTGCACCCTGGATGAAGCTGTTCTCGCATATACTCATACGTCCAAAAGTAGAAGCCATGAGCAGGTGCATCTCTAAGGACAGTGATGGTAAAACCCCGGTATAGTCCCCTTAAGCCTTCTGTTTTCAGTATGCTTTTAGCAACACCAACTGGCCCTGTATGGGCTCTGGGCAATTGGAGAGTTGGATAGCTGGTATTCTGCAATTGGAGGCGGATTTTTACTAGTTCTACTGGAGAGAGCATTATGCTCTGTAGGGCCCCAGTTCCAACTCCTGCCAGAGCAACACCTTTGTAGGCAGGAGGGTCAGTGGATGAAACAGATGAGTCAAATGCTCGTGAAAGAATAGCATATATCTGGAAAACCATAGCATTCTGCAATGTGCAAATCTTTCTGTCAGCACGGAAACAAAAGAAAAATGCAAAATCAAAATGAGATCCAATTGTCAAAAATTATTGAAGACCTACACGCTTGTGAGGTCACCCTTCTAGGGCTGTGCAACCTGAGCTTAATGGTACGTTTGAGCAGTCCAATATACACTCAAAGGAGCTATATTTTGAATGTCCATAATGCACATTGTTGCATGCAAGATAGCTTAGATAAAATTACTGCAAACCAAGCAAGAATGTGCCTGTAATATCTTTCCAGTGTTCTCTTATGTGGAATGGCTAAGCATTACAGGTAAACAAGGTATAAAATAGCTTCCTAAAATGAACTTATAACCTCACCTTTCTAAACTCTTTAATGGGAGCAGCAGGGCACAAGCACCCATCGGGAATGCTATCATTGCTGTTGAAGTTGACCTAGGTGATTTTAAGATGATTTAGAGAGGAAAACTTTCATCTGTGAATTCTTTTCTGTTTTCTCTCTCTTTTTTCTTTTGGGTTGATCAAATAGGACTCTGTCCCTGAGTGATTTCTTGCAGAGATCAGTTCTTGTAGGCAAAGTAACCCTTTTTCTTAGAGAAAAGAATGTACCACTTAATTGATGATATCTACCTTATTATAATAAAAATATAGGATCAAGCGCAAGGTATGGACTATGGAGGAAAGAAGGTGAGGTCAGGTCTCAGCAAAATCAAAATCCTTATTAAAACAAAAGAATACAGCCAAATTCTTATCATAATTTTTCAGCAGGATGTACATCCTAATACATAAGCGTGACTGGAAAACATCATCAGGAAAAGAAAAGGAATATTATCAGATATTGTAACATTGATAAACTAGAGGCACCATATCAGGCCAAATTCCTGGACAATGACTTTACCAAATATATACATAAAAAAAAAAAGAAAACCAAGTCACCAACCCCCATTTTTAATAGAACGTGATTAATACCGAAAAGCACTGTGACACCAGTGAAAGCAACAAAATCTCTAATAAGCCAAAATACTTTTCCAAAGCACCAGCTTCAATAAACATAAAAAACCAGGAACCAAACAAGATTGATGAGTTCACTTGGTTAAGAACATTTCATCAGCAAGCTCCTGATAAGGTTCTAAGAACCCTCCATGTGATCCACTTAAATGCACTTTTGAACAAATTTTACTACAGTAAGATATCTTCAACTCAAAGCATCAAAAAATTCACAGCTAACTTGTGATCCACATAAACAAAACCTTAGATTGAAAATATTGATTGAACCTCTGGGACATAAATAGAAAATGAACAGATGAGAAAGGAACCTGAAAGGTGACTGATGCCAATGGTGCACCCATGCCTCTATAGAGTGCACCAGGTCCTTCCGTCGCGACAACCCGGCGCAGGATGCTAAGGGCGGAACCTGAATTTGAGCTTTGTTGCCGGATTCTGAGGGTGTCGAGTGGATAACCAGAGATGATACCAGCCATGCCACCAAGCCCTCCGGCCATAAATTCTCTTCCCCAGCTACTTGCAAGAAACTCTGGCCAGAAGTCCATTATGCTCCAAATCTCATTCTCCAGACACAACAGAAATATGAAGGTTTCTTGTTTATGTCCGGAACTCCCAACTCTGTCTCTGTTTCCTTCTTTTATACACAAGCAGCATGAACAGGACAGCTGTAGTCTTTTTTTCTTGCACGGCTCTGAATCTTCTCCCTCCTTCCCTGCTCAAACTAGAAACAGATTTTTATCCTTCCTTCCTTAAGAAAAAGCTTATCAAGTCTCTCTAAGCTTGAGAGATCAAAGAACATGCCTAGGTAACAACTTAACATACAAAGAATATAGACTTTCTAGACATAAAAAGGCGATATACCTAAAGCACCTTTTCTGTCCCTCAACCTTTTATCTGATTTCTTGCAAATGAAAAATGAAAACAAAAAACAAGGTTCTCTGTCTCCCTGTGTGTTATCTCTCCCAGACTTGATAAAACTGGAGTTCCTTTTCTTTGTAAACAAGGAAAACAAAAAATGACCTGATAATCCTAATGGTGCACCTCACTTCCAACACAATCTTTTAGTTTCTTCCCTTCCAAAGAGGGGAGAAAAAGCAACACCAAGAAAGAAAGAAAGAGAGAAAAACAAAAGACTCGGGAACCGGAAGTCTGCAGAGACCCAGTTTTTCTTGTTTGTATACTCTTACAAAAATAGGAGCACCGAAACAAATGTCACCAGTTGCTATTTTGTTGGTAGTGTCCAGGAGGAGGAAACGGCCAACTTCCTCTTTTCAGGTCACCATTAGCAGCTTCCCACGTGGCCCAACAAGGTTTCTACACGTGAACTTCCCCTGCACCCCTGGTCCTTTGGTGCATTTGGTTTTGCGTTAGTGTTCACTTCCTCATCCCAATGAAAATTGGCTTCAGTGGAGGAATGACACAACCCAATTTTTGCCCAGATGATTGCTGATCTTTATTTATTTATTCGGTGTTTATAATTGATAAACGGATAGACTATCGGCCAATTTAAAATTGGGTCATGCAAATCCAGTTGCCTGCGCTGTATACAAGGTATAATCAACCAATGACTTGGATATGATGAATGACCTAGGAATTGCATGGAAAGGATGACCATAAGGTGAGGTTGTTGCAACTTGCAAGCAGTTTGTACACGACTGTTAGGGAAGGAAGGATGCCTTAAGCTCCATTTGTTGGAGGAGATTTCTTGATTGGATGTGGTAGGGAGGCCACCCACGGAAAACACCAGCAGAAGTGGGCCACCTTAGAAACAGGCCATGTTGAAAAACATGTGACAAATACGTGGAACTGTCTCAGGATGTTGCTTGGTTCTCAACTAGTTCTGGATTTTGTCCTTTGATCCGGTGGAGCTTGCAATGCAGGAGTTGATGACTTTGTAGCAGGGCAAAGTTTCCTCAAAACTTCTGCTGACTGCTAAATGCCTTAGTCACGAGAGAAAGAAAGATGAAACACAACCCAGTGCTTCTACTTGATAAGATCACAAATCTCCTTAGTCGAGTACCTATTTGGAATTCTAAAGCATCTGTCTCATAGCATCATATTATAGAATTAAATAAAGCATGTGATGCAATCAGATCGGACAAGTTATAGCCACATACCATATCCAAACTTTCTTATATTATTATTATGTAGTAAAATAAAAAGGATAGAGCTATATTATATTTATTCAAAGATCATGGTAGATTATGATGCATTTTAATAAACATAGTAATCATACCATATTCAAATAAATTTTCATTTTATGAATAATTTTTTATTGTCATACTCTTCCATAAATATCAAAGATAAATACTTCATCGTACTATCATTATCATTCAAGATTGAAATAATATTTTAAAAAGATTTTGAATTATTAAAAAATTTACAAAAATTTTTATTTTTTATTAAATTTGTATAAAAATGTCTACAATAAAAAATAAAATTTTATTTAAATTTTTAAATAATTCTGCGAAACCGAACGATGTTTATGATCCTCTAATCCTTTTGATTTCCACAATCCAATGTGAATGGCCAATGGGCTTGTTATTGGGTCTAAACTCTAAATCCCAAAACCCAACGTATCTCCCATTCATATTCCTACCCGAAGTCGGCTTCTGTTAAAACAAATTCAACAAAACCTTGAAAAACTAGAAAGGAGTGACGGTGATAAGAGCGGCAACACCGTGATGGCGTTGCTAACAACAGCTACACTGACTAAACTCCCTTTGAGTCTTTCCTCATCGTTTCCGTCTTCCAATAGTTCTACTTCGACTTCGACTTCGACTTCAAGCTCTAGTATTAAATTTCAACATCAGACACATAATTTTCGCTCTTCATATCTCGGGCCGTCGCCGGCTTTTCGTCGAAATCCGATAACGATAATTCCTCGTACGAGCTACAACGTAGGGAAGAGACATGTTGTTTGCATGGCTCCCGAGGAAGAGAAAATGACTCGCCGCTCTCCTCTCGATTTCCCCATTGTAAGTCTTACCAAAATCTCTCTCTCTCTCTCTCTCTCTCTCTCTTCTTTGATTCTTTAGAACTTTCTTTTAGTAAGGCGTTTTCTTTGGTTATTTGGTAATGGGTGCTGAATGATGTGAGGACAGTTAAGGTTTTCTGGGTTTCTGCTGAAGTGAAATTTTTTTATTGCAAAAGATGGAAAATTTATTTTTTAAATGGAGGTTTTTACGGTTCTTATGCATGGAAAATTTCACTGAATTTAGGCATTTTTAGTTAGATATATATTTGTTAATATTTCTTTTTGAAAGTGGGTACTTTGTATTTCTGTTTAAGAAGAAGACATTGGTGTCTTTTAGTAGCAAGAAAATAGCTAGGGTCCCTGGTTTTTAAGGCCTAATTGTGTATCTAAATTGAGGAACTAATGTCCGATTAAAAGGTCTTAGAAGTTGTGCCGTAGTTTGGTCATAGCAATTTTTTATATTACGAGCTCTTCAAACAATTTTGAAGCTTGATGCTGAAATCTCAATGTCTCATAGGTTGATGGACAGTTTGAAATGTACTAATTTCATGGTGTTTTTTCGTAAACATATATAGAATTTTTATCATATTTAGCACTATGTGAGGTTAGATAGGTGTGCTTGAGAATTCAATGAAGAGGCCGCTTAATGTGTTGGACACCTTCTTCTTTGTTATAATGGAGGGTGCAATGCAATAGCTATGTTTCTATTTTTGTTCATGACAGTGGTTTGCTATCTTTGGTGCATGTTCCAACATGTGAGCCAATGATTGTAAGTATAATCTGATTGCATTTCTTATACCCCTTGTGGTTATTAATAATCAAAGATCTTCTTTTTCATTTTCTTGCATTGAATTCATAATGGCAATCTGTTGCCTCATCATTGTTGAGTTATGCTGATTCAATGACTGTTATGTAGTTTCATACATTTAAGTTGCATTCTCTAGCTTATGCATTGCTGAAGGAGTTCAATGGTACATGACAACAAATTCTGTAATGATTGTGCACTGAGAGCTTGTGTGATTGCTCAATGCTCAATCACAAAGTAAAAACGTAACTCTGGCGTGCCAGTCAATGATATGGCTGTTGAGGACTTGCTTAAAAAATGCCTGTGTCTGGTTCATTGTCCAGATTCCAAATCTTAAGCTTAACAGGTATAAAATCATACAAGATCTCCTTTATAGAGGTTTGTTGCATATTTTCATTATTGTAAACATGGGAAAACTGAAAAGGCATAAATTCTAGAACTTCTTTGTTATCTTTATCGCACCTTGGTTTACTTTATGGTGCGGAGCTTGTTCTGGAAAGTTGGCAAGTCTTGAAGATCACTGAGCACATTGCTTATATGTTGAAGGTGCTCAAAAATCTTGCCAACTGATAGCTAGGTTTTTCACTTCCCTTACTCCATATCCATTGGGACCAACACTGGAATGATTAGTTACTTTGGAATCATTAGTTACTTGTGCCTCTTGCATAGGACCAAAGGACTCAGGGAAATTGAAGACTAGCTATATTGCACTATGGTTGGTCTCTATCTCTCTTGTTGTTAGTTTATAGCAACATATTGGCAGGGTTTTAAAATACGACACATGATATTGTTTAGAGATAGGCTGTCAGGAAACTTGTGTAATGACTTGGAACTAGGGGCAAATACAAGTATCTAGGCCTGCTATATTTTGGAAATGAGAAGTATAATTGTAACATAACCATCACAAGGTAAGGCCCTTTAATTGGGATTCCCTATGCTTTCCTCTTTCTGAAATTTCTAATCAAATTAATGTGCTGTTTTGATGCACTTTATATGAATGCATTTCATGTTCTACAGACAGATTTAGTTGCATTTAGGCATTTTATTCACCCATGCAGTTTCTGATTATCTTGTATGCATTGCTTTAATGTGGAAGGAATGGGAGAGGCCCAAACCTGGGCGAAGACCTGATATTTTTCCCCAATTCAGCCCAATGAAAACACCATTACCTATACCAATGCCAGCCGATCCTCCTGAGGAAGAAGAGGAAGAGGAAGAAAAGAAAGAGGAAGAAGAAGAAGACCCTGAAAAGGTAGAAGAACCCGAAAACCCAGAGAAGCAATAATGGAGAAATTCAAGTTCTTTGATCACCTTAAAATTTTGCTTTGACTTGATATAAGCTGGTACTGCCGATATCCAAGCATATAGACGCTGATGCAGAAGGCTGAGCGTGGTTTAGCTGTTCTCGGGTTGATAAATGCACTTTGAAAATTTGGGGTTGTATGATTCTGTAGCCAGTTTTGTTAGATAAAGAAGATTAGATATGGTTTCTGTTTTGGTGGTATAAAGTTTTAATGTTTGTTAATTCTTATTCCTCACAATTTGGCTCTCTGAATGTGTGGAACTGCTATTCTCGCTGTCAGATCCCGAGGCTTTTACCGAATTTAATTATATAGGTCACACCTAGAAATGCTTCTGATTATTTTTGAAGACGACTAGTGAGAACAAAGTTGACCCGAAAATGGACAATGGTTGGAGTACCGTGGAAAGGATTCAACGTTTTCCAACAAAATAATTAAGGTACTAAAACGGTCATAGGTAGACAAGAAGTTCAATTTTTCGGTTAACAGTGAATGAACCATGGCATTTAGCATCATTAGTCATGGAATTATTCTCCAAAATACATGGCATTCTTAATACCAAAGAAAGTTTGATCAATTCACCATTTTGGTTCATTTAATAGATTGAAATGAAAGCGAGCGAGCTAAATACTCACGTGACAGTTTCACATTTCACCACTGATAAATTAGCACCAGAAATATGCTAATTTCGAACCATATTCGAAGTACCATATATATATATATATATATGCTACTTATAGTATGTGACCAAATTTGTAATGCTATTGAATTAAAATCTTAACTTCATCCATCAACAATAAAATCAGCACCTATCAAGATGAAAATCCACCATGCAAGAACTAGGAAAAGGCAAGGACAGACTGTACCGGGGTACGAAAGGAATCGGATGTCCAATACAATTATTGGGCAAACCAAAGCCAATTCCAGGCATTAGCAAACCACAATTAATAAAAAAAAATTTAACACACCGGCTAAAGCACAACAGTAGAACTTAAATTTATTTATGCTTGACATAATAACATTGAACACAAGGTTTGTAGCAAATTCAGCATGAAACTAGACCATCAAATCATCCCAATAGATGTTCTAGACATCACACTAAAACGAAAGATATGTCATCATAATATAAGTTGTGATCATAACACAAGACTCAATATTATCTATTTCAGTTTGGGTTCTAGACCCTCATTTCTTCCCACTCTTCTTCAGGCCAGTACCACCAAATGACCCCTTCTGTTGTGCCTTCGCTCTCAGCTCTTTAAGTGCCTGCTCACCACAAATAATATATCAGATTGGTGATTCACAGAACATCCTTACAAAGAGAAAGGCGCTAAAGGGAAACACAAAATTGGATGAGTCACAAAACCGATAACTCACCTTCTCTTCTTCCTTCTTTTTCTGAATGTTTGCCAAATCGTGCTGCACAATAACAAACGAATTGGGATTAGGAAAATGCCTCCAAATTATGCCACCTTGATTCTTTGGGAAGACACAATCTCAGCACAGGAAAAAGTAGACCATGAATACATAGAACTTAATCTAAAAATTTTTGCATAATTTTGCCCCTAATATCAGCAAAATTAATTGAATTTAATCTAGAACAGATTGCAATTCACAAGATACCAGCACAAGTTCCAGAAGTTAAACATGATTTGTTTTCAATTCTAGATCGAAATTCTAGCAACTTTACTAATATCAATACAATTAAACAGGATACAAATTTAAAAAACAGTGCCATGGTATTAACAGGAAACTAAATCTTGAGAAAAAGTAATATATCAATCGAACCAACAAAAAATATTATAATAATCCGCAGTATGCAAAGATCTTTTTCTTTTGTTTTACATAGTAGATCGATTCAATCAATATAAATAATAGCAATACCTCGTCGTATTCTCTCTTTTCAGATTTGGCTTGCTTCAAAGGCTTCAATTTGCCACCTAAAAAAGCCCCAAAAATACACAAAAAGAAAATAAAAACCTTCGGAAATAACAGGAACTAAAAAAGAAAGTTTTGTTGAAAATACTGAACATCGAAATTAGCAAAGCCAAGATTTTCGAATGAGCAAAAAGAGAGTACCTTGCTTGGACGACATGGTTGGGAATCTAGGGTTAGGGTTTGCGTCTGAAATTCTAAGAGATCGGAAAAATTGGGGAGACACAGAAGAAATAAAAGCCCTAACCCTTACACAATTATTGGGAATTTGAGGATCTCCTGAAGACCCATATAAATAGAGAAAGTACTACGCACGCGCTTAGCGCGTCATCAGCTGGCTGTCTCAAAAAAAGGAAGCTGCCTCTAGCCTTCTCTGACACTATTCTTTCGGGAGAAAAAAAACACTTTACAACGAATATTAATTATTTTATCCCCTACAACTCTTTGTTATGGTGGTGATCGTAATTTGCTAGCTAACTATTGTTAATTAATTAAAGCCTAATTATTCTTATAAATTGAAGCCCATGCCAAGAAATGGCTATAAATTAATATTTTGGAGACCTCAAAAATCTATTAATTGAGATATTATTTAATTGATAAATTAATAATTTATTAATTTACATATTAATAAAAATTAATTTAAAAAATATTTTTTATTTTTTTTAAACGTTGAACTTAATACATGAATTGTGTATTATGATTGTATGAACAATACCTAATTATTGAATTATGAATTATCATTATTCATGATCAATAAATTATTGAAAACGTTGTGAAAAATAATAAAGAATATATACTTAAAGTAATAAGCACATTGCATAATTGGTCTAGAAGTTTTAAGATTTAAAATTAAAGGTAAATTTTCAAAAAGTTTTTGAATCATTTAAAAAAAATCAAAATTTTTATTTTTTAATTATGTTCAATCACGTCTTTATATTTTTATTTTAGATTCAATAGACTTTTGTTAGATTAATTATTCTTTATTGTTTGAAATGACAAAAAAAATGACAAAATTCATTCAACTTATAAAAGATTAAAGCGCTCACATCCCTAAACAATGTCAAACAAGTTTGAAAAAGAAAAGAAATGAAAAAAACTTTGAAAAATACATTCTGATCTAAATCTATCAATACATATTCTTCATGTATTAATACATTTGTATATGTATTAATAGATTTTAACATCTATCGGCATATGTTCTTCAGTAAAGTCAAAACTTAAAAAGTCAAACTTAATCTATTAATACATTCTCAATTGTATCAATAGAATTGAGATAGAAAGCTTACTGATTTAAAAGTATCAATATATTTTTTAAAAATATCAATACATTTTCAACAGAAGTGCTTACTGTTTTAAAAGTATTAATACATAGACATATGTATTAATACATTTTAAATAAAATGTCAAAACTTTTACAAGTAAGTTCAAATGTATCAATACATCTCGATTGGAGTCCAAAAATAAAAGGCAATGTATTGATACATACACATATGTATCCATACAACGTGATCGTTGAAGCCTTGAATGAAGAGAAGAACAACTATTTTCATATTAAATGCACTCCCAACTACCTTTAAAGCTTCAGTAACTATAAATACAAACCTTTTTATCATTTATGAAGGTTAGAAAACTTGAAAATATTAGCCAAGTTACATTCAAGACCCATTGTGCTCTTCTTAAATTCAAAAAATCTTCTAATCAAGCATTTATTAAGCTCTTATCTTATCATTTAACCACTATACCAAATTCTTTATTCAATGTTTAAGAGGCTTATTTGCTGTGCTTATATTCTTCTCATTGGCAAGCTTAAGTGGTTATACCTTGATCAATAGAAAAGGTAGAGTAGTTATACTTTAACTATAAAAAAGCATTGTATTGAATGGTCATGCTTAATTCACAAAAGGTATTGTATTGAGTCTTAATTGAATAGTGCATTTCAAACTCTCTAATGAATCTAAGGGAGAGGACGTAAGTAAGAAAGTCGAACCTTTATAAAATACTTGTGTTAATTTCTCTACTCTTTTCCTTTTACTTGAAATTTAATTTTCTTTTATTGATAAGAGCTCAATTAATTTGATCATTTTCAAACTAAACAAGTGATTTAAAGAAGGGATTTTATTCTTTTAAAAATTCAAAGGGTTTTTAAAATTTTTAAAATAACTCAATTCAACCTTTTTTGGACTTACTCACATTAAGCTTATTAATCTAACAACCTTTATAACTAATGTTTGACCAACTATCATTAGTTAAAATATTACTTATTGTCCATGTGCTATTGACATGAAAAGTGAAAAAAACTACATAATTATATCATTATAGCACAATAATATACTACGTCATCATTTATTATGACATGTTAATATGTCATATCAGTTTCATGTGACATAAAATAATAAATAATATTTTGACAAACAATAATTAATTAACTATTAGTTGTAATAGTTTATTTTGTCCAAAATAAAAATATAAAGGTTTGATTAAACATAATAAAAAAATAATTTATTTGAATTTTTAAAATAATTTATAAATTTTTTTAAGTATTATGCTAAAATCAAAATATGCTACAAATGATATTCTTTATTGTGACAAATATTTAAAGCAAAAAACAAAGATTATATTGACCAATATGAATGTACAGAATAAATAAGCATAAAACTTATATAAGATTTTTTATGAGTTTTTTTAAATCAAATTTCTTAAGTATATAGATTGAACCGCAACTATCAAATAATAAAAAACTTAAAATCGAAAACTTTTAAAATTTTCTTTTTATCATTGAGACAAGACATTTTATCAATATCAATAATTATAAATTTTAATCACATGGTAATGAAATTATCCAAAATTTTGTTATGCCATTTAATTAGTGAGGATAACAATGACACGTTTCAACTTTATCATGTAAATTATTTTTACCTAATTAGAATTAATAAGTTAAATACTCAATTGAGCAAAACAAAATACATATTTTTAATTATCAAATTTTGTAGAGGTTAGATTCGACATTCATTAACTTAGCCTACTTCATTCTTATGAATTTTATTTGCAAGGCCATTATCCTTTTCTCAAAAGGTTAATCTAATGGGGTGTGCATCGTAGTTATTTATAAGCTTTCAAGAACATCTCTATTTACCTAATATGAAATTAAAACACTTTACTTATTCTTTTTGAAATGCTCGACATGCCACAAAAAGTCATTTCAAAAACAAGAGAAAGCAATAATAAATGCGAACAATACTAATGAAATATTTTTAGGTGCAAATTATTTTAGGACAAGGCTTCTTGAATGAGTAGAATTTTTAATATTTCAGAACTATGGGGGCATTTTTTATTTTTTGGTCAATAAGTAGGGGATTCATCCACTTATCACAAAGCATATGTTGGGAATTTAAGTTTAGAGAAAATTTTAAAATATGCATAATTTCATTTTTGTTATGGGATGATAATTAAACAAGCATACATCTACTTAATAGGTATTAGTAACTAATGGTAGCATCCGAGTATTCGGCTCGTTAGTTAGTACATAATCTCCTTCTTTAAAGAGTAGGGTTTGAATTTTCTTTTTTTTAAAAAAAAAATTAGAAAATGTAATGGTTAGATATTTCTAACCTTAGATCTAGATTAGAGAATCAAGAAAAAGTTGATAGTTAAACAATAACATGCAAGCGTTTGAATCTAAATTCTCTATCCCCATTTTTTATCTCATTTTCTATTTTAATTATTACAAATTGTTATATATCTACTTTTTTTTGTTATTAAATTAATATATATTTGACTTTTCAAAAAACAAATAATACATATTTAATTTTAATTTTTTTCTCCTCATTTTCTTTTATTTTATTTTTTCTCTTTTTCTCCCTAGATGAGGTTTACCCATCATTTAAACTAGTCGCCAAAGGCACACCACCGCTAACCCTTCCTTTTCAGTCAGTAAACCTCAACTCTAAGACATGAAAATTAAAAATTAAATGCATATAAAATGTAAAAATGAGTTGCAATGGAAGCTGAAAATGAAAGGTATAAATCCTTTCACTTTGGGTATTCAATACTTGAGTTAAAGAAGAAGGGTGTCGGTATTCAAGCGTGAAGGGAGAGGGAAAAAACATATGAGAGAAAAAAGAAGAAAAAAAATTAAAATTAAATATGTAGTAGTTTAATAATAAAAGAATATTTACAAAAGTTTTTAAATTATTTTAAAAATTTTATAATGTTTAATATAAGATAAGAAAGTGATAGTTATAGAGAATATGATTGTTAAAAAAAATTATATTATAATGTTTGATTTAAAAATATTTATTAAAAATATATTATAAATGTATAAAATTACCCTTATATATGATAATATGAAATTGAATACATTTACATCCTTTTTAATATAAATTTTTAACTTTTCAATTTATTTCTTAAAATAATAAATAATAGCATGACAAAAATAATATAAAATATTTAAAATTTATTTTTAATAAATTAATTAAGTTGTAAAGAATTAAATTAGTTAATTTAAATTATTTTATAAATAAATTAGTTAATTAATTAATTTATAAACTTTTAATTATTTTTTATTTTACTCAACAAAAAAAAATTGATTTTTTTACACAAAATTCCATCTTTTTTCTATAAAATCATTGTAACTATTTAAATTGCAAGACATGTCTTCCACTTCCCTTGAACCAAATGTCTCCTAAAAAAAGACTAGAGGTAGAGCAATGCTATATATTTATTACTCGACAAAAACAATTGCCAAGTTCAAACTAGCTTAGAAAAACAATTAACTTGAAAATAACTATCAAACAATTGTCCAATTTATACTCAATAGGCTCGGAAACCCCATATCTCTCCGTTTTATTGTCAAAATTAATAGAAACATGGTTCCAATTTGAATTCAAGAGGTCAAAATTAACAAAAATAATAAACATGTGAAAGTGTTGATGTCACAGATGATATGTCTAGATGACATGATAATTAACTCGCAAATAATACAGTACATTGATGTAACACATAAATTGCAATATAAATGAGGTGGCATTGATAGATACAAACATATAGTAATATAACTAAAGAAAGAATATGATAAAATTATTATTATGTAGTTTGATTCATGGAATGAAATTGGGTAAGAATTATTATCATGAGTTATTCTAATGTTTGGTTAATGAGAATAACTTTGGAATAATCAAGGAATAAATCATAAAATGATAAACCACGTTTTATTATAATAAAATTTAGTTTCATCAAAAATAAAAGTAAATTTTATTTTCATTAATATTTCAATTTATTATTAAATTATTGAATAATTTAATAATAAATTTGATATATAATTTTTAATTTTAATTATTTGAATCATTTTTCTCTATTTGTATTTTTCATGGCTTAATCTTTTAATTTCATTTTCATTAAACAGCAATAATTTATTATTAAATTATTAAATAATATATATTAAATTAGTTATATAATTTTTTATTTTAATTATTTAAATATTGTTCTCTATTTGTATTTATCATTGTTTAATCTTTTTGTTTTCATTTTTTTTTATTAATAATCAATAAGGGAGAAAAAGAAAAGAAAGAAAATATAGTCCAAGAGTTGTAATTAGTTCTATTAAATAGGGACATTTTCGTCCAATGATATTTTTCCCCTATTCCATCGGTCAATGGATTACTTAATGGTGGGGGGAGGGAAGGAATGGTTAAGCCTCTTTTTTGGGAATAGTCATTCCAATGGCTATTTTCAACCGGAAAGTGCCACCAAACAAAGAAATAAAAAAAATGAAAGGAATAAAGGGGGAATAGCTTAGGTATTCCCCGTACCAACCGTGTATGGAAGGTAACATGTTAAATGATTAGATAGAGATGGTGCAGTCAGCTAACACGGCAGATGACATGGTAATAGATGCGAAAACAAAGGCGGCTAGCGCGTGGAGTATCGGGGGCTTGTGGCATGGCATTTGCGGCTTTGACGATCAATGGTTAACAGATTGACAAGAGATAAGGTGGGATAGTATTAACAATTTGGTGGCTGAAAAGTGTCGCAGGTCTAACACAGCTCAAAACGGTGTTGGAGCGATTTTGGTGGTTTCAGAAAGTGGGATTACATCGATTGCTCTTCCGGAAACTCTTCAAGGTGAACTTGTTATATATATATATATATATATAATGTTTTCAAAATGTTTTAAGTTAGGTGCGTAAAGCACCAAAAGATGTTACTCAAGCATTTAGTTCTTTAGCCT